>NC_135877.1:15365899-15708399 GCF_031162955.1 Sander vitreus
ACAATCTACAGGAAATATCTAGGCTAATTGAACATAAATGAATAAATAATATATACCTTAGTGAGTCTTATCTTTTTCCTATTTGTCCTCATCTATGACAGTGATACAGTTTAAAAAATGAGCACGATCAAAGAACTGACGAGACAAATGAAACACATTGAAACCTATGACTATATCAAAATATGAAGCATAACAACCTCGTGGAAACTCCTCAACTCTCCTCAATTCAACTACTTTAATCATGAATCAGGAAGTTGTCTACTTACAACGTGATGTCACTGGCAGGATACGCGTTATAATTGAGCACTGTTTGACATAAGGTAATACTGCTCACAGACAGCAGCGGAGACAGACAGAGAGCAGCTGGGTGATTTCAGCTTCAGCGGTGGAAGAAAAAACTCGTTTTTGACCAACAAATATCAGCGGATTTCTCTTGGGCTGCCCTGTTTGTTGTTGGAAACAACCTCAACCTACACTGCTACGCGAGAGAAAGAAAGATAGACACTGCAAAACAGCCGAGCATCTGGTAAGTTATTACAACCAACGAAATAGTCTGTCCCAGTTTTAGTAGTGCTTAAAGGAAAAGATCCAAATTATTGTCGCTACGCGGTGTTGTGTTTTTTATTTTAATTTTTCGTTTCCAAAGCCATGTGCATTGGATGCTACCTTCATGTTCGTTTCTGAGCGTCTGCATTTGATTTTCAGTGAGGGTTTTAGTCGAATGTGTGTGCAGAACAAAACCGCAATAACTCTAATTACAAATGTGACGTTTAGTGGATGTAGAGTGGAGTCCTAGATTTTTTTTAAATCAAATGAAGATATATAGTCGCAAGCATCACTTACGGATAAATATTGAAATATTTCCTACGATAATTCCAACAGCCTTAAAATGCACCACTATATGATTCTTCCTGTGTGGTCTCTAGCTTCCTTGTATATACGCTTTCTCCATACACAAGTCCTTTCTACCCAATCCTTACCAGTTCACGCACAACATTTCTTTTGTGATGTGAGCCACATTAAGTGAAAAGTTGTCCTAGTTTGGAAATTTGAAGATGCCGTTTCAGCCTTCTTTTGGAACATTGTCCAAAATGTGTGTGCGTTTTACATTACATTTATTTGGCTCCAGCTTTTATGCAAAGCCACTCCCCCCCCAAAAAAAGTGCAAGAATCATGAAAGTACATTAACTTCATAAAATATGCAGATCTACTTTAACTGCTACAGGAGATTGTTTTTTTTGTTGTTGTTTTGTTTTACTTTATGGGCCAAGGTGCAGTCTGAACAAATGTAACTGACTAACTGTAACTAATCTTTAAAACTGATCGTTGTTTTTCTTTTGCAGCTAATCGTCGATTACCACGGGAGCCATGGTGGCAGCAGTCCTTAAGTTGTATTTAATTGGAACTGCGCTGAGCGTCCTTGCAGTCATTTTTGGAATAGTAGACTCCTTTGGTGGTTTGATGTACACCCAAGACCATCACTACATTTTGGACTTGGACCAACAGACACCGAGGCAGCTGTCCTCGAGCAACCACCGGAGAGGATCGCCTGTGACTAAAAACATTGGCTCATAGGGGAAACATCTGGCGTGATTTACAAGAAATGGCAGCTGGATGGGCATGCTGGCTACTGTGGCAATGGCTCAATAGACAGTGAGACTACGTTTCTAATCACTGGAGATAGCAATTATCCGGATTGTTCTATGGCTTAGTATGGACATCAGTGTAATGATCCAGGTTGTTCTATTGCTGAGTATGGACATTAATGTAATGTCTAACTTGCTATGCGTTCTGCGTTAGTTTGTTGATATGGATGCATAATCCCACAGCATGTGTTTGTGTTTGCTCTACTCTGTATACTTTTAAACAATGTATCAGCTAGGATGTGTTAAAGCAACTAAAAATTGGATGAGAACTGTAATATCACTACTGAAGAATAATTTGCACTAAAACCAGAATGTTTTGTCTTTGCGACGTGTGTATTTTGAGGTTTTTAGTATTCAAATAAAATGAATTTTTAAAAAAAACATTGAAGTGTTGCAATGAGTACAAACTGCTGCCTCTATTAGCTACAGAAAAAAAAAGTCAGGGGCTTCCTGTTTACTGAAGAGTTTATTGGAAGCCAGGCTGACTAAGTATAAAATGAAGTGGAAAATACTGACACAACTCAGTAATTCAGCGGTAATTTAGGACTAAAGTTTGAGCCTTGTATCATTGCTGATGTGCTGTGACATATAACATTTTTTTTAAAAGTGGCATAAGTTTATTGACTCAGTTAAAACATGGTGACCTACCACTAGTTGACTATCTGGCTTTTCAGCTAAGTGCATTGAGGACAATTGGCAAACAATGAGGCTAAGGTAAATACTCATGTCTATTAACTCTTTCCACCTGCACATGTATTTTGTTACTGTTTATTTTCCTCTGTCTGACCTTTCTTTTAAAATGTACACGTAAACATTAACATATTACTGATTCATTGTCTTTTTCATCTTAGCGCCGCGAGGAGAGCGAATGACGCAGACTACATCGCCTGAGGTTACAAGTAATTACTTACTGCTTTTTCCCCACACACCACCACCCCCCTCAACATCATCCCAACACTCCACAAGAATAAAACTGAACTAATAATTATGTGTTTTTCAGCCTTCAGATCTTTCCTTGACCTCATTACCTTTTTTTCATCAAGGTTGAGAAAAGGTGTTTAGGAATAGGACGTAATGACTATTTGACTGCATCCCCTGTCTATTTTGTCTGAATAGAATGAAGACATGCTACTTTTATACCAAATACTACTGTATAATTAAAAGCAAGTGTGCAGGACATATAGTGGTGAAATCAAGTTGAACTAACTAGTCAAGTCATGCCAAGTGTATTGATTCAACTGATTTCATATGCAATGTCTCATCGGTAAAGCCCACAAGAGCAACGTGTACCAACACGGCCTAAACTCTCCAGTGTACAAGAAAAAAAAACATAAGAAAGACAAATTGAAGAAACCGCAGAAGAGGCAATTGAAGAGAGATGGCTGGTTGCGCAACAGGAGCCCTGTGAGCACCGTCTAGATCATTGTGTCTTTGGTCTATGAGTATGTATTAACAATGAATCAAATGGATGCATCCGTGTAATGTAAAAGGGACTGCTCAAAGAGATGAAACCAGGGGGAATTATGAGTGATGTCTGGCCCTATGGAGCAATTCAGCCTCTTTTAGCTCATTGTTTTACTTTTATGGAAGAAGAAGACAGACTTTATTGATCTCCAAGGGTCACTTACATTACACACAGGCCCGAAATACACACACATGAACAAACAGGACCCATACACATGCATTCATGGAGAGATGTCAGAGCCAATGAACAGATGCCTTCCAATGAACAGGGGGTTTGGTATTTGGCTCAAGGGCACCTCAGTAGTGCCCAGCAGTACCTCTCCAGCTACCAGTCCACACTCTGTACTTGGTCTGTACAGGGACTCAAACTGACGACAGTCCGGTTCCCAAGACTGAGCTACCCCCAGTTGTGGTTCAGTCTCATTAATCCCATCAGACCCAGATCATTTTTTTCTCACGTTGAAATGGAAAGTGAATACTGCACTTTCATTACAGTCATCAGGTAAAACAAATAAGTACATGTTCAAACTAATATTTAACATAATCTTCAAGCTGTACTAATTCAATCACCATTGTCTCTGACTGAGTCACTAGGTTGTAGCAGTGAAGTTCCCCTCACTGGTGACTGAAAGCAACATTGTTAACTCAACCGTACAACGTGTCATTTCCTGGTTAAGAGCTCATTAAAAAAAACACAGAAACAAGCACTATGTGTACTCAACTGAATGTACTCCGAAACTGAAGACAGTTAGAAGCAGCACAAAGCATCACAGCTTTGGCTTAACAGCGATTCCCAACCTTTTTGGTCTGAGGTCCCCCCCACAGCCCTGTCAGATGAACTCACATACTGTTTCATCCATTCCCAATGTTTTTTCCAAATGTATAACACTATTCATTATATAAAAGTGGATATTTTTCATACTTGTTGAACATTCAATATTAAGGTTGGTTCAGTCAGCAATCATACTACTACTACTACTACTACTACTACTACTACAACTACTTGGAGTAAAGCTGAATGTTTCAACCATTTATCCATTCATTTTAGCTAACCATTTCAGCCGCTTATGCAATACTTTAAAGCTTCAGTGCGTAACTTCCATCATGTTTTTTAATCCTCCTGTCCTCCTTAGCTGCAAGCAACTGCATCGAGGAGGGTTGGGGGCGCGTGCACGATCACGTAAGGCTTGTATCACGTGGACGCGCTGACAGTGTTGTTGTCATTACTTAGAATTCCTCATGGGGAGGACAGAAACTATGCACTATACGTAGCTTTAAGCTAACCATTTCATATGTTATTCAATACTTTAAGTCAGGGGTGTCAAACTCAATTTCACTAAGGGCCACACTGGAAAAAGGGAATCACATCAAGGGCCAGACACGTATAGTTTATTGACAAAGTAAAATATCTTTGACTCAATTATTGCATGTCTCATATAGTCTTCTCACTTACAGTTTGGTCCACATAAAGCCATGAAAAAGTGAGCAAAAAAGTTCCAAAGCCATTCTAGAATTTAGCAAATCCAGCAAAACAATGATTACATTTTCTAAGTAGGCTACCACACAGCTGACTCACAACAACCTCTTTCACAGTCTGAATATGGTTCTGTGGGAATTTCTGAGTCTCAAAGTCGTCAAATTTGCCAAATTCTGCTTTGAGTGTCGCGTAATTGCGTTTCCCATGTTTTTGGTTTGGTGCACAACTAGGTGGGCCAAAATGTATTGTGAACCTAAATTGATATGCGGGCCGGATCAGAATGTGCGAGGGGCCGGATTTGGCCCGCGGGCCTTGAGTTTGACACATGTGCTTTAAGTGAATCACTTGAACTGTTTAGTCATTACTTTAAGCTATTTATTTCTACTATTTACTCCAAGTTTTAATCTAATTCTCTATATATACTCTTTGTCTGAAGCGACGTTCAAGCTCTTTAGTTTGACGGTAGAGGTCCACATTAGATCTGCAGAGCTGTCTGATTCGGTTGGAACTGGGACACTGGAAGATTGTTTTTGAGAGATATTGGAGGATGTGATTCACCATGGAGAAGACAGTTGCTATGCGTAGGCTTACGGTATAGGTCAGTTTTTAGGCTATTGTTTTCTTTAATCATCAGTTAATTTTATTTTCCTCAGATGACATAGTGAACTGCAGGTGTTTGTTGTTTGAGTTTATGAAGTTGTGGAATTCCTACAACATAGTGTCTGGCCTAGCTACATAAAGAAAACATCATCTAGATACCTCTTCCAGCTCAAGATATGCTGAATTAATGGCTTTGTGTGGTGATTAGAACACCTTGTTCTAGTAATGTATTAAGCCTATATGATGTGTTTTTTTGGCCTCTGAATTAGGCCAATGTACTTAGCTTAGACAAAAATAAAGAAACTGGTCTAGTCAGCGATTATGAATCTTTGGACTGAATGATTTAAATCGGCAAAAAGCTTGGTAATTTCCCACTCTATCATCACATGGCCCAAAGGAATGCTTCATATCTGCTCAGTGTGTTAATAGCAACATGTTTTCCTAACTATATGACATAAGCTGCTGTTTGTCGTTGCCTTCAATGGCAGTCCCTCTGCTGTTGGCCTGCAGGGCAGTAGTAGTCAGCAGGACCAGAACACTACACAGTAAAAGATATTCTGAAAGCCAGAAGAAACAGACACCGAAACAGGAGAAGACATATACTGTATATACACAGGGAAAGGAGGTTGGTACCGAGGGACAGGTGAAACACATCAGGGCAGGGTAGAGAATAACAAGAGGGCAAGAAGTAAAACAAGACATGACACATGAGAAGAACCTACAAAATAAAACAGGATACTAAACAAAACCCTGGATCATGATTATATAAGCATTTTCAAATCGAAAGTCCTTCTTGGCAGGATGACGGTGTTTGTCAGTGCATTCCAAAACTATTACACATGACCCGTACAAAAAAATATAGTTTTTGAAACTGTTACAAACTGAGGGTATTCAGCAGTTCATATAGCTTGACCCATTCAGGAAATATAATAATAACTTAAGTCACAAGGTGCTTCACAGCTACACAGAAAATGCAATAAAAACAGAGATTTTTAGAAGTGGCCAAACAATATATCAGGCTTTTTGGTTTGTAGGCTTGTTGTGGAGTTTCTTTTTTCAAAAAAACTAAACCAATCCATGGAGATTGTACAGTTAAGACTATTAAGCCTTCCGCAGTAGACATGTTTCTTTGTTCTGTTTTTCCTCTGCCCCAGGGTGAGGGAATGTACCAGATTGCTTTAAAGCTGTTTTCTCTATCAGGGGTTACATTGATGGCTACAGTGGTAAGATTCACACACCCACAAAGTCATCTAAGGTGAGTCATTACAAGGCCATTCAGTTTTATGCTTTGAAATATTGCACAAGTTCTCACAAAGTTTTATACTTGGCGGATTTTACCTCTTTCATTTTATGTGTGGTTCGACCTTCCCCTAAACAGCATGTAACCAATATAATCAATATAGTTATACTTATACCACTATACTTACCACCTACTTTTGTATTAACAACTCCACATTACGCTGAATCATTTCCCATGGTAGTAGGATGAAGTAAACTGTTTGTTCGTTTTTTACTTCCAGGCATTGATTTAAAAGATATTATAACTGTACTGTCAATTTTAATGAAAAACTTTGAAAAATTGATAAGGCCACATATTTTAAGGATAACTGAACATGCATTGGATCCCATGCAATTTTCCTACAGGCCACGCAGGGGTGTAGAAGACGCCACTCTCACTCTGCTTCATTTGCTCCTCAAACATCTTGAGGGAAGTGGGTCACATGCACAAATTCTTTTTATTGATTTTTCATCTGCTTTTAATACAATTCAACCATATATTTTAGCCAACCGTCTTGTTGAGCAATTTGATTTTTGTCCTAATCTTGTTGGTTGGATTCTGGATTTTTTTAACAAACAGGACACGGTGAATGGAGTTCTGTCTGGTCAGCTTTGCTCTTCTACAGGTTCACCACAGGGATGCGTACTTTCACCCCTTCTGTTCATTCTATATACAAACGTGTCAGAGCAAATATGTAAATAGGACCATTATTAAATATGCGGACGACTCCGTCATAGTGAGTTTGCTCCATAAAAATGATAGAGGTCATGGTCCAATAATTGAAGACTTTGTCCAATGGTGTGAGGAGTCACACCTTCAAATAAACATATCCAAAACAAAGGATATGTACATTGATTTTGGAAAAACTCCAGGATATGAGGCTATAACTATAAATGGTCAACTAGTGGATCAAGTACAATCCTATAGATACTTAGGGACAATTATTGACTCTAAATTAAATTTCCAGGAGAATTGTGAGGCTGTCTGTAAAAAAGGACAACAGCGTCTATACTGTTTGAGAAAAGTGTACCATTTTAATATAGATAAGACCATGTTGACATTATTCTATCATGCTTTTATCGAAACCATCATATCTTTCTCCCTAGTAGCATGGTTTGGGTGTGTTCCAGTCAAGCACAAGAATCGCCTAAACCAAAGTGTAAAATGGTCAAGTAAGCTGACTGGGTAGTTCCAGCTGCACACCCGTTTCCTGTATGCCAAACAATTACAGCGGATAGCTATGGCTATCAAAGAAGATAGCCTATAGAGTTCCTGGTTACAGAACTACAAGATTTAAACACAGTTTTGTACCAGCGGCAATTACTATGTTAAACAAACGGTAAAATGATTTGCACAAAACGCACAAGCACTTTGGTTATGTACTGTTTTCTATTCCTTTTTATCCGTTTTATTACCTGTTTTTATATGTTTTAATGTTTTGTGTGTTACATGTTATGTTTAAGGATGTCCCGCCTCTCTTAGACTGTATAACTAGGTATCAATAAAGTAACCCAACCCTAACCTAACCTAACTGCAGGAACAATCCTTTGTTGTGCGTAAAAGCGCAAACCCTATCTTGAGGCACCTGGCTGAGCTTCAGCCAGCTGCGTGAATACATGACGTCCTCTTGCGTTCAGTCGTGCCAACTACAAATACAACCAAGAAGAAAACTCTCTCTGTGATGCTGCATTTACGCCTCTGCTGTCAGAACTCGCAATAACTTCTCCTTTTACCACATTTACCTCTCACAAAGAGTCACACTGATTCCCACAATTTTCCTTTTATGCATTGGTTGCAAATGGCCACACGGTGCGTTCCCATCAAATACACTTGAAATGTAAATCCTCCACCAGCAGGTGTTTCTGTCACCTGGATGCGGGCATGCGGGCAGAAACACCTGCTGGTGGAGGACAGCACTTTTTATGTTAAGGACCCGGCCGTCCAAGCACGTCCCACCCCCACTTGCTTTTGAAGCGCAACACTAATAACCAAGTCAGTATCGCCAGGCATCGGTCTCTGGTACTCTTATTTGTAGTGAGATCACCTTACTTTAGCATCGGATATGATCTGGAGACTTGTGGTCCTCGGTGGGGTGTGCGTCCTTCTTCTGGGTGCTGAAGGCAGCAGCCGCGGGGGGGGGACGGTGACTTTCCACCGGCCTCAGCCGGATGAGAGCCAGGGCCAAGCGCGCGCACGACCCAGAAGGGATATGAGCAGCTCCTCCGGCAACCCCAGGCCTTTTCACGGTCCTCCCTTCACCTCCTGCCGGACCCCCCTCACCCCCGTCGAGCACAAGGTTCTGGATGACAATACGTATGAGGTGAGGTGTGTTTGAGTTATGAGACAAGATTTAGTAAAGCAATGTCCGTCAGTCACGTCATCTATACATTTGCAGCTTTAAGTTTTATTAAGCATGAAAAATGCATTTCAGAACACAGATAAAGTTGTTTCTAGGACAGGTAGTGATATTTGTCTTGCGTATCTGCTTTTTCGGGATATTTAAGGTAAGATTTGTCTTAGGTGAAATTGTAATAGAAATAAGTGGAACTATGACACCAAAAATAATTGTAAGCATGATACTAAATGCAAACTATGCAAACTGATGATCTATCAGTCCAATTAACCTTTTGGCAAGCACAGGAAATGAACATTGCGTATTATAGGATTTAGTTTTGTTGTTTAGTACTTACTTTAGAGGTAATTCTGTCATATGTGTGAGTATCTCTTCTCTCTTTCTCCTAGACAGGGTTTAACGGTGATGATGGCTCCCATGTAATTCTCACATGGGTGGGCGATGGTACAGGGGTGAGCATCTTAGTATTACAGTACCACAATGTCAGATCACTCTCATTAACACAACATGCTGTAATCATGTCTCTTTTGAGATACAGAAACATTGGACTTCATACTGTTCATCTAATCTGTGGCACTGCATGCAGTTTCTTTATTCCACAATATTTTATTTATTTGTTTTTTTAACCTACCATTATCTGAAAAAAAAAAGAGTCTAAAATATATATTTTCAACAATCTATCTGAAGCGCCCTCATGCTTAGAAATTTAAAAAAGTAGGTCATACTCCAATTTAAATGATAACTTAATACGTCTTCATAATGATCTAGATTTTCTTTTTTTTGGTCAAACTTTTAACCACATTGCTGCATTCCCTAGGTTGTCCTGGTGCTGTCAACATTTAGTGCTCCAATAGATACTTTCCTAGTAGGCGGCTCCTCAAGACTTTATCGAAGGTGAGTTAGTATCTGATATAATACAGGAACTAACATGAGCAGCACACCCTAAAAATAACTTAAACACACAGTAAAATCTGATCTTTCTTTCCTCTCAGCACGGATTATGCAAAATCCTTCCATGACATTTCCCATCGGATCAACAACACCTTCATAAGGGAGGAGTTTGGAGTCAGTGTTGGACCAGGGAGCTCTGTAAGTCAACAGTAGGGCACCCACTGTGTGTAGCATTGTGTAGTGAATGAGCAGTTTAGAGTTTCAGTTGGGGAACTGTGTTGCCACTCGGGGAGAAGTACGTGATGTTGCCTCACAAAAAGTGTGAAGACATCTTGCACGCTGTCTAATCATTTTGTGCCACAGCTTCACTGTCAAACCACTGTTTTTGCTCTTGTCCTCACAGGGTTGTGGGCTGACATCAAATGTTCAAAAATACACCCACAGAAATGCATTGATGCGTAGACATTTGGGCCCCAGCAGCACCGTCATTAAACTAAATCTTGTAACAGAGCTGAGCAGAGCAAGATCAAGCTCAGGATAAGCAGGGGACATATTCACAATTTGTATGTTTTAGCTTTTTATACATAATTACAACTTGCTCATGACAAGTGACAACAATTTGAAGTTGGAAAAAAGGTAATAAATTGCAATATATCGCAGAATATTGCAATATATATTTACTAGGGGTGACCAGTTATATGATCTAAAGGACTCATTTATGACTTAAAAGTGTTCACCTTGCAAGACAAACATTCAGAGAAATCTGACGTTAAAGTGCAATCAAATCAATATATCGCAGAATATTGCAATATGTTTAAAATCACAATAATATCGTATCGTGACATAAGTCTCGTGATGATATCGTATTGTGAGGCCCCTGGTGATTCCCACCCCTAGTAAACGCTCATCAACTTTGCATCTCAGGTCAGCTTTTAATTTATTAATATTGACAGGTGATACTGACAGCAGACCTACCGGTGGTAGACAACCCAGGCGGGGTCATCTTCACCTCCACGGACGCCGGTGCAACCTTTAAGTTCATCCAACTGCCCTTCCACCTGGCTGAGCCAATCACGTACCACTTCCTCAACCCTGACTACCTTGTGGCCCTCAGCATTGATGTGAGTCGCACTGCTTTAAATGTTGTTTCTATTACTTTTTTATTTGAATTCACAAGCTCACAGTGGTCTCCCTTACTCTGTTTAATATTCTTGGATAAAACGTACACACATTCCCACACATAATATGTAGCGTAATGCCATCAAGCACAAACCTTGAAAGTAAAGGTAAACATTCCTTCCTGACTTGCAGGGCAGTCTGTGGCTCTCTCTGGACTTTGGCGCTAAGTGGACAAAAGTTCATGATGGAGTGCATTCTTTCTCATGGTGAGAATAAACAGGAAACAAAACCACACACCGAGTGTCTAAAAGAAATCACATATTAGATGAACCATGTATTGTGTGAAGCTGTCTGCCAGTATATTTACAATTGGTATTTCAATGTTTTGAATGCATGCATATGACATAATATGCAGTGTGTGTTTTTCTGGAGAAGAAACGTATTCTGTGAAAACAGTTCTTATAGAAGTTGTTGTGACATTTTCTTTTGGTGTTTGTGACATTTTTCAACTTCCTCTTTCCATTAGGGGGGCCGGCATTAATTTGTTTTTTAGCTACAGTCGAACAGACACAGGTAAGAAGCTATATGAAATGCACTTACCGTACATGATACCAAAAGCTTAAAAAAGTTGAGACCAGTTATATGATCTGAAGGACTCAGTTATACGCTAAAATGTGTGTGTGTGTGTGTGTGTGTGTGTGTGTGTGTGGGGGGGGGGGCTTAATTGAATTAAAGCAAAGGGAAAACCAATAAATAAGAGTCCTGAGTATCTCATATTCCTGTCACCAAGTCTTGCTTCTTGTCGCCACAGTTGATGCAGATGAGAGGGGGGATTTACTGCTGAAGAGGACAAAGGATCTGGGGAAGACCTTCACCACAATCCACGAGGACATCTACAGTTTTGGCTACATCGGTGCCTTTCTCTTCTTCTCTGTGATGGAGGATTCGGTAAGATGTGTGAATACAAAGCATCTTCTTTGCACGCATGTAGTCAAATAACGTATGTTACACCAATGCATCGAAATGATAAAGCCAAGCAATAATAACACAGTGATGCATCATTCTGCTCCCAGAGATCCCCTCGTGTCATGTATTTTTCATCGGACCAAGGAGATACCTTCAGCCGAGCGCTGCTCCCCTCCGCCTCCACCGAGCAGGTGAGAAAGCTGTTTAACCCTTGTGTTGTCCTCGGGTCAAACTTGACCCGTTTTCTATGTTTTTTATATCAGAAATATGGGTTTATTTCAAACAAATTGCCCAAAAATAACATGGATGCATAGATGTACGTTGTATGGAACCCATACACCATTCTTCACAGGTAAAATGAATGATTACTTTCATTGCATTTGGGGTGTTGTATTCAATTGTATATATTATATATAAAAATGAATGGTTTCAAAACAGTATCCTGACTAAACTTTGACATAAACTAGTCTGCGATCCACTCAGCATCCTCTGATCTTAACTATTGGTCAAAATAATTCATAATTTCTGCTTTGTTTAAACTAAAAAAATAGTTATAATATCATATAAATGAGGTTTATTGACCATGAATTCAAATAAGTGTTGAAATAAGTGACAAAAACGTCAGAAAAAGCGCCAAAAAGCCTTTACTAAAGGGTTAAGTAAAGAATTTGGTTTACTACAACTCTGGTCTTATTTTTGTAGTTTTGTCCATCATTTCTATTGGTTATGGTAACAAAAATAAAAACGAAGTTGTAATCTTTTCATTTCCAAGCTCGGTTGTCTTATTTCGGGCTTGGTATCAAACCACACTGCTTGTTTGGTATTGATGAAGCACGCTGGCATTGCATTCCTGGTCAGATTCTTGTTTACTCCTTCTTTGATCAGATAGATCCTGATTTTTAATCAAAATGTTGCCAATTTTAGACTATTTTATTTAGGCAAGCTTCTTCTGCGGCTGCTATAAAGCATCTTTTATTATTTAACAACTCTTTGTTCTTTGGTACCTTTTGTATCGGCAGTAGTATCCAAATATTTCCAACAATAACCTGCCATAACACAGGATGGAAATGTTCAGATGTTTATGTAATTATGCCCTTTGTCACACGTTTCTCTCCCACTTTAAGTCTGACTTGGGTATTGGGAAAGTTTGAAACCCTTAGACAAACACATAGTTTTTATGCCTGGTTGTTTTTTTTGGTTTGCCTTAAGTTAAAATACTGATGGCAACATTTCCTATTTCTATACCAACTGAAGGCACTTCTTTTCTGGCGAAACACCAACCCACATACATACCTTGTTGACAGCACAAACACACACTCTCTCGCACGACGATTAAACATGGCAAAGATTAAATTAGTCATCGCATTTGTTTTAGTTTTATTGCAATTCCAGATTTTTTTCACCCACATCTCACTCAATATATGTGTGTTTGCAGTTCTACTCCATCCTGGATGGAGATGAAGATATGCTCTTCATGCATGTGGACAACCCAGGAGGTAACAGACAAAAATACACGCACAAACTCTCTGTCCATATTTTCTAATCAGAAGAAACACACACACACACACACACACACACACACACACACACACACACACACACACACACACACACACACATGTGAGAAAACTACCTTTAAAACATGCTTGACACATGTTCACAAATAGGCCCGTGTTGTGAAGACAGCATGACAGTATTCATAGGTCTCTCAGCCCTTTTTGCTGTGATGGAAAAGCTCAATGGTAAAAAAGGACGGACTGGTTTCACAAGTTCTTGGTGTTGCTGACAAATCATTCCATCATACTGAGAGTGCATGCAAGTCCAACTGCCCAGTCTTTCTTCCTTTCTCTTTCTCCCTCCCCCCTCTTTCTCATTCAGGTCTCTTTCTGTTTCCTCTCACGTTATTATTACTATTTTTTCTCCATGGCCAGTGCTCCAGTTAGTGCTGTAAGGTAACTTACACTGTAGGTGATGAGACTTTTGTACTGCTGAGATAAATAGGGGAGATATGGGGGTAGAGGGGCTTTATCTTTTTTTGGCTGGAGGGAGGGAGATTTAGTTTACACTGCAAAAGCTGACAAACATATCTTGGGATCAGGGTGTAACACAAGCGCACGCACACACACACACACACACACACACACACACACACACACACACACACACACACGCGCACGCACGCACGCACACACACACACGCGCACACGTGTGTGTGTGTGTGTGTGTGTGTGTGTGTGTGTGTGTGTGAGAGAGAGAGCTTCACACAGCAAAAATAAAATTGATGATGACTTTTTGTTATTATGCTGATGTTGAAAGGTTTGTGCCAGCGTGGCATAACTTGTCCCTAGGTGCTGAATCTCTTTGACGGTGATTCAAATCTTATTTATAAAATCACTAAATCGTCACCTTTCTTCTGTTTTAATACAGACACCTTCTTTGGAACAATGTACACATCAGATGACCGCGGCATCCTGTTCTCCAAATCACTGGAGCGCCACCTGTTTGACGGGCAGAGGAAGAGCGATTTCACCAACATAACGTCACTGAGAGGAGTCTACCTCACTAATAAACTAGACAAGGGTAGGGTTCTTGTGTGTTATTTGAGCACTTTGGGCTAATTTTCTACCAAATTTGTTTACCTTTTCAGTTTGATAAAATACTGTAAGTATGACTCTAATGACGCGTTTTGTTGCAGATGGCCGTATAAGATCCGTCATTTCCTTTAATAGAGGTGGGGCGTGGAGGCAACTAAACAAACCTGACAATGTGGAATGTGGCGAGCAAGTGAAGAATGTATGTTATATGTAGAAAAATCTCATCCCAGTCTGCATGTGCATATTAACATTATACTCTACAAGGTAGTCAGTGTTAACTAATACTTCATACGTGTGTGTTTTTAAACAGTGCAACCTTCATATTCATGGAGAGCACAGTCGCAAAAACAGCATCATTCCCATGCTGGCTCTGTCTGAGCCAACTGCAATTGGTCTGGTTATCGCTCACGGTAAGTGAACAGCAATGTACCCATATCTACTTTTGATACACAGAACAAATGATGTCAAAGTTGGGATATATACTGTACTGTACTTAAATCTAATGTAATGATGATTTAAAGATGTATCTAGATGATCTCCTCTCTTCTCCAGGTACTGTGGGTGACTCTCTGTCATCGTCGCAGCACCCAGATGTGTTTGTCTCCTCGGACGGGGGTTATAACTGGAGGGGGACACTGAGGGGTCCTCACCACTACAGCATATTGGACTCTGGGGGTCTCATTGTGGCTGTGGAGGCCCAGCGTGAAGGACAAGTCAAGACTATCAAGTACTGAGCAGATATTTTGACTTCATGCACGATTGAACAATAATAGTATTTGGCAATGGAGGGCAGAATGTTCTTATATTATTCTACTCTACTTTTGCTCCCATTTCTCATCACCAGGTTCTCTACAGATGAAGGCCAGTGCTGGAAGTCCTACAACTTCACCGTGCAGCCTTTCTTCTTTGCAGGCCTGGCATCCGAGCCGGGGACCAAGGCCATGAACGTCAGCGTGTGGGGCTTCAGGCCTGAGGAGGACGGCCAGCCCATGTGGGTGGCTGTCACCATTGATTTCCAGAGCCTCATTACAAGAGAGTGTGAGTCAAGATGCTACAATATAATGCCGTCTACTACCATGTGTATTCTTCCCCAGGCTCACCACGCTTTCAATTCAATTCAATTCAATTTTATTTTATTTATCAAATCACAACGAGAGTTATCTTAGGACCCTTTACAGAAAGAGTAGGTCTAGACCACACTATAATTTACAAAGACCCAACAATCCCCCACCAAGAGTAAGCATTTGGTGCGACAGTGGCGAGGAATAACTTCCTTTAAACAGGCAGAAGCCTCGGACAGACCCTGACTCTTGGTGGGCGGCCATCTGCCGCTGCCAGTTGGGACACAGAGACACTGATACGGATTTACAGATATAGAGATATAGAGATATAGGATTTATAATAATTGGAGCAGTTGGTATGATGAACAGTTGCAATTATAGTAACAATAAACATAATAGAACTATGACTACAAATAATAGTTGTAGCATTGCAGGGCATAGCAGGGCATCGAGCAGGACCCCGGCAGCAGCTGCAACCACGATTTAGGTGCCACCCCAATCCAAGGAAAACTGTGAGGCGAGAAAACTCCAGGGAATAAGCTCTCCGGAGCTAAGTTAGTAATAAACATTACTGGGACATAAATGTACACAGCTTTATGGGGCGTTTACCAGTGAGGTGGAGCCTTACTGCAGTTTCCCATTACAGAAACCTAACAACCCATGACCTGGGACTTTCCTTAACCTAAACTATCCAATCATATCATAATTGTTTTGTAATTCTGGGTCTGAGTGATGGGAGCCTACAGGAACACACAATTTTGTAAACTGAAGAGAACAGGCGTGTCAGAACAGGAGGAGACCACAGAAGGAGATGAAGAAATAGGTGAAGGAGAAGAGGGAAAGGAAGAATTGACTGTGAGGGATCAAGAGGAGGCTGCAGATTCAGAGAGAGGGATAGAGGCAGGATGTGATCAGGAGGAGGAGGCAGATGAAGCTGACAGGGAGGAAGAGGGTAGGCCTGCAATGCCCCCTGGACCACATGGTATGTTTTAATTCTCCTTCCATATAAATTGCAGTACAGTAGCATAACATGTCATGTCACTCAGTAAAAAACATGCTTTCAGTTATTGGCTGTTTTCTGTTGTGTAGGGTTTAGTTGTGAAAACAAATGCTATGATAGAGAAAAAACTGTAAAACTGCATTAGATAATTCTATTTGACACTCATATGGGGACCGCATTCCCATGCCACCCTGCCAAGACCTCTTGCCACCCGTTTATCACCCTGTGTAACATTTTCTAGATCCGCCACTGATTGGTGAACCGATTGGAAAACCACTCGAGGTGTTTCCTGGTCACATACAACTTGATATTTATCAACTTTTTTCATTTTAACCGGCAAATTTGAAATGATTGTCCGTGACAGTTGTAATGTTCATCTAATTTATCAGGTAATGACCAGGACTATGAAGAGTGGTTGGCCCATGCTACAGATGGAGGGGACTTGGAGAGAGATGGCTGTCTCTTGGGTGTCAGAGAGACATACAGGAGGCTAAAGAAACAATCTTTGTGCAGAAACGGGCGAGGCTTTGTGGTGAGCAAGAAGCAAACCCCCTGCCTGTGCACCAGAGAAGATTACTTATGGTACGTTGAACACTGAATCCTAAATTGTAAAACCTGACTTTTGAGACCATTTGATCAGAACTTAAAGGTCCAGTGTGTAACCTGTTTAGTTGTTCATTATAAAAATCTGTGTTGCCCGTTTACAAACTTGTCCTTTTTCATGAATATTTACCTCCACCATCAATTCCAAGTATTCCTTTTGGCTTGAAATGTTACATTTGCATTCGCATGAACTGGGGTAGACGCTCCAAATTCATGCGCCATCTTGAAATACGTTAGCCGGTAAGGGACATAAAGGACATACTGCTCCGCCTTTCGCGTTTTCGCTGTCACATGATAAACTCACAGGTGCTGCTAATGCTGCTAATGGGTATCGTCGCTTCCCGGCCCCGGCAAGTTTGAAGAAGAAAACACGGAGGACCACACATATTCAAAATCCAAATTTCAGGAACAGGAGTCTTCTTCTTCGCCCAGAAAAAGAGAAAGGATATTGACAAGAGCAAGAGACTGGCTTTTTGAAGCGTGAAGGCTACCGTAGCTGTAATACGTACTTTGAACTGCGTGGTGCGAGAGAGTTGATTGCGATATATGATCTCAACGCTAGATGGGAGAAATTCCTACACACTGGACCTTTAAGCTTGTATGGGAACATGTTTCGGAGCTGTAGAAGAAAAAGTTCTCTCGGGTCCAATTCAGTGGCTGGTTCAGATGAGTTTTATTCACTGTGCAGTGGAGGAAGAAGTTCACAAGAAGCTGTAGGATTCTCTCTGAACAGAATGACTTTTCTGGTCAGGTTTTTATACAATGTTACAGGAAGCAACAGAATAACAAAAAGCTGAGACGACATTGGCTCACAAAACAATTTGAGTAGATTTGGGTCTATATCCAATACCGTCTGCTGCTCAAACTATTGAAAAACTGCCCTTTGTTTAAATCAAGTGTGAACTCCGCTGGAGCTCGCTCCGGCTCTAAACAAAAGGTCTCACTCACAGTGACCAATGTAAAATGCCTCTTTTTTTTTTTAACACTAAGCTAGACAAAAGGAAGACAGACTTAATTAATTCAGGAGACACCAGAAGTTTGTTGATCAGAGAAAATAATAGGAACATTATCAGTGAGCAGGAAAGAGGATATAAGGATAAAATGAATAAACTAAAATGAATGATGAAAGGTCATTCATTTTCTTCTACAGCGCCAACAACTAAGACAGCATGGAGAATATTCCCTTGTGAAGCCCTAACCTCTGTCCTTTTCAACAGCGATTACGGTTACTATCGCCATGTGAACACCTCCGAGTGTCTGAGACAACCCAGCGCTGCAAATAAAACCTTGGAGCTCTGTCTGAATGGAGAGGAAGATGAGCTGCTGACAGCCGGGTAATAACGGTCGCTCCTTTTAAAAGAAAAACGAAGAGACACACCTCCTCTGCATGCTCACACACTTCTGACTGTGTTTGTAGGTACCGTAAGGTCCCGAGCGATCGGTGTGAGGGGGGATTCAGCCCTCAACTTGCAGTTCAGACAGTCATCAACCCCTGTGGTGTTAAAACCAGCCCTGGCCCACCTGCCAGATCCTCGTCTCCAGTCACACACTTTGACACACCGGTCAGTAGATGTGTTGCTCTAATGAGTGTGTGTGTGTGTGTGTGTGTGTGTGTGTGTGTGTGTGTGTGTGTGAGGGTAAGGGTTAAGGTTAGGCATTTAGTTGTGATGGTTAAGGTTAGGGTAAGGGGCTAGGGAATGCATTATGTCAATGATGGGTCCCCACAAAGATAGTGCCAAAACCTGTGTGTGTGTGTGTGTGTGTGTGTGTGTGTGTGTGTGTGTGTCTGTGTGTGTGTGTGTGTGTGTGTCTGTATGTGTATCTTCAGTTGTTCATGAAGTTTTTAGGAATCTAACAGCTGTTGTGTGTATTTTCCAGCGAGAGAGGCTAGTGTTGATCCTGGTGTGTGTAGGAGCAGGAGTCATCGTCCTGATAGCGATCATTTCAGCCGTCTTTGCTGTCAAGAGGGTGGTTTACAGAAACAGGTGAGCTACACACTATAGGGCTGGAAATTGTTCAAAAAAACTTTGATACTGGTACCGATAACAATGGCAATACTGTGACTTCAATACCGGTTCCTGAGCGATACTTTTTTCAATACCAATTTTATAAAATCCTTTTTAACAAAAAGAAATTACAACATTACACATTACTTTAGAGTTTTTCCTGCGTGTCTCTACGACGTCTAACGTTAGACAGCCAATCACCAGCATTATTAGATCTTGGTAGAAGCATGCTGCATTCTTATTGGCTCACTGACTAATCCCATTACCACAGAGCCATTACCCTAATCCCCCACCCCAGTACAATCATATAATAACCCACCCTCACAATCATCTCTCTTCATCCTCATGTCTCAAGAGTAGCTGACCGAGCTGGTTTAATATCGCCCTTTACAGGTCACCCGTGTATCGTTTCTCCAACCTCCAGATTCAGGATGAAGCTAATAGCATCCCAGCCGATCTTGAAAGCGCCACCAGCAGCAATGGCACGGCCTGCCTGCAGGACTCAGATGATGTAAGAGTTATTATAGCTTGTATCATTTTATTACAATTCAAAATGTTGTTTTGAGCTCAAAACCTGTTTTAGATGGCGTGATTTCCCTATGTATACTAATACTGTTGTGTTCTTATTTTCCAGGATCTTATTAAGTGAAATGAGTACTCAAGATTGAGACCAGTTGTGCTGAAAAAGACTGCCAAAGGCATTTTGATGGACTTATTCTTGATGTTTTGATGGGAGCACCCTTCGTGGCAAGTTTTAAGAATCTGAAAAGCTTGAGAATGTCTTAATTTATTGAGCGTGCTTAATATCATTGCTTCACTTTGCTTGCTTGCTCTTTGATTTGTATAGTTTTTTTTGTTTACTCTGTGTTGCATCACCTTCGTACTGATCATCTGATCAATGAATTCATTAAAAAGAGTGCTGACAGGGTCATTGCTAGAGGGGACTGTGAGGTGCCATATAGACGCACCACATTTGGACAAACTTTGCTGTCAGTAAAGGGAAGTAAATATTGGAATATCCCACCACGTGCAATAAGGGAGTGCCCTACATATTCCACTTTTAAGACTCATTTCAAACAATGGCTTAAAGCAAACCAGAATCACTTTTAACTTCACATGTCGCATAATGTATGTTGTCCTCTTCTATTTGTGTATTGTATACTTGCATCTATATATTGTTGCTTGTAATGTTCTGTTTTTGTTACCTGCTTAGGGACTATGGATGTAAATTTGCATTCTTGCTAACTCTGGCAAAAAAGACAAGAGAAGTTTTTTTTTGTTTTTTTTTAAATAAACAAAGTGAAAACAGACAAAACAATAAAAAACAAACAAAAAAAACTAATATAATAGGTATGTATAATAAACATCTCTAACAAACTGTCCATGAGAGGACACTGGGGGCGCTGTAACGTCTTCCATCTGTTTCGAAGTGAACAGAAAAGAAGAAAAAGGAGGAAGTCGGTGTAACGGAAACAAAGATCAGTCATTAACAGGATGTCTCACTCCTTTAAAACCTGCCCACTCTTGCAGAGTGAAAGAAAAATGCAGCGAGATGGCTTATAAACTAGGCCTTGGCTACATGCAATATTAGGCCACCGAGACTACTATTTATTCCATTCTTATATCGAAACCATGATTTTCAAAAGACCAAGTAGAAGTAAAACTATTGCTAAACGATTACCTAATGTTGAATTTGCGAGACTTGATCTTGGTTTCCCATGTTGGTCTGTTGCAATTTTGCAATTATCAAATCTCACATGTTAATTTACAGTGTGGATAAAATACTTTTTGATGTGCTTTACACATAAAGGGATCATTGCTTTAAGAACCAAATAAGTATAATTCACCATATCCCCCTATGCAGAGAAATAGGCTACACTTCAAAATTCTAAATATATAAGCCTATCAATTCAAGAGATAGCCTACTAAATAAAAAGAAAGTTCACCGTATGTATTTGTCAAGAAAATGTGGTCATGTTTTTATAATTGGCTTCTTCATTCAGAATAATGTTGGGGGTGTGAGCCCCGTTCTATACTTCCCCTCATCTCTTATACTTTCTTTCTGGCCTTGACACGCCAGGGTCAAGGCCACTGTGCTGTGTCTCGTCTTCATTTGCTCTCACGCGAAGCGGTACATTCTGCTCCTGTTTCACTTGTTATTATTACTCAATGTACTTTGCTCGAGGCCACTGTGACCCTAACTATCTTATGGCTTAAGCTAAATAAGCATACACCAAAACACACTTGATCTCTTATGGAAACCTTTTACATTCTTATTATATTTACCTGCAAATAGTAAGAACATTATTCTACAATAAATACATTCAACATGGCTTGATTGTGGAGAACAAAGAAAGTAATACTTTTAGTGGTGACATATTATGCAAATGCAATAACAAATACACTAACTAACAACACTAACTTTAAAAAAATGAATGAAATAACCTCTAATCTCTTTAGACATGTGTTGTTTTCGTTTATTTTTGCTCTATTATAATTGTATTAATGATCTGGTCATTGTGAACTTGATAATTCATGTCAAGATTTCATTAGATTTTTAAACGACGTTTTCATAACTTGCTCCTCTGCTTTGTGGCTACTAAAAAACACAATAACTAAATCCCACTGAACAGGTCTGCCTGCTTGTTCGTCTTTGTTTTTTTCGACGGAGTGGAGCATCCTGCCGTCTCTTCGCCCTCTAACCGTCTCAGCTCAGCTGTCATTACACGAATGTTGTCAGTTTAGGGTTTCGGTAGTCAGACCGAGGGTTTCGTGGTTACCGTGGCAATTGAACAGGTAACGTTAAGCAAGGTGTGAGCATTCATCTAAAATATACATTTTAACGTTACTTCCAAATTAATATTACAATTTAATTCCCGATTGAGTTATTTCGGTGTCAGATAGCAAACGTAGGCAGAGATGAGGAAGTTACACAGCAGAAGAATCATCGTAACGTCAGTTTCAACTTAAATACCTAAACCGTTCACGCTAGTTAGCTTTTCAAAATGTAGCTTCCACGCTATGTGACGTTACAGTATGAAACAGTCAACTAACGCTGAGAAAGTGCATCATAACAACCAAGTGCATTGTAATTACTAATTCAGCTAAGCTAAAGTGACTTCAAAATACGCAACTATCTTTCTGTGGCATTATCTTATTTCGACTATTAGCAGCCAGCGTACCGTCGTCAGCTAGCTAAAGTTAACGTCACTCTATTGCTATGATGCACCCCCCCTCTTTCTCAGACACAGACACAGATACATCGTTAAAATTGACAAATTGTTTTAACACCACAGGTTGTTAGTTGTGGAAAAACTGGCTGGAGGCGAAGATGGTCAGGGCTGGCGGTAAGTTTGTCCCCCTTTAAAATATATACAGTAACGTTATACACAATAATAACGTTAGAACACCTAAAATATCCTAAATCCTATCTATCTTAGTATCTTATCTATTACTTTTTCAGGTGCTTTGAAGTTTGCAGCGCTCATCTTTGCATTCCTCCTAGCTGTCTTTCTGGCTTTTCAGCTGCTAGAGATCAACCTCGACTTCAAACTGAGCAGTGTGATTTGTGAGTAACATTTCTTGCAAGATCACAACGTCACATATCGACCTAAGCAGCTGTAAAAAGGGAGTGGTCGAGTTTCAGTTGTAAAGGAACAATGACACCTATTCAATCAGTTACTGTGAGAGATGTAGATTGTGTTGGCATTACAGGAACCAAATATGCTTCCATTCTGCCTTAGGGTAAGGGTTACATTATGTGTTTAAGGAAGGGATTTTACCCACAGAGCTGCATTTAAATGACTGGAACTCTTGTTAAACATCTACTCTTTTCTGCTTTTCAGCAAGATCTATGCCAGTGAATGAAGTCTGTAAGTGTGCTTAAATTATTTCATTTTTTTTTTTGTCTTTGTCTTCTCAATGACTGATACCGTTGATACATGTTTTTTTCATTATCTTTCTATACCAGTTAACACAAGAATGGTAATAATTAGCATGTGTCACACAGACAATAGAAAAGAACTACACAGTTTAAGGTTTGTGTTTAGCTTAGTGCTTGTCATTTAGAGTGTAAATAGATTCCTTTTGGTAGAGTTCACGTTGCTTTTTGTTCTGTGTCTGCACCTGTTTGTGGATGGGCTTATGTAATCGGACCACCTGTTACCCGATATTGTGCTACCTGGTTCTTGTTGTGTAAATGGAGTTCTCTCTTTTCACAGCAGCAAAGCCAGTCAGGTACAAGTGTGGGCTGTCCAAGTCATGTCCACTTGGACACTTTGCCTTCAAGATAACGAGTGGAGCGGCCAGTGTGGTGGGGCCCAGAATCTGTCTGGAGGACAAATTGTAAGTGAAGTGACATCTTAAAGCGTAACTCTCGCCAAAATGCAACCTAGGGTCTTTTTGTGAATGTACCCGAGTCAAACTTTCATTTAAAAGCATATTTAGGACGGAAGCGTCACTTTTAAGATTTACTGTATTTTTCGGTCAAATGGCCTTTTGAATTGGAGTGCTAGGGGCACTTTTATGCTAGCCTCAAAATAGCTATTTTTAAAACGCTAAGAAGGCTCGACACAACATGAAACTTAGCTTGAAGTATCACCAGGGGCTCTACATATGAACGCAAGCATTGACAACATTGTTTGTGTACACAGAGTTTACTAAAAAGAAAGGTTTTGAGCATAGACAGTATATAAGAATGGACCAACAGATCCCGTTGCTCTGGACGGAGACCAGTGAAGGATATTAGAAGCACTTTTCCGGTGAGCGCTGAGCGTTACTGCGCAGCCTCCAACTGAGAGAGACGACGTAAATGTGACGTGAGCAACGTGTCTGAAAGTTGTAAGTCTTCTGGTAGCTGTGCCAAGAGAAATCTCAATCATTCCCAATATTGCAGAGACGGAGAGCGTAGGTATATGTAAGGAGATAACATAGGCACAGGCTAATTATTGCTAACTAAAACGCTAGTTAACATTAGTAATTACACTTAAACAGCTAATGTGAGACAAAACTGCCTGCACGCTTCTCCTGTACTATACGGTAATTCCTCTACTATGCGACAGTAAGTCCTGTGGTTATGACACAATCGTTAGCCTATTTTAAAAAAAACGTCTGCTATGGAGCCATAACGTGAGGTACAAGGTAATGGAGCCTTTTATACATTTTCGTGTTTCTTTAGAAATAAACAATGGACAAATAAAGTCTTTAAACGCTTCAGATGTAAAGTTATTCGCTGTCAAAGTGACGTCAAAATGAATGGCAGTCAATGGAATGCTAACGGGGGGTGAGAGCTAGGTAGCATCAAAATGGCGCCATAGGAGGTTCGCGGTCCGAGGAGAAGCTTACCCCCTTGGTTTTGAGCAACTCACTGTAGCTGTTGTTCTTCCAGTCGTCGTCCATTGAGCCAGTCAAAAATAGTCGAGGGAGGAGAGTAAAGATGGAAAGCTCCAAAAGCTTAGTTCCATATAAATGCACGGATAATTCGTTGTTTTGTCGTTAGTGAAACAAAATATTGATCTTGTAGTTGAAAAAGGAGCCTCATATAAGAATGACATTTCCTCCTATGGAGTTCGCATTCGGAGATCGCCTATTTTTGACTGGGAAAATGGCGGATAGCGTAAACAACAACTGCTAACGCGAGTTGTTCAAAACCTTTCTTTTTAGTAAACTGTGTACACAAACAATGTTGTCGATGCTTTCGTTAAGGTATAGAGCCCCTGGTGATACTTAAAGCAAAGTTTCATGCTGTGTCGAGCCTTCTTAGTGTTTTAAAAATAGCTATTTTGAGGCTAGCATAAAAGTGCCCCTAGCACTAGCACCCTAGTAAATCTTAAAAGTGACGATTCCGTCCTAAATATGCTTTTAAACGAAAGTTTGACTCAGGTACATTCACAAAAAGACCCTAGGTTGCATTTTGGCGAGAGTTACGCTTTAAAACCTTTTTTAACAAAGGAGCACATATTACTTTTGGAGGAGGGGGGGGTGGGTGGTCACGGCTTGTATCATGTTGACGCTCCGACAGTTTTGTTGTCATTACTTAGAATTTCTCATGGGGGCGACAGAAACGCATTATAGCTTTAACTAGATGAAGAATAACATGTAAACAGAACTCTTTAAAACAGTATAGCTCATTTTTGTAGTCTTCACAAATGCATGGTTGTCATAGTAACTAATCAAGGCAGTCATATAAGCTATTTTCTTTGAGCTGTATTTCATAGCTCAGCAGCAGTCACCTTCAGTTTAAAATACAACAACAGCTGCCTTCTGTGGTTAAAATGCAGATTGTAGTGCTAAAATCGATTCATTGATAAGTCAGTTGACAGAGGGTTAATCATGTATTTAAAAAATATATAATTTATTAAGCAACATTTTAAGGATTTACTGCTTTTCTCTGTTTTTTAAAACTATAAATTGAATATCTGGGTTGTGGACTGTTGGTCAGACGAAACAAGACATTTTTTCGCTTAATGGCAAAACAATAACACATGCAGGGAAAAAAAACTTAAACTCGTAAATAAATGAATTGATAATGACATTACTCATTAGTTGCAGCCGCAGCTGATTCCGTGTGCTTTGTGACAAGTTTCAACATTGCAGCAGCTCAGCTGGACAACAACTCCTTTCTGTCTTGTTTATAAAGGTGGCAAAATGACATGCATAAGCACACCAAGTCTGGGAACTGCTGTCATGTCAAACATATCTCCATTGGGTAACACTTAGAGCTGGGCGATATGGAGAAAATCAAATATCACGATATTTATGACCAAATACATCGATGTCGATATTGTAGGGTTGACTATTGGTGCTTTCACAAAATATTAACACAATGAGAGTTTTGATAAATAATCACCAATGATGCGGATACAATGACTTAAGTGGGTAAAGGCAAACAGTAAAACAGCTAGTAAGTCTAGTAAGTTCAGAAAATTCCATCACTTTACTGTAATGCAGCCTTTAAAACCAGGAAAAGGCAACACTTGTGTCATATCAGGATAATACGATATCCAAAATTGAAGACAATATCTAGCCTCATAATCAATGTTGATATAATATCGATATATTGCCCAGCCCTAGTAACACTGTACTTCTGTAACTCCTGTTTGGCATTTATACGCAGTATATAAAAAAACAACAACTTAAAGTTGCACTTTCATGTGGCTCTTTGCAGTTTGGCTTATTTAAAGCCAATGTACTTGCACTTACTTCTTGCTGTCCGGAGTTTGTACCTTCAAAAGGTGGAAAGCACTCAATTGGAAGTCGCTTTGAATAAAAGTGTCAGATAATTGACATGTAATGTAATACAAACATTTAATAAATGGTTTATAACACACCATATTGTTGTTGTTGCCCTCCACGACTACGACAACGTCAATAGGTAGTGTTTTGTCCTCGAGTCATTAAGATGTACACGTGAAAATATCCATATGTGCTCTATTCCCATTGTCCTCCTTTGTTTTAGACTAATGAGCGGTGTGAAGAACAACGTGGGGAGAGGAATCAACATTGCCCTTGCTGATGGTAACGTTATCAGCTCCAGTTCAAACACGTTGAAGTCAATTTGATTAATCAGCAAGCCACTGCTGATAGCGCTACAATACTGCAACAGTGTTGCAGTCAAAGTGCTACGATCGAAGGCATAGGCCTTTGTACTGCAGAGTATTTAGGTTCTACTTCTAGTTTCACATTTTGTATTATTTCACATCATGTATCAGAAACAAAGGTTTGACCGCCCTGCCTTTTGGTAAACCTACAACAGACGGCAGTGCACCACTACCAAGATTGTGTACTTGTGTGTAACAACAGTTCTGTATGCGGTTGTCAATTAATTAATGGCAATAAAAGCTGTAAATCTCTCCTGTTTTATGTAACATTAGATTCAAAGTGGTTTTAAATTGGATATCCCCCACAGGGAGAACAGGGGACGCTATTAAGACCGACTTTTTTGATATGTGGGCAGGAGGTGAGTCTATTTCAGAATCTCTTTCTTTTAGACATTTAATACATACATGTGGATACATTGTGCTAACCATGTGCAACCCTGTGTAGATGTGGCTCCCTTTATTAAATTCCTGAAGGAAATTGATGAAGGCACAATCGTGATGATGGCCTCATTTGATGATCCCTCAACAAAGTAAGGACTCCCCCCCCCACAATATTCCCTTTCTTACTGATACAATTTAGATTCTCCTGATTAATGCAAATTGCTTTAGTTATCTCTAATATTGGCTGTGTTGCTGCAGGTGTGGCAATGAAATAATATCTGTCTTCTTTGTTCTGTAGACTCAATGATGAAGCCAGGAAACTAATTGCTGATCTGGGTAGCTCAGCTGTCAGTAATTTGGGCTTCCGCGATAACTGGATCTTTGTCGGAGGGAAAGGCATCAAGACCAAGAGTCCATTTGAGCAGGTAACATGGCCGACACACAATTACATCTACGTACTCTTTTTGTTTGTAAGCAACAGCAACAACAGTAGCCTAGACCTTATACAACTCAAAATATTTAAATTGAAGGGAAAAATTTGTTCCCAAAAATTAAATATAAAATATCAGTGTTCACCCCAACAACTGAAATAAGAGCTCCCCATCAAATTTACTTTAAGATCTCCTGCAAGTCAAATCAAGTGTTTTTTTTTTTTATAGCAGCGTTCAATCATTCTGCATATGATTGTCCTCCATACTCAGGAAGGGAAAGGGGTTTAAAAAGGTGCGTTGTGCTTGGGTCTTAAAGTCGGGAATTCAGACAGAAAACAGCCCTGTGTTAAAACAGTCGTAGGGGGCTGTGTTGGTTTACATCCCATTCTTCTGGCAATAATGGAATTACTGCGTATGAGGACAAAACATGTAACCTTTAAGCCACAGAACACTTATAATTCACAAGCTTGTGTTAGTCATTCATCATACACTAAACAGCCCAGCCAAATTCCTGTCAGTTGTTGAGCAGTGTGATCTATTGTTTCTGTCTGTCTTAACCTTTTCATCTGTTCAATTCACAAGCATGGCACTCCCTGCCTCTGAACTGAACTGGATACTATACCCATTGCATTATAAAGACAGGCTATGTAATAAACCCAGTGTGTGTGTTTTGTGTTTACCTCCTCAGCATATAAAGAACAGTGCAGACACTAACAAATTTGAGGGATGGCCCGATGTGTTGGAGATG
Source organism: Sander vitreus (assembly GCF_031162955.1). Lineage (NCBI taxonomy): Eukaryota > Metazoa > Chordata > Actinopteri > Perciformes > Percidae > Sander > Sander vitreus. The sequence goes on from NC_135877.1 coordinate 15,394,117, forward strand.
GAAGGCTGCGTGCCTCAGAGGCAGGACTGAGAAGCGTCATTGTTACAGCGCTCAACCCCCAGGAAAGTGAAACTTGGACCTTCTCTCTCACTTCTTCTGTTTGGATTACCATTATGTAGATGCCCCTTGGGGCTTGTTTGGAAGTATTAGAGTATACTGATTAAAGGGGGCTTAACTTATTGGCATACTATCACGCTTTCCATTGGTGAGGCCGACAGACTTAGCAGTGATAGAGCGTTGCATTATTGCACTGTTGCTGATGGGAATGGATGTCAGCACAGATTCTTTGGGGGGGGGGTAAATTCATTACCTGCTCCCTGCCTTAATCTCATGATCGAATTCCTGGTTTTTAACCAACATGACTTTGTGATTCTTTTGTTTTTCTTTCAGAGTTGCATTTATTTAACAAAAAAAAACTTTGTATTAACAGGGTTTGAAGATGCGTCTTGTCATGAAATCATAACCAAATGTACCAAATTCACTGTGAAATTTGTAAATATTTGTTTTTAGGGGAGGATTTCAAAAATTCTTATTTAATGAGCATTGTAATAATGGTATAATTTCTTAAAATAAACGGTATTGTTAGTGATGTGTGAGTGGATTAAAAGTGTTTTATTTCTAGCAGTTCTAAGTTATTCCTTTGTGCTAATGAGTTTTTTTTTTTAAATATGCATTATACTATACAGTATTCATCATACTCTGAACAGTTATCAGCTGTGGATCAACTGAAAGTCACTGTGGACACTGAACATTTAGTATCAACCTAGATGTTACCATTACCACAGTCATTTTTACAACCAAAGAAGTTATAGGCCGTTAGCTTTTTCACTTCAAACAGGTGTTGTTTATGTGGTTGACTAGAAAGGAAACAACGATTATGCACACACTGTATTGTGATACCCAATCAGCAGTTTTTGTAATGCTACTTCTGTTAACCAGCTGTGACTTCCCGTCTTATTTTCAGTTCAGTTTCTACTGAAGTCCTTTTTCAAAAGCAGTAATTTACATTGGTTTTAAGATGCAATTCTGCAAGGTAAAAACAAAGCTGGTGACTCCAATCCCATTAAACATGTATACATTTGTATAGTAACAAAAATTGCCGGTGCAACACAGATGTCTTCTTACTTAGTTTTATTTCTTAAGATGCATAACAGTGACTAACGTTTCGATGTAGGGTTACATCTTCATCAGAGTCCTTGAAGATGTAACCCTACATCGAAACGTTAGTCACTGTTATGCACCTTAAGAAATAAAACTATTAAGTAAGAAGACATCTGTGTTGCACCGGCAATTTTTTGTTACTTTACACTGTTTTGTCCTGCCTTGGTTGCACCGGATTGTTGTGGTCTGCAGAAGCGCAGATAACTCTTTTTTTACATGTATACATTTGTCTTTGCCTAAAAAGTGAAAGTAGAACAATGTAAACATGCCTTTGCGGTATGTTCTAAGTTTGTGTGAAAAAAAAAAAATACCACAAAACACTCTGATAAGCAGCATTTTAAGGTTGGTAGACCTAAACATGTACTGCTAATTGGCAATCAACCTAATGTCACATGCCTGTGCTGATGTTTGCATCCACCCTCATGCTTCAGTTTGCTCCAAAACAAGCTTCAAAACGACTTCAACTTACCATGAACCTTTTTCATGTAAATGCATTTCCTGTTAACTTTGTCGCCCTACTTCTCTGACTAAAACACACTCACATGCCGAGCTAACCTCGTAATCTCTCACAGTGACTGTAAAACAAACACTATTACCCCCACTGCTGACAACATCTTACCACAGACCAAAATGCGCATGCACCAACACGCTCCGACTCAACCCTATGCCTTCGCAGTATGCTGTGAGTTTATGGAAACAATACCACAAAATGTATTTATTTAAAACTCTGATAAGCAGCATTTGGTAGAACCACCTAGCTGACACATACTGCTAATTGGCAATTAACCTAATGTTACACACCTGCTGTAGTAGGCAGGCACATACAGCATGTATGTAGGGCCCAGATATACGGTCTGATTGATTCATTGTGTGCTACATAATGTTCAAGTTTTCTTTTCTTTTTTTCTTTCTTTTTTTTTTTTTTTCCATTCTATCTTCAGTAGACTTACAGTAAGTGCAACTGGCAACCTTTTGAAGACATGTCTCACAGCACCATTTTCCTTCATTTATCATATACCCTCTCAGTCCTTCTGTGTTAGTTTTAATACGCTTCAAAAGAAAAACTTATTGCTTCATGTCTAATTTCACTCTGCTGTTTTGTTGCAACATCTGCTGTTTAAGATATGCTGTCTTAATGTTGACAAGCAGAGGGCGCCGTTGCCTCATTTAATTGTGTGCCCTGTGGTTCGTAGTGCAGTATGTGAAGTATTTGTTGTGTTGTGATGCAGTAATGTAGATGGCCTGTCTTCTTCTCATTAAAGTCTGATTACATAATCAACAACATAAACACCTGCTTGTGCTCTGAAGGAGATTTTATTAGCAGTATTTACACCATCTCACGAGTGTAAAATCAGCCTATACGTGTTTTCCTATGTTGAATAAGAATTTGGTCTAAAGTTACATTTCATATCTGCCTAATCCATAATTTATATCCCAGACATGAGAAAAATACAAAAACACATGCTGTGCGTATCAATGGAGAGAGTGAACGTGAGAGACTTCAGGCTCTATTGAGGCCCCTGTTTGTACATTTGACTGTTTTTCTCTGCTGTAACATACTGTAGCGACCTACGCATCAACCTCACACGATGTTATGACAATTTTACGTCTTACTCAAAATATATTAACATAGCGATACCTCCGTTTCTATTTATCTGTGCACTCACGTAATACCGTAATCTGACAACTCTGACATGTACTTTCACTATAATTTGTGTACTTCTAGTCACACATTGATGTACACATCCACACTCAGGTATGGGTACATGACTCATCTCAAGGTTTTGGAGTGACCTTCTGAGTTCCCCTCAACACCGAGCTCTACATATTCCCACTTACTAAAAAAAACATTGCAGTGCTCTCCCCCTGATCTCTTCTGAGCCCCGTGCACGACATCTTATATCCCCGTGTGTGTTTATGTAAGGGAGAGCATTTATTTGGCAGCTGTTCCAGTGCATATATTGTTTATGCTTCACATTATAGATTTTTGCATGTGGGTCTCGCAAATGAAGTCATGTTATTGTTTGAGAGGTTTGTGCTTGTGAGGCCTTCAAAAGTGTATGTTTGTCAGCGTTCGTGTAGGCTGAACCTCCTCTGAGCGCCCATGTTTTCACGCTGAGAGATGAGGTGTGGGAGTGAATCGTCTCCAGCTCGTCTTATATAAGACACGCTATATGATGCATTATGTATGAACGTGGACTATCTCCCATCGCATAAACCTGTAATGATGAGACACCCCGTGGGAGCCTGTGGGAAAAGCTGTATAAACACAGGAGGACTTTGAGGATAACGTGCTCTCACGAAGACAGGAAAGGAGGGTGATTTTTGTTGTATAGAACAAGTTATTTTTCTTCTCCCCCACTGCTTGCTTCCCAAAATAAATCTGTCCCCTAAACAAAAGTGCTTGCCTCTCAAAGAACCTCTCAGGACCTCAACTTTCTTATTCCCGTTTGCCTCGGTGTGGCCTCTGACCCCTCACCTCTGCCCTTTCACCCCCAGACCAGGCCACACTAATGCTTCTGTTTGCTCTAAAACAGGCTTCACAACAACTCCTCTCCTCAACTTACCATGGACCTTTTTCACGTACATGCATTTCCTATTAACTTTGTCGCCCTACTTCTGTGACTAAAACACACTCATGGCCTAATGACATGCCCAGCTAACCTCATAATCTCTCACCGTGACTGTAAAGCAAACACTATTACCCCTACTACTGACCACGTCTTACCACAGACCAAAATGCACACACACTGACAGACTCCCACTCAACCCTAACCCCAAAGAGGCACTTTATTTGTCTCTGTCAGGTCTCTGTCGGAAGATCCATAGAAACATTGTACATATCATGACCACTGGTGGCCAGAGGTGATATTGCAACAGTTTGTGCTCCTGCACGAGTGTTTTTGCAATATACTTTCTGGCCAGCAGCGGCAGCATTGAGCACACAGCTGCTTCCTCACTCTGTCAGTCACTGAGAGAGGAGGACACATTTCAGCTTCTTATGTTGTTGCATACACTTTAAAGGTGAAATCCACTGATTTTACACATCAGCATTACTTTACTTAATGCTTTATCTCCCATGAGTTTGTATTTTCAACATTCTTTTAGTAAAGGATTTGTTTTTGTTTTCAATCTTCAGGTTCCCTCAGATATCGACACAGGCCATATTATTTAGTATCACTGTCCTGGATCAGAGCTACTGCTTTCCCAGCATAAGCACAGTTATTTGTGAGTTCCTACAGTGTCTGTAGGCTATTGCCACTCCCCTAATCTCTCTATAATCTGATACTGAACCCCAAAACCCAGCCCTCTTGTTAACACCCAGCTCTGCCCATTAACCCCTCTGCCTCCCTCAAAACTTTTTCCATGTCTGTTTCTTTCAGGTTCCTCAACCCCCACACTCAAGTCAAGTCTAGTCAGACTTTTATTCATACAGCCCAATATGACAAATTTGCTTCAAATTTCAAATTTGGGTCAAAGAGGCAGGTAGTCGGTTTGGACGCCAGTACCAGCTTAGATACCGTTTCAAGAGAGATACATGTGTAAGAACAGAGACCATCTGGGAATCAACATGTGAGCATAGTACTACCAATTATGCGCAAGTAGCTGGAGACGAGGAAGTCATTTTGTATTTAATCTTATCTATTTTTCTGCACACACAAAAAGAAATTGAAAAAATCATGAGCCATAAAGGGTGAGCAGCCAACAGACAACAGGCTGCTTTTGAGATGGCTCATAATGTCACAAAGAAATCTAGGATTGTGTGTGTTGTTACTGATTAAGTCGAGAGAAATATGCTGCTTTGGCAGCACAAAGAGCAAGCTTGTAATTCAATTCACAAAACCTCTCTGACCGTCTTGTCTTAACCGCAACTGAATCCATTAGACTAGTAAGGGCTGTGTTTAAGTCACTGGTACAGTGGAAGGAGCCAGGACTCCAGCTATTGCGTTAGCTGTGGGTAAGCAGAGGCTAAGCTAGTAGGCTAAAATCATTACAACAAAAAGTCTAATATGATATGGACTTAGAACAGCGAGGGTAATAAAGTAAATAAGTAGAAGAGTAAAGATTAAGGAGAGTGAATGGACTAAAATGTAAAATGTAACCACATACACTAAATCACCATGGCGCCATGGGAAGCAGCGTCACGGCATTGAATCAGCTGGAAAGGTGCAACCCCTTCCCCCCTCAATCCCAGCAAAGTCCCACCACACCTCCAATCCTATAATTGCCTCCCCAACACACACACACACACACACACACACACACACACACACACACACACACACACACACACACACACACACACACACACACACACATCCAGGCAGCTGTGTTTAGACTCAGTGGGTCTGTGGGAACTTCCTGCTGACCTCAGCTCAGACAGAGAAACACCACGCAGGCCGCAGGCACTTAAATGGATTGATAGCTGATCACATGGATCTTTTCATCTTTTCACACTATTTCTAAATGGACACACACAATCAGACTGAATTGACTTGATGGAACGATTTGCACAAAGAATCAGACAGAAGAACTATTTTGCATGGCATTATTTTTCTGAAGGTCAATTCCCTTGTTATGACAGTGCATGTGTTGTTTTTCCCACCAAGACTTTCTCTGGAAAAGCTGAAAACGTAATCAAGTTTTTACCCAATGACATGCTAAGCACTGAAACAGCACTTACCTTTTTACCCTCACTAATGGCTAACATGGCTCATACACAAATACACACACGACCCCCCTGGTCTTGTCTGTAAAACAAAGGTCTCCTTCATAGTCGTCATTCTGACTTTCTGTTACTTCTAGCTCAGAGTCCAGGAAGTTAAGGTGGATCAGATCACTGCTGGTAAATAATAGATGTCCCGTTTTTAATACACTTCCAACTGGATCAACTGCCCCCCTTAAACTGGCATTTTTGTTAGGTGCAGAATGCAATATTATGTTCCTGCAATAGAGGAAGCGGCAGTTTTGTTGTACTTTGATGTACAACAACAGCTTTGCCTTATTGTGTAGAAGCAAAATATGTGAATATTATCTGTTTTTAAACAGCTGTATAATATTCACGCATGTTTTCTACTTCATGTTTTTAGAAGTGCTTAAGATATGGTGCTGTGTGTGTTTAGCCAGGGTAATTGAACAAAATAAAACTTTTTTAGATGCAATTCTAGTCCAAAAATCCACTGATGCCACATGAAAAACTAATAAAGTCAGTAATTCGTCTGACTTTATTAGATACACTGACAGATTACATTTCACTGAAATTGTATTTTTATATGATTTCATGTGACAAATATATTGATTGATTGATTCAAGAGTTTGACTTTAGATGCATAAAGAGACACTGTTTTTCCAACTGATCATATTGCAAGTACCCTCTATATATCCTCACACACCAATATATATATATATATATATATATATATATATATATATATATATATATATATATATATATATATATATAGTGAATCAAGCTATATATACAAATTTACACATAGTGTTTTTGGGGTATTTATATTTAATTTAATATTTAATTTAATTTAAAATGTCATAGGTACAAAGCAAGACCTCCTCTTGCTTCTAAATTACTGCTGTAAGCAAACCTTTTAAGGCACCAGAAAACACTTAGATTTGAGTATAGTCTTTTGAGTGTAGTCATATATTGTATGTATAAAGAGAGTTGTCTGTCAGTTTGGGAGTGTTTGACTTTTAGTTGTAGGGCATAGCTTGTGTTTACATTTAGACAAATGTACAATTTCAGACTTATTGTTTTTTTAAACCTACAGTATCTACCCAAGCCGTGCATTCAGACATTTATTAGAGCATATAAAAGCTGTCTGGAGCAATATTGTTAATGTGGCCAATGGACTTTCACTCCCGTGACCACAAAGTCTGCTTCATTCATTATGCAACAGTGTGTCTACAGTCCAGACAACACGCTCCTTGTCTTTCCCTGATTGAGCACTATCACTTCGTAGGCTGTGATTCCTTCCCAGAGTAATGCACAGTGCTTCAGGACATCAGTGCACTTTGATTATCTTGCTTTCATCACATGTATTAAGGGGCTGTATTGATAATATGCAGTCATTTCTTTTGCTTATTCTCGAGGCTATAAAGGAAAGCATAATGAAACTTCACGAAGGACAGCTAGATGACTTTTATTCCTGTAAACAACCCCATTTGAGTAGATTTGTGTAGCATGTGAGAGAGTTACTGTTCTGGTCACCAAATCAATAACTTTGACTAGAGTTATTCCACTGTATAGACTGTATGTGGCATAACAAGTATCAGAATGATTACATGCTTACTCACACAGCCATAACTATGCTAGCTGGTGTTGAGAGAGCAGTGAGAGCAGAAAACCACAGTATATTTTTCTGTCAAGCCAGTGCAGCCTTGTCCCCATAAATACAGCCACCTCATGAATTTCATTGCATCAATTTGCATCTTGCATGCCCTTCGCGTCGCAACACACACTTAAGAACAGCATATCATAAAAATGGATGCAGAATTATGAACAGCACTACTCTAAGCGGCTTGAATGTCATTCCAATGAGCTCATGTCATCACGGTGTACTCTCGGTACGTTTGAAGCCAAGAAATGCATTTCTCTCGCACAGTAGCAAGGCCGACCGTAGCCTTTTTATGGCCCTATTGACAACATTTTTCCAGCTCAAAATGAAAATGTTTGAATCACTTTTGGGTGTTGGCCCTGCGTGTGTGAATTTAAAAAAGAATCATCCTAAAGATTCTTAAAGAGTTACACAAAACTCCAAAAGTCAAGTCAAGTATGTATTTTTAAGTTAATGTTTATTTTATATATATATATTGAATCAATGCCACATACCACAGCATTTATAGTCTAAGCTACTTTGCAATGTTTAGCCCTAGAAGAGTTTTGTGTATTTTTAAAGCACAACAAGAAAACATACATAACAGCACTAAAACCAATCACCAAACAAAATAAGCATAGCTTATCAGTGAATTAAATAATCATTAACACAAAACACAGGGGAAATAAGGGTGTAGATAGAGCAAACCTTTCAAGCTAAATTGCAGTGGGCTTTGGGTGGGATTCTTCATTTCACTCAAGGAGGAATGGCTGAATTACCCACCCGCCTCATAAACGGTCTACTGTAGTGATTGGCACAGGAAATAACAAGAATGGAAAACTGCTCAACCACAGATGAGAGCCAGTAGATTGAACGAGTCCTTAATATGAAAACACCCTATAAAGTGTTCGTCTGTAAGCATGTAGAGCTGGATATTGTTCAACTTTGAACCAGTTTCTACACCAGCAGCCTTGCACGCAACCTCAGAAACATGTGGACTGATGTGTGCAGGGGAGCCCCCAGACAAGGGTGGGGGTCATTTACCACGTGTCAGCCATGCTTTGTGGTTTCACTGTATATAGGCGATGTGTTAGATGATGTCCACATGTGGAGAGAGAGCTATCATGCATCCATACAGTAGTTGTTTCCCTGGATATTTTGTCCATTGCCCCTTTCGCAGCATCGTAGCAACATTATCATCAGCATATTGAACTATGTACCCTTTTACAGTTCACATTGGTAAGTTTGAACTATCAAAAGACAAACTTTTTACAGATTTTTTTTATTAAAACATGAATAGTTGTAAATGTAGAAATGTTAGACTGACAAACTTTCGGTTACAAGACAGATACAAAATAGTTTTACACTGAATTTGAACTTATTTTCTACAGTAAAGAGCAGATTTCTATCATGACCATATAAAATCATGTTGGCTGTGGGCTTGTAAAATTGTGAAATCTCGCTGTACTGCAATGCTTTTGACATGGTTTTCTTTTACAGTGTAACTCCTGGAACAAAGCGCAGTAAATCACACCTTGTGACCATCTTTATCATTTCTGTATCTGAGGTCTGTATATTTCTGAGACAGTGTACATTTAACATTATAAAGGTTACATAATTCACATGGCATAAGAACCAGAACATCAGAGCCTCGAGTTAAGGCAATGTGATTCATGCTGATCAGCATGCTGCAAGGATTTCCTCTTATTGTACCACTGCCCTGTCTTCTTAGAGTAACATAGAAGCTGATATTGTCTTCTAATCCCTCTGCTATATTTCATATGAGTGGAGGTACACGGATCAGATTATGCAAGGTGTTAAAAGAAACAGCATGTGAGACCACTCTTAAGAAGTTTTGATTCTCTTTCTGCCCTCTAAATGTTCTCATGTGTTAAAATATAGACTGTAATAAATATACTGTTATATACTGTGGTATATTGTGTGTGTTATGTATATATTATATAATGTGGTGTTGCTTCCATGGTGGTTTCATTTTCTTAAAACAATTTTCTAACACACAAAGTTAAATGGTTTCCATACAAGAGCTGTTTTGACTGGAAAAGTCCTTAGAGTTGAGAACAGACTGAGCAAACAAAGTCCACCAATGGCAGCCATGTTGCTTTACCATTTGTGTGTGCATGCTTTGAGATCCTGCCAAGCCGACTGTATATGTTGTAGGTGATTTCACAGTTTCTCCCGCTCTACAAAATGCAGGACTGTCTCCTGTGTGTTTTTTCTTCCATAAAAATGATGTAGGTGTGTGGGTTCAACCTGCACCTACACCTCATGGTATGCCCCAACACACACACACACACACACACACACACACACACACACACACACACACACACACACACACACACACACACACACACACATTAGATCCTATGAGAGTTTGTGTTGCCTCACACTCCCAGGGGAATTTTGGTAAAAATAACTTTTCTGTTCTCAACCCTGAGGGCCTTTGACTGTCAACAGAGCTTCACACCTCCTAGAATTGTTTTTATTAAATAAGTTGGTGATAGTGTCCAACATGCAAGCAAAAATACTCTCACAAACGCAGGAATTTCTGCATGCTTTGTTTTGGAAAGTATATTCACATGAAATGGCACACAGGCTCGCGGAACTAAGTCAAACAAAGTTGCAGAATATGCAACCATGAATGAAAACAGGACCTACAGTATATCTGTACAGTGTGTGTGTGTGTGTGTGTGTGTGTTTCTACATGTATGCTCCAGGTGAAGCTGTACTAAAAATGTATCTTCCAGAAAAACAGAATTAGTCGTTGCAACTGATTTCACTCTACGTCATCCGTCAGATGTTTTGGAGTAACAGTGGGTGTGGAGGTCACTGAACTTTTAGAGGGTGTTGCAATCCCTCTCCTCAGGTGACCAATGAGAATCCAGAAATACCTGGTGATAGGATAGCAGGGGAGTGGCCGCAACGCTTGCGCTAGCATAACAACGTCTTGTTATTGTGTTTGACAGAATGTCTGCCAGAGGGAGGAGGGTACTTAGCAGGATTGATAAGATGATTGAGAACACACACACACACACACACACACACACACACTCTCGCGGTGATTGGACAGATGACAGGGGTGCGTCAAACTGCTTCCAAATGTTTTGTATGAAGTGTACATGTGTGATTCTGTGGGTGTGTTTATGTTTTTGATCTATACTCGTATAGATACGTTATGTGTTTGGGTTTCATTGTCTGCATGATTGCCTGTGTATATCCACCACCAAAGAGCCATATGTGTTTCATTTCAGAGCCAACACAATCCCTCTCAGATCATTTTTCATAACATCTCTGATCTCTGCCCTTCGCGGCAAATGGCGTCCCATGTTACACGAGCCACACGGAAACAAAACACCATTTGGCCCAAAGCTGTCCAAATATGGCCCGCAGCCCATTTTGGTCACGCCTGCTCATTCCTCAAAGGCTAGCACAAGAAATTGTTCGTCATGTTCCTAATTCAATCAACAGCAATTTCATTACAGAGAGCACAACAGAGACAGATAAGGATGGCTCTCGTTTTCTCTGCCCTGTTTTTTCAAACCATTCAAGTGTTTTTCAATAGTGAATGTAATTACCAGCAGCAAAAGGCTAAAAGCAGCCATGGACAAACCCCCTCTCTGTCTCTTTTGGCTAGGCACAGGGAATGTTTTGTGAGCCATAAAACTCATTTAGGCTCTATTTGCCTTTATTATGTGACCTCAATATCAAGCCTATAATTTTTTCAGCCGTTGTTTGAAACCCTCGCCACTGTTTCTCCCACTCTCTCCCTCCTCCAGTGAGCTGCATCAGTTTGGTGATGATTATAGCTTACTGGAAGCGGTGTGGCTGGCTGTGAGCGCTGTCTTCTTGGGTTGGAAAAGCAGCAGGAAACACAAGGAGACTTACACTTTTTGTGTGGGTGACTATGGGGTGAAAACAATTCTTCTCTCCTCTTTTCTTGGTTTCACTTCCTGCCAAAGAAAGTGGGCTGCAGGGGTGGATGCTTGCTGCTGTCATAATTGTATCCCTTTTTTTTCCTCACTTAAAGAGTCAGGCATTCATACACGCACACACACACACACACACACACACACACACACACACATACAAAATAACTAACTGCTCACTTAACTGCTGTGAAGGGAACAGTGATAATGGTTTCCAGTAGAGTGTGTGTCTGCCCTCTTCATACTGAGTACCGTCTGCAGCACATACGTGCATGTGTGTAGTCAGTCTCTGAGGTTCTCATTGGTCTTCTCCTGTTACGCTAATGGCTGCAGTCTTGCCATCCTTTAATGGCATACACAGTTCACCAGGGACGGATGGATGACACGGGTAAGAATGAGACGCACACACATTTGCACACTAGCATGTTGCGTGCGTGCACACAGTGTATACACATTAATTGTACGAAGCAACAAAGGAACACATCTCCATTACTCGGGACTGTTACTTAGAGGGGCATTTAATCATAGACATAACAGGCCTTCACCTAACCAGGTCTGGCAGTTTAAAATCCCATACAGCCCTTCTTCCCATCATATCTTCCTGCCCTCGTCTTAGAAGACCACTTTATCAATTTAAGACAATTGGCATGTGGATTTGTACATATGGTACCTCCACTTGTGTACAGTATATATGCTACACGTATATTCCTGGGTCTTTTTTTTATGATGATCTCTACTTACTTTCAACCATAAAATCCACTTTAGTCATGTAGGGAAGATGCAGATGTTGTGGAGGATATACAGGGATATACTCCTTATGTAAGAGTGTTTTCCTAATGTTTTGCACAGTATGCTTTTTTGGTTGCAGTTTGCACACTTCCCCTATATTCCTATTTTTAACTTTCCAGCTCCCCTTGCCTAAGAGGAAGAGAAGTACATTGTTGTTGTTTATTTGCACAAGGCTGAAAATGCTCATAACAGTATTCCTTTGTTATAAGGGAGCGGCTGTAGCCTAAAGGTTAAAGAAGGGGGAGGGTTTTGGATGAGAAAAATGAGGATGAGAAAAAATACTGGCTGGTATCCCAGGATAAGCTGAAAAGATCTGGGGGAAGAAAGTGTAATTATCTCCTGTCCTTCAGTAAATAATCTTAAAATCCACTTGAACAAGACATATAATACCTGATTGCCTAATTGCAAACATTGGTACACTATAGTTGTGGTGGGTAGCATTAGTGCATTAGGCAATGTGAAACATCTTAATCACATCACAAACATCCATAAGCTTTCCTACTTTGCAGTTGTAGACTTAGTGGTCCAATGCCTTGCTCTTGAGCACTTAATCAGAAATGTTGGGCTCTGCAGATATAATCATCCATCTTTTTTTGCTCAAAAATGAATAAACACCTTCCTGACGGTGCCACGGAGCTAATAAACAATGTTTTGCTGCCAACCGTGTCCAATTTAACTGTTTTAAAGTAAGCTATGACCTAGACCTGTGTGGTTAGACAGTAGGTGCTCCTCCCTTGTTTATAGAGAAACTATTGACTTGTGTTTTGCAACTGTTGACATAGTTAACCGTTTTAACAAAGAGACTTCAGAGAGGGGAAAGGCTCCACTACGGTCATAAACATATCTCCATCTGTGCCTATACCAGCACTTGGGCTAATACATTTGGGTATTTGGTTGTGGTTTTGTGTTTGTGTTTCAGTTTGTGAGTAGGTGTTTCTCAACATGTCCAAGAACAGTACAGAAAAATTACAGGACACATACAAATGCACATCCAGATGAATGTACATACAGCATGTCCAATGGAGGAGCCTCATATCATGAATGGAGTTTATCAGGTGTCAGCGAGCCAGAACTGCATCGTTACAGGCCATATAAAAAGCCCAGGCTCAGCTTCCTCAGCAGGAGCTCATTATTACAACCCTGAGATCCTGGCTCACAACATTACAGCAGACTTCACAGGAACAACTCATAAACAGAAGACAACAGAAAAGAACAGAATAGGATGCAAAGAAAAACCTGACACAACTCCTAGAAATTATATTTATATACTACCAATTGGTTTAGGCAGTTATGCTAGCGGCTCGAGGCTACAATTGCCGCTACTAGAATAGCATACCTGAATCTCAGACCAAAACATCAGCAGTTGAATTGCATTGTGGGTAATGTATAAACCAGGTCTTGATAAGGAAGACGAATGCGTGGAATCAAAACGATAATATCTCTGGTTCTTATTCATCGAGCTTTATACTTAAAAAAAAAACCTGTACATCTTTTGTCCGACAATGTTATAGGAGTGCAATGTTAAATCATTGTATTTACAGTTATGTTGCTACAAGTGGATATTGTTGCAAAAAAGGACATTGTAAGAAAACGAATGAAATAGGTTCCTTGTCAGACATGTTGATTAAAAAACTTGATTCTTATCACGTTGATAGAAAACATAATCCGGGAAGCATTATGTTTCCTACAAAATGGATTTGCTGTTGCAAATTAATACTATATAAATGTAATTTCTAGGGGACATGGTTGCATTGGGAAACAAAAAAGAAAAATAATTTTAATTTGTATACCTCTGGAAAGCTATCCCATGACGATCAAGTTGTTGTTTTCTTTGTGAATTGCTTTTGCTTTCTATTCCCGTCAACATCATTTTCAGTAAAAAACACCTGTTTCTGCTCTGACTGTAGTGTGTCATAACATACTGAGCCAATTATTTCATTTGAATCATTATACCAAAGAAGGTGACCCTCTAAAGACCAGAATTACTATAAAAAGTTGTTGCATGCATGAACAAATGGTAGTGGATGAGCAGCTGTGGCACTGACGTCAGTGATCTTTACCTTTGACCTGGCTGAGTGTGGTTTCTAATGTTGTCCTCTTAATTGTCTGCAGTTTGGATAATCCACTAAAGGTGATGTTTGTTTATCAGCTCTTTCCTACCCATGTTTCCATTTCCAAAGAGACACACCTGCGCTATCAGGCTACTTAGGCTCATCCAAGAGATTTAAAACACAGATCCTCTGTCTGTCACTCACTCAACACACACACGCATTATTTGAAACCCCCACTGCTATCACAGCTGTGGCAACTGTGTGTCTGCTTCAGATTTGGAAAGGCCTGCTGCTAATCCTGCTCCTTTTGCTAAACACATTCTTGTATTCCTGTGACACTTTCCAAAACAGCGAACACCTCTCTCACAAACTCATTCATAATTACCCCTTCGTAATTCACAACCTCTGCTTGTGAGAAGCAGCATTATTACATTTGACAAAATCTAGCATGCTGCTAGATAAATCATCAGGTTCTGCAGGTCATATTTGCTTTTTCTTTACCCACACCCCCTCCACCTCCTACGTTGTATAACAGGTGGGGTTGGGTCCCAGTGATTATGTTAGCAGAACAAACAATGTATCTAATTTGCTTAGGGAAAATTACCTGGCCTACTGGAAAGTGGATGTTTGTATTGTGCGAGATATGGAAAACACCAGGTGGCTTATTCTCACTGTTTGAGTCTTGAGTCTAGACATGAGCAGTCACACTTACAGCAGATTGAATGTGAGAGACAATATAAAATATGCAATTGACGATAGCAAGCTGTTATTGCATTGCTTTTTTGCATTACGTTTACAGAAGGTTTAAGTTTAGGGAAACATGTTTTTAAAGGAAGAAATAGTGACATTTTTTTCTGTTTTATTAAACCAGTGTGTGAAAAGAGCACTTTCAGCAGGAAATAATAGCTTGTGATTGTTGTTTATACACTGCTTTTTTATCTTCTTCTTCCATATTCTCATCCAGCTCGTATTCTGATTTGCTGCCTGTAATGAAATTGCTCTCATACCCTTTCATTCATCAACTCTTGAGTCAGTAAGAGTGATAATAATAAGGTAATGGGTGATGTCTGCTTCTCCTTCCGTTGTCAAAACGTCCCCTGTTCTCTATCTTCCTCCTCCCTGCCCACTATTACACACCAGTCACTGCCTCTTTAATGGAGTGAACTCAGTGTTGTTAATTAGTTGTTTTTTTGTTTCTTCACTCTTTGCAGACTTTTCTAGATTGTTTTTTTCTAGAGGTTTGTGATTTTCTTGGGATTCAGCTCACAGCAACAGCTCTGTCACTTGTTGGGTGAAAGATGGGGCCACAGCAAAAGAAAAAAAAAGTTGCTGTAAATGAGGATTGTTATAAGAATATAGTTAAAACTTGCAAATTACAAAATATGTTATAGAAGTAGTTTTCCTTTTCCCATTAGTGCCCCTTCAGCTCTTTGGAAACATTGGTGCTGTGGAATGGAAATACATAGCCTTAGTTACTTTGACAAGCGACTCTAGCATAACCTGGAACCACACATAATAATGTAGCTAGCTGAGATGCTCTAAACTCTTGAGTCTTTTGTAGACTTTCCATGTTCATGTTGGCGCTGCATCAAGATATTCGGCGTGAGGTGTTTTTCCATGATGAATAGCCTGTAGAAAATTAAATCACACAGAAATGTTTTTTTTTGTTTTTTAACTACTATCTTAATGACACCAAGGGTTTACCGTTAAATCAAACAGGAGAACTTATTAGATATCAACATTCAATAGACTGCTGGTCTAAAAGAAAAAAATCCTCTTGGTCCTCATATTGATGCAGAAACACAAGAAATATGTTGTATTTTGTATGCAACACATTATTCAAAAGATATTTCCCATTCCCCTGAAAAAGCCTCCTAGGTTTATCTTTTTTTGTCGTGAAGAGTATCTTTAGGGGACACATGCAAATATAATCCATAAGGCATTGTGCAGCAAAGAAATACGCAACACACTCAATCATAGACAATACATTTGACTGACACACTGTTCTCATAGGATCGCATTTCCACCGCTTTCATTACCAAAGATGTTAAGCTATGATGTGTTCTGTATTCTAATGTATGTAAAACCTTTGGGGTTCTTACAGAAAGTGTCCTTGCAGCAAGGTGAGA
The DNA here is from genome assembly GCF_031162955.1 of Sander vitreus. Taxonomy (NCBI): domain Eukaryota; kingdom Metazoa; phylum Chordata; class Actinopteri; order Perciformes; family Percidae; genus Sander; species Sander vitreus. The sequence goes on from NC_135877.1 coordinate 15,410,526, forward strand.
ATGGGTAAATTGTGTTACGCTGTGTCTGTATGAAATCAGGTTATTATTGAGATTGGAGGGTGAGGCAATCATGGAGCTGATTGCGTCCCCTAGCTGATGCAAGTGAAGAGGTGCGGAGATTGATCACAAATGCAATTTTCGACATATGTGGTGTGAGTGCAGAGAGCTGATCTGAATATCTCAAATCAGGTAATGTTGACCCGCTGGGTCACGTCTCCATTTGCAAGTGTGATTTCTAGTACGTGTGCATGATGTGCTTTGTAAGTAAGTGCAGTTAATTCTGGGTGTGTCAGTTCAATCTCCTGTTTCAACATGTCATTATTTGTGGCATGAAGCAAGGTGTCATAAAGCTTGAGTACTCATCGTTCCTCATGCCAAGGAACCTTAAACATACAATCAGAAGACTATATATATATATTTGTCTCAAAGATCATTTTTAAATCCATCAATTTATGAAGTCAAACGCTGGTTTCTCATTCAAAATAAATGTTTTTCAACCAATTAATACTTACAAATATAAACGCGGCCTACTTTTCTATATCAGTCTCAATCAACAAGGTTTTACGTCTAATCTGTTGAGGTGAAACACCCCCTCTCCTGGCTGGACTGGGAAATGTCTGGAGCCTTGACGTTGACATGCATGAAGAAGTCAACAGTTTTCTCACTCCTCCTGGTAATCTTGCCTTTCATTTAATTTAGCCTTTATTTAATCAGTTAGATGAGACAACAGACAAAACAATCACATTTATTCTTTCTTTTCTGACCTATATGCATGATACAATATCATATAAATGCAGTAGCCTTTACTGAATATTCTTTATTCATCTATTTTGTTATTAACTTCTTCCCATAGCTACATAATGCAACACAAGACAACATCTTACAGCAAATCATTGATTAATACAAATGAAATATCACAAAGCAATAAACGAAAAGGAAAAGGATACAAATACAATATACCATAAATACAACAACATAGGGCAGCATATTTTCAAAATAAGTATGGCGTTTCTTTCTTAATAAGATATTTAGAAAATTAAGCCAAACTTCAGAGGAACATTCTTTAATAATTAGTAGTCCTTGCAATTATTATTTGAAACGTTCATTAGAAAATGACCAACAGAGCTTTAGGGGACCCTTTGGTCACAAGACAGGGCTGTGAGATGATAGACAAAAGACTTCGAAAACAAAAGAAGAAAAATTATCGCCTGACTTTTCTATAATCTTTGTGTGGCAGTTCTCTTAAAGGAACCATCGCAGAAAGTTACGAGGGGGAATCCCTGGTGGAACAGCTCACAACTTACTGACGTTATGCAACATGTAAGGGTGTAACATATGTAGATGCGTCTTCATTTTAAGGTTCATAAGTCAGAAAGGATGGACACCACTGCTTAATGTCCCCTAAAAACCCACTGGTACGTTTAAAGTCTTTTGTCTTCCTCTTCTTATAACTCTCTTCTCTTTTGTACCTCGCTCTATACATTAACCCCATCTCTTCCGGGCACTGTCTAATTAGTGGTCAGATTGATAGTGTGGGTAACAGACATAGCATAGTCCCATCTAAGGGACTGATTTTCCAAATGACTGCGCATGTAAATGTCACTGACTGTGAGGCAAATTCCGAGGCCCCCTGTGGTCATTTCTCATCTCTAAGAGGCCATTGAGGAGTCACTTGGAGTCACACCTATCTGAAGTATGAGAGATTTTTCTTTTAAAAGCATTAAAAAACTGACTTGGCCTAGTTGTTTTTACCGCTCAAGCAATCATAGCTTCTCTGTCTGCTGGCAGTGAGGCAGTCAAAACAGAGCTGGTTTCCTTTTCATTTTTTTTCAGTAATCCCGCTATGGTTTGTGGTGTAAATACATTTATAGAAAGAAGAGGGGAGTTTGAGAGAGACTGATGATGAGACAAAAACGGAAAAAAGAAAAGGCATAAAGGATTTGTAGAAGCGGTTAATTTTTCATGGTGCCCACACAATGACAAAATAATGCTTTATAGAGAGCCAAAGTCACGCACGCCCCTTCCAGTGGACCTTATGGGACCTTAATTCGGAAAAAATATGAACGGTAGTGAACGGGGAGAGGCAATTATTTTTTTAACCCGTTTACAAGTTATGATTACAAATATGATGTTCATCAATTTAAAAGATACATTTTTCAACCGAAGAAAGTCTCAGTTAGCCGTAGCTTTGTCATGCGACCACTTAGTTTTGTGTGAAACCGCTCAGTGAACTACATCTCTCGTCTGACACAATTTACGTCACCTAGCTTAATGCTCAACTTGCTTGCTAGCTAGCTAGCTTAGCTCTGTTCCACAACACGTGTAACGTTATCTTACCTGATGTGTTTTATCCAGTATCAAGTGTTTTCAGCATTAAGCAAAAGAACAGGCAAGATCCTGTGCTCATTTGAGTAACGTTACATCCCCGGTACAATACACACAGACATCGTAGCTTCAGCGAGACGTCATCCATGCGACTTTGAAGTGTGTAGTCTTTCTAATTACACAGTCTTATACTTCAACAGTTTAACAATAAACTGAGACTTTCTTCGGTTGAAAAACGATCTTTTAAATTGATGAACATCATATTTGTAATCCATGGCTCAATTCAAACGGGATATCTCCCGTCTCTCTCCAATGACTCTCGTTCATATTTTTTTCGAAAGATAGGTCTCATTGGCAGTGGGAAGGGAAGGGCGTGACTTCAGCTCTCTATTTGTGGACGCAAACACATATTCATTCATTTTCTGTTTTGCAAATCTACATTATTGCCTTCTACTAAAGAGTTTTTTTCAGTACAGTAAACTCATGTAATGGGAAAATGTTTTTGGAAGCGAAAACAGTAACACACAGCATTCTGCAGATTTCTCTTGCAGTGCAAAGGTCGGTCAGTTTGCAACAGATGTTAAAAGGCCAAATCACAAGTGGTTGTGAGCGTGGTGAATGAGCTCCTGTGTTCCTTCATGTCTGTCATCTGTCTCAGCTGAATTTGGATCAACTCACATGTGGACCAACGTCCTTAACCAGCAGTTTTTCAGAGTCAAACACCTCCAGTAAAGCAAGACCTTGTTTCTTCTATCCTCACACAGAGGTCGGAAAACAGCACTAAAGCAAGATAAAGGCTGGGAAATCACCAGCGCAATGGGTTGCTGTAATTTCATGTGATTTGGCAGGACTGCATGACTGAAACACTGCTGGTGAGCTTTTTATGGCTCTAAAGGCTGAAAGGTCAGGTAGCCACAGTTGTAGGTATAAAGGGAGAACCAGTTTTGGACAATATACAGCTCTCAGGCTTACAGTGCTCATCACCAGATGCTTGGTGTCTCACATTTTAAGCTTTAATAAACAATGATTTTATCACATGGGAGAAAACAGCAAGCAGCTATGTTTTGGCAAGCTCTGAGTGACATCTGGCAGAGTTACGACTTCTCATTCTGCAGAGTAGACTAACAAGTTACACAGGTGAACAATCATTATTCTAGAGCACTTTCTTTGTTCTTGAATGGCATGAACTCTTCCAGTGAAGGCATGAGTCCCGTTTGTTTTCATCGCATTCGTATTTAGGACTGAAGCCGCTCCTTGAGGAGAAGGTTACGTGCTAATCAAGCTTATCTTAGTTAACCTCTCATAAGCCTTCATCTTATGTTGCATTGAGTAATAGCTTATACTCGTTTTTGCTGCCAAACAATGACTCTGCAGGCGCCAGGTTCTTTTCTGTGTTGTCATATTGAAGCCAGCGCATGAAACCCACATCTCACTGCTCCAACGTTTTCCACGTCTGTGAGACAGTTGGTGAATGTGAACAGACATGATAACACTCAAATTAGCACTCCCACAAGTATCGCTACACATTTTATACAGAGACTGACATATCTACACACACACACACACACACACACACACACACACACACACACACACACACACACACACACACACAGGTTTGTGGCACTATCTTTGTGAGGACCCGTCATTGACATAATGCATTCCCTAGCCCCTTACCCTAACCTTAACCATCACAACTAAATGCCTAACCTTAACCCTTACCCTCACCCTAACCATAACCTAATTCTAACCCTAATCCTACAACCAAGTCTTAACCCTCAAACAGCCCTTTAAACTTGTGGGGTCCAGCATTTTGGCCCCACAACGCTGTCGGGACCCCACAAGTATACTGGACTCCCGGTTTTTGGACCCCACGAATATAGTTAAACAAGCCCACACATACACACACACACACACACACATACACACATATATATAATGAACCAGGATCCACAGGAGGCATTTAGCTTCTAGCTCTCCAGTCAGAGGACCTACCAGGCTGCACGGCTCATTACAGCTCTTTAGCCCTGCTCCTTATCCCTGTAATTATAAATCCCCTGACAACTCATTCACATGAAGCCTTTCATTAGCATACAGGAGCACAGGAAAGTATGAGTTCATCATTGTCCGAGATTTCCATCTGACTACCTCTGTTTTAAATTTGCATGTGCAAAACGGCCTGTTTGTTGACAGTGCAGCCCAAAGGGGAAGTTTGGACTGGTTCAGATCTGGTCTGTTTAAACTTTAAACAGAGCAGATCTGAACCAGTGTGATATATAAACACTTTAAACTTGAAAGTGTTTATATATATAACATGCCTGTGCAGGGGGCTGCTCGAGTGTTTAATCTGTGTGTTTATGTGTGTGTGTGTGTGTGTGTGTGTGTGTGTGTGTGTGTGTGTGTGTGTGTGTGTGTGTGTGTCACAGCAAGAAGGGGCAAGACTGATTTGGTTTTGGACAAGGCAAAGGAGATGTAATCAGCGTAGGCAAATGCTGCAGCCTGAGTGGACTGTTTACACTTATCAGCCACACACACACACACACACACACACACACACACACACACACACACACACACACACACAAATACACAATCCATGTATTACACACTCATACAGACACTCTCATTCTGTACACACATTCACACACACACTTGGTCTTCAGTAGTGCAGGGATTATCGGACAAACTTGTTATGATACCCAGAGAGCAGTTTGACAGATAAAAAACTGAAAGCCATGCCATCAAATCCACACATCATCTGCTGTCATTAGTGTGCCTTTGTTGATTTACAGACAAGTCCTTGGTGATACTGTCAAATGTGTGTTTTTTCCAAACAGACTTGCTGTCCCTGGGCTGTTTTGTTCCACAGCATGCCCCCCTCCCCCCAGGACATGCAACACAGCAGATACTATCTTTCACTCACGGCATCTCTGTGGATCCTCATGAGACTCAATGATTTGCATCCCAAATAGTCAGCCATTTTGTGACTGGATACAGCCTCAAGATAATATAATGATATACTGTATATCTCCTCCATTTGGTGTGCCTTTCTTTTATATGTAAAATTCAGTGACCTATTTTAATGCAATGTCACACTGCAAACATGTTAGGTGCTACATGTTGTTCATGGATGGATTATGAGACAATTGGTCCCACCATCTTTCACACATAGGAGCAAGACACAGACAATGCTTTTGCCTCATTTTTGTTGTCTTGTGTCTCTTTGTGGTTTTGTCTTTCTATGTGGTCATTTTGTGTCTCTTTGTGGTCTTTTTGTGTCCCTTTGTAGTTGTTTTGTGTCTCTTTGTGGTCATTTGGTGTCTCTTTGTAGTCGTTTTGTGTCTCTTTGTGCTTTTTGTGTCTCTCAATGGTCACTTTGTCTCTTTGTTGTATTTTGTGTCTTTTTGTGGTCATTATCTGTCTTTGCAGTCATTTCATGTATCTTTGTAGTCGTTTTATGTTTCTTTGTGTTCATTATGCATGTCTTTGTGGTCAGCATGTGTCTTTAGGAGTGACATTTTGCAGGTAAAAGCCAGAGGCCCGTCCAGTAGGCCCGTTCAGTAATCCATTCATGTCAATTTACGAACTGTTTAGTCATGACACAAATGTTTACACACTAATATTTGCGTTCAGCTCGTAGTAAGTGGTGAGTTGTCTCTCCATTTTTCATCCATCCAACAATTTCAGTTGTGAAATGAACATCATGTCACAAGGGGCCATGTAGCTCCTGTTCATCTATCAGTTTTGTTTTCCATCTGCCAGCTTCCCCATAAAAAACTGTGTATTGTGTTGGATCACGAGACGAGCCGTGGATCGCCCATGCGTTTCCCACGTGCCCACGCTGTTCCCGCTCTGTGCCAGTCTTGTTTGGCAATGCGCTTTTTCTCTCTGGAGATATAAGAGGCCCATTGAACTGGTGAGGCCTCGGCAGACAGTTCAGCTTGCTAATAACAAGCTGCCTATTATGACTCTGAGACAGATGCAGGTTGTGGTGTATGTTTGCTGGAAAGTGATAGTAGGCCTGTGTGTGTGTGTGTGTGTGTGTGTGTGTGTGTGTGTGTGTGTGTGTGTGTGTGTGTGCAAGAGTTGATGTGGAGACTGAATGAAATGACCATTGTTGATTATGTCTGTGATGTAGGTCAATGGAGTTCTCCGCCCGCCCCTACTCAGTGGACTTTTTGACCCCGTGCTTTGTAAGAGGATCCTTTTAGAGCCACTGGCCTGTGGAGAGGGTGGCCCAGGAGGGGCTTGTGTGTGTGTGTGTGTTGTGTGTAGTGCCCTGCTGAGAGAATGAATGATGTCACCGATCCTTGTAGTACAATCGGTCCAGTTGATGTCTCCTGGCAGACTAAAAAGAAAGGCAGCATTCATTGTCCCGCCCTGTGGCCACACTACACTGTTATTGACCACTCTGGTCAGCACCCTGGATTTAGATACACTACAAACTGTACTTATCTATTTATAGCAGCAGACAATAGTGAATTAACTTTAAGGAATATAATCCCTTAGTGGGGTGGTAGAGAGTCATAAAGTGAATGACTAATAAATGAATAAATTAGCTGATGTTACTACGGAAGTGGAATATATCTCAATCCAAATAGGGAATAAAAAATAAAGTGATGTCTACATAAGAACGTCTCTGCTGTGAAATATAACTTAAAAAGGAATAACCAATAACAATAATAAAAAAAAAAAATTTAAAACAAAAGATCTTATATCAGTTTGCAAAGTTGTTGGCTACTAGCATATAGCACACAGTCAAATGAGAAAAGCCTCAGGGATTTGTCCCCAAGTACCCTGTGTTTACTCCCTAAAAAGCTACCATCAACATGTATTGCACAACACTAAACAGATTTATGGACTGTAACATAGTGGCCACTTGTGTGCACACACACCAGCATGCATAAATCGGGTATGTGTGTTTATGTATGCTACTTCACGCACATTTGCATGTGTTTGGGGTCAAGGAGACTGGAACTTGTAACATGCCATGAAGGTAATTTCTTTTGCTTCTAAAGTGCTGTCCCACATGCAATTAGGATTGATGAGGTGTGACACATTCTGCATGATGCTGTGAAAGGTAATATGTAACAAGGTAAAAGCAACAAACACGATGACCTCTGTGCATCAGGAATAACAACAACACATACATGTATATGCAGCCAGTTTTATGCCATGGAGGTCCTCGGCTGGTCTTTCGTGGCAGGCCAAGGCCACCTTCTGTCTACTCTATCAGTGTAAATCCCATATTCCACGAACCAGAGCGCCCATTATTCCTGTAGCTAAGAGACACTGGGTGTCATTGGGATGCAGTTAGTTGTGGATCCCAGTAATCTCTTGACATTGTTACACCCTGGCCAGCCTCCAGTCATGACTTCATCATCAAAATCCCCCATAGATTCACTTTATCCTCTCCCACATAGTTACATAAGTGCATAGAGCCGAAGCAAGTGTGCCTATAGTATACTGTACACCAACACACATTTAAAATGTTAATACAACAAAAACCTCCGCACACTCTTGATGGGTACATTTTCTTCTAGTTTTCGATGGGCATGGTTATTTATGACGCAATATATTCAATATCATAACATTCCTCTAACTGACTCTCTTTCACCCTCCTCTCTTTTGTCTTTTGTTATTTTTTTCAGTGTTCCAAGCCAGCCTATCAAATGATCAACATAATGGCCATTTGTAAACTTGTCCACAGTTTTTTTCTGTTATGTTTTGTGTGGAAAAAAAAATGCATTTTGTTGATTTCATGGGCTGCTTTTTTAAACTGCAATTATGATTGTGTATGAAGGTGAACAAAACAAATAGTCTATTGACACGCTAGCAGCTTTGTGAGGCTGTACTTAGGCACAGTGCTGCTTTGAGCTTGAAATGCTAACACTAGCATGGAAGCATGCTCACAATGACAATGCTAACATGCTGATGTTTATTAAGCATAATGTTTCAACCAACTTAGTTTATCATGGAAGCATGCTAACATTTGCTAATTAGAACTAAACACAAAGTGCAGCTGAGGCTGGTGTGAATGTCATTAGTTTAGCAAGTATTAGGTCATGAACCAAAGTATTGGAAAAAATTGGACCTGCTGTTGGCATGAAAGTAAAAGATCAAAGATCATTAGGGTTTATCCTCTGGGGACCATGGATATCTATACCAATGTTGTTGAGATTTTTGAGTCTTGACTAAAGACCAACTGACTGACATTTCCACTCTTAAAAATGGAGAGAACAGGATGCTTAGTTACATGTTACATCATAGTGGGTACTACTTGAAAACAGGGGAGCGAAGCTGATAAGCATGATCTCAAGGTTTAAACGCATTCACAAACTCCATAAATACACTGTTCCTATAGCACACAATAATGATGATAATAACCATATTCACTGTATGCCAGGACTGACACACAGCCATATGCTCACAAATCATTCCATGCTCTCTCACACACACACACACACACACACACACACACACACACACACACACACACACACACACACACACACACACACGGCACATGTTAAAAAGTAAGACACAGACAAACAATGAGCTCACATGGATTCTATCCTCCCACTGGTCCCGAGGCTGTTGATAGCTGCCCCACCTCCTGCCTGCACTGAAGTATCTAATGGGTTTTCTCTTATTTATAAGACTTGGAGGTCAGCACCAGTGAGACACAAATACCCTTAACCCTTGAGTTCCCACGAGGGGAGAGGTGTGACGCAGCATCCTTTAATATTTTTTGAATTTTATTTTTATTTTGATGACCTTTTGTTAGTAAGTGATTGGCTTATGTTGATTTCTCAATATGGCCACATAACAACAGCAAGTGACAATCCATCAGTATATTGACTTTGGCTGACATACCATGTCTTCTACTAGAGGAGTGCGCAGATGTGTGTGGTGAGGAGAATCAGTCACGTTATCCCCCCTGCTGCCACTCGGTTTCACCCCAGAGGCTCCTGTGGCGTATGATGCTAATAAATTTAGCAGAAATTGCATCAAGTAGACTCACTGCTCCATCGATTGTAAGAATGACATCATCCCCCTCTCGTCTCGGCCCTTTATTACCCCGACAGTGAAGGCAAAGTAGGGGAGAGAATCTTTAAGCCAGTGAGATCGTCTTTCAGGATGAGGGGGTGGCGTCAATGATCGTTTTCACCTGTCTTGTGTTTCTTCCCTCACACAACCATGTACAGTATGTGCACACGCTCACGAGCATCTGCTAGATGGGGGATTTGCTCTGGCATAGAAGTTTCCATATTAGTCTGCTACAGACAGTGTAGACAATCTATGAGACAATTGCATTAGAGCGCCAAGAGCGTGTGGAACAGCTTCTCACACACTTAGGGAGAGCTAATGAATATGGGCCTGTGGGTGTATGTTGGAAAGAGGTTGGTTGGCAGCGATGTATAAGGGTGAGCGAGCGTGCAGCTGTGCTCATTTTATAAATGTTCTTGTTCCATATGAAGTTTTGCAACATATGGACTAAGAGCTAATTGGTTTTGAGCGCTAATGAAAGAAGAAAAGTGTTTTAAAAGGTTGTGGGGCTTTCTGGCTGATTGGAGGCTAAAAATATTTTCATTGCACTTCAGGCTTGGACTGAAGCACCAATGTTTGTTTCTTTTGAATGAAGAAACTCAATGAAGAAAATGCAAAGTAGGCATAAAATGTAAAATCACACATTAGCGTACCCTTGGAAAGAAAGAGACACACGTGTAATAAGAAAGAGAAGCTAAATAAAGTGTGTGCAAGTGAGGATTTACTGCCTGTGATTTTTCAGTAGATTGTATTACCATTGCCTTATTCTCTCTATCCCTCTGTCACCACTACTGAGTGTAGTTCCATTTCTGTCTTTTCTGTGCAGTTGTATGTCCGTCCCTGTGTGTGTGTTCAGAGCGCTGGGTAACTCATCCAGGAGGAGCATGCCCAGCTCTATTCCCATCAATCCCAGGTCCATCTACTCTCCGTGCCCCAGGGGATCTGGTAAGAGCTTCTGCCAGAATGGGCACAACCACCTGCACTCTGCAGATACTCATCAAAGGTTTGATCTGCAGAATACTCAAAAAAACACCTCGGGTTATTGGTTAAGGTGTTGTAAACACCAACACAAAGCAACGTTTTGACTTGCTAGACATCAGATCAGATCATCAGATCATCAGAGTCTTGTTCAATGTGGTGTTTTGTTTTGTGAGAAAGAAATGTACTACACAGATCAGCGATATCCATATATTGGCGGATGTATCCATTGGTTGCCTGACAATCTCAAAGTACTGACAAGAATCCAGCATTAGCATTAGTGATGCCGATTGATCTATTTTGCCCTAGTTTCATATTTACCAGACAGATATGGGAGTGATATCACTCTTCTCATCTAATTTTTGGCAAGAAAGTGAATAAGCGCATTTCCCAAAATGTCAAACTATTCCTTTAATCTTCTTATTAGTTCTTGTAAGCCACACACAAACACCATAGCAGTGTAGTGCTATTTGTGGTCTTAACGCCCACTGCAGTTCTTTTCTTTTTTTTGTTGTTGCATCTTTTACCGTCAAAGTGCCAGGAAACAGTAGCACAAGGCAGTTGCTAATAATTGTGAAACATATATGTGTGCATCACGTTCATTTTTGTCTATTATGGTATTCATTTGAATGTCATAGTGACAAGAAGGTAATGCTGTAATTCCTTTGTCTGCACTAGCTGAGTTCCTGTGTGGCTCTGTAAATCCTTTTTTGTGTTTCTTTGCATTACATGTTTGGATCAATCTGTATGCATAGCTTTGATTGTTATCTGTGTGCACTCAGGAAAATTGTATTTTGTGTGTGTGTGTGTGTGTGTGTGTGTGTGTGTGTAGGTATTTGAAGTGGAAATCCCTTTTATAAGAGCCTCCCGGACAGTACAACTGGTGTGTGTATGTCTGTGTGTGTTTACTCATACTGGAATGATTAAAATGCTCTGACCATTCATCTCTCTGTCATATCTATCAAATATAACAAAGACACACAATCCCTTCTCTCGGTCTCTGTGGCTTTCCCATATGTCCGTTTGGTCAATATTTGTTTCTCTGCTTGCCATCTCTCACCTCTCCGTTTATTAATCTCCTGTCCTTTAAAATAGATGACATTTAATTATAAATGGATTAAGAATTCAGGTGACCATAGGGTATAGAAGAGGAAAGAAAATAGATCGAAGGCATCAAACATACCGTGACACAAGACGAATGAGCTCTGTGTAGGTTGTTTCCATTAAAGCCTAATGCAGACAAATTATGAAGAAAGATTGATTAGCTCTGGTCTGAATAGCGGTCACTGTAAATTCCATGGAGCCAGATGATTTCTTCCCAGAGCCAATGTGACTGAGACCAAGGCCTGTGTAGGACAGTGCGGTAGAATTACTGCCTGGTTTAAATTTGCTAGAGGAGCCTCTGGTAGCAAGAAGCCTCGATCATCTTGTTCTTCTTTTCATTTCCTCTTTTTTTCTCCCCTTCGCTGATTCAGATGCCGCATTAGAATTCCCATTCAAAGTAGGTCAGCGCCCCCTCTCTCTCTTTCTGTTCCCCATTCTCTCTCTGAGTCTCTCTACTTCTCTCTGTCTCCCTGGCAGAGTTCCCTATGTAATCCCTATCCAAAGCGCTTCTGTAAAAAGAAAGCTAGAGATGAGACTCTGGTGCTTTGATTCTACTTACTCCGCTTCAAGCTAATTTCTTCTTTCCCTTTGTGGCTTTCTTCACAGTCCTCCTCTTGATGTCTGCTTTGCTTTTCAGATCTCCCTAAAACCTTTCCTTTTTTCCTCTTTCTCTGTTCGTCAGACCGTCTTTTCTCCTCTTCACCCTGTCCTTGAGCTATCCATCACTGTCACTGAAATTATACATGAAGGTTGACTCAAACCTACATCTCTCTGATAGCTCGTATACAGCAGTTCATACTGTTTAGCTAATGCTCTTATTAATGTGGCACTTTGACAGGATCAGATGGCTGTTGCAGTGATTGAAAGTTAGTTATGGGGCTGTGTTTCTAACCACCCGGCTATCTTTTCATCCTATAGCTCTTTAGTATGTATAATTCAATGAATCTTGTGACCTTTACAATGACCGGGGCCACCTTGAAGCCAGTGTTGGACAGAAACACTACAGTAATGCACTGCGGAGTGCGGAGACTCCTTAAAGACAGCCAAGCGAGCTGTTTCCCCCTGTTTCTAGTGCTAAGCAAAGCTAACTGGCTGTTTGGTGTAGCTTCATAGTATCAATCAGATATGAGTGTGGTATCTTTCTTCCCATCAACTCTCGGCAAGAAAGCCATTATGTCTATTTTCTTAAAATGTCAAACCATTCCTTTAACCCTCCTGTTATCCTTGGGGTCAATATGACCCCAATCAATGTTTATGGTCTCTAAAAAAGTGCTTGTCATTAATTTTTTTGACAACTAGGTAAACATAAAATTAACATGATGATATTGTTGCAGTGTCCTGTATGCATTTTGTACGCATCGGTGTTGACCCCAGGCTGGTTTAGCTGTATAAAACATAGGAAATATGAACATTGTATGCATATTTGTTTAGGTTGTTTTGGCTGATATTAAGGTCACTATCACATACAATTTTAAAATCTTTAGGGCCCTAATCTGCAATAACCATACCCCACAACGTGAGGGAGGGGAAATATGGTTCCTGCGAGGACATTGATACTCCACACAACACAGGGGAGGGACAAACATAAAAGTTTGTACTGCAGCCTTTTCAAACCATTTCTCTTGGTGCTCTGTGGGCTCTCTCCTTATACTCTCTCCATTGAAAATGACCTCTAAGCTAAGTTTTTTTTTTTTGCCAATGAGGTTTTGTCACAGCTCTTCGACATAGAAAGTGACATGGAGGAGAATGTGTCTAAGAGTAAGGAATGTTGAGGAGGATCATGATTATGAGGCATCCTCCTCTGATGAGAATGAGACTATTGGGGTTGACTCTCCTGTTGTCTGTCAACCACCAGCAGATTCTGTTCTATCTTAGCCTCCAGTGGACACGTTACCCTTCCAAAAATGGAAAGTTATCATGGTCCCTCTCCCTACTTGAACTGTATTGGAATAATTGGAAAGACTTGGATGGGACCCACTTCCAAGGCTACATTGGGTTGCACATTTTGTCAAATGGTCAAAAGGTTAAACAACAGCAAAGGCAATATAAGACATTCAATGTTTCCTCCCGTGTCATACATTTTGTGACAAACTCCCAGTGATACACAATGTATGGGACAAGTGGGTCCAGCAATTGCTCATTCATTACAATCCAGGCCCCTACCATACTATGGATTATTACATGGCTTGGTAGCCAAGAGCCCATTTCCATTTTTTTCCAGATGGCAAGCAGCTTTTTGTTTACATTCAACATGATGGCCACCGAAGCGCAGCAATCCATTGATGCCGCTGTCGCTGCTACGTCACCCGGATTGTTGGTCTAATTGGTTGAAGGACTATCCAATGCACCCAGAGGCATTTGAGCGACGTCCGTTGGTGACGCCGCTTTGGAAATGGGCTGTGAATGAACCTTCCCCAGACGCACTCTCAGTTACAACTGAGAAGGGTCTGGTGTCAACCAGGCTAATGGCTTGGTTGAATTCTGTTATTTCTTGATAACAGACCGTTGTTAAGTATAACATACCGTTGCCATGCATAGCAGAGCGTTGCCATGGACGCAGTTCTGTTCACTCTGGAGGACAGCTATCAATCCGCTGAAAGAAGTCTGGATAATTTATCAGCTGTGGCAAAAAGTGGGGAAACTTGGATCAACTTCTGTCCTCCAATTCAAGCAATGACAGCAGATCTGGTGGGCGCCTATCGCTACATTTTTATATACGGTATATAATTTATATAATATGATCGCTTCGTAGTATCTTCAGCTGTAGGGACAACAAACGCTAATTAGTTAGCTTACATTGCAACATGTTTAACGTTACAGGTGTGCCAACTGCAGTGGCTGTGCAAAAAGGAAACAAGATGAATGAGGACATAAACATCAACATAAATATTCCCAAATAAGTCCCATTCACCTTGTCTTACTTCACCGTCAAACGGAAACGTTAAGTTTAATGTGAATTAGAGCAGCCGATAGCCCGCTAGCTCACTACAATGCTTCAGCTAATTCCTGCAGTGATTAAAATAGCAGCTGGGTAATTTGTCCACCTAGCTATAGCTAGCAATAGCACGGCAGCACCCCATAACAGCCCGACTCATAAAATATTCGGCTGCTACCACAGGGAAATCTAATGCGTGCCCGGACCGGTGGCTTTTGCCAGAAATGTATTCGCTGCAGGAGGGGGAGATACTGTGGTGTTGAGTGACAGACGCAGGATTCCAACCGTAGAAACGGAACAGACTATTTTCTTTAGCGGAAGCAATACAATCGTATTTAAATAAAAAAACTCCTTTTTAAATCAGTATTTTGTGTCAAATTATTGATTTATTTGGTAAGTAGCCATGTAATAAGCGGGACAATGTAAAGCGAGGCAGTTGTTATAGTGAATACAACCCCTTCAGGCACCCGATAATCCATTTTAATTACCAGGAACAAAAGCAAAACAGTCACTTCAAGGTGACGCTCTTCAAAGGGCCTGTCGCCATGGCAATAGCCATTGGCAGGACAGACCCCTGTGGCACACATCAGCCTGTGAGCCTCTGTCTGAGTGGCTAGGAGTGTTCAGATGCCATCAGATTTTGTGGTTAAAAACAAACAGGCCACTGTAAGTGAAACAGTATGAAATAGGCTATACTGTAATGTTTAACTTAGACTGACAAGTCACAGTTAAAAACAGACGCACAAGAGATTTCAAATATCCATAAAGAAATAAATGCATTTGGTCCATTGGTAATGTGACACATTTTCTTCACAGCCATCTCTTTGATGGTGAGCACAATTGCTCCCTGAAGGCAGCGGTACTACAAAACTAAGCTTTATCTTTTACAAACACATGCTGTCGTTTCTCTTTCCTACCGCCCCATATGGTTGGATTTTCTTGGTTGGCCAGACTAATGAAGGGTTGTGTGTTTGTGTGTGTGGTAATGTGTACAGGTACTATCATGCTCCTTTTATTATATAATCCATAAAAGAGCAGCTATCTTTCATAGACTCATATACCCATATAATTCCTGCAATTTGAAAAGTGTACGGTACTTTGTGCATACTGTAAAATACCTTTTAAAAGTAAAACTAGTTTTGATCTTTTGAACACAATAGCTAGAAAACAAGTTTGTTAATGAACACAAGAAATATCCTTTCAAGCAACTAACTTGTATCACTCTCTTATGGCACATTCCAGTGAAACTACATTATTTGTAATTGCTGGACTGTTGACCACACAGAACTATCCCGGAGTTAAACATTTACCAGATGACAGGTTAATGGTTGTTTTCCCAACATATCTCCAAAGTTAAACCTTTACCACATAATGGCAGCAATATTTTTTTTTATATATTCTTTTATTGCAACTTATAAATCCACAGGGGCCAGAAGTACACATGATAAACTCTGATATGCTTCTCTTCTTAGGAATGCCAAAGAATGGAGCTGCTAATAGAGAAAAAGTTGTTCTCATTTTTGATACAGTACAGAGAGTTTGACGAAAATGTGTATTTAATAGAGAACTCCTTAAATTGTGTATGTGTTATACAACATAGACATTCACTTGGATGTCTTACAGTAAAACACCAATTATTTGTTTACTTTCTCGTTTCCTTATCTAAGTATTAGATAATATGTCAAGTGTGGGCAGTTATATTCCTGATTAGCTGTTACATAATTAATTACACAATGAACTTATATTTAGGCCAATCCTTTTAAAGTTTTAGGACCTTGTGGGAGAATACTGTAAAGTCAGATTGGAAACTAGCGCTCCAGTGAAACAGTAAGTGTTTGCCTGTTTGGAAATATTGAAACACACTTGAATTCCCAGAATCAAAGAGCTTCTTGAGTCGATGCACTGGAATGCCACTGCCAATTACTATCAGCTGTCTCTCTTTTTCTCCACTTTAATTATCCACTTTTTGACACATGCTAAACCATACACACGTGCACCCTCACACTGACACAAACACACACTCATATTAGAGACAGCATGAACCTTTGCCTGCAAAATGTATAATTTTGATTATTCCAGTCATACTTACTGAGCTCAAATCCAAGTCCAGCAGCAAACAGTATGCTAATCTTCAAAGACCAGCTTTGTTATACATGAAGGGGGCATTTTACGCTCCACTAACCTGTCCCTGCCTTTACTTAATACCACATGGTAGGAAATACTGTCATAAATACAAAGGTCTCAGCTCTGGACGCAGGAACAAGGAACCCTGTTGTTGTGGGGCAAAGAGAGTTTTAGTCTAGACTGAACTTGTGTCTGGCTGCTGTGGCAGGTGTGTTTATGCTGTGAATGTAATGGTGTGTGTATGTAAGTGAGATTTTGTATGCAGCAAGCTTACAAATTAAGTTGTTGCAGGCTGTATTTATTACTAACCAGTCCTTCCTTTTCACCAGCAATTTTGCCCCAACTCCACCAACCACTGAACAATAACAAAACCCATTTGATAAGCCACTCAACCACGGCTAGACACTCACAGGCTCATGTATTACAGTGTCAAGATACATTACCACAATAACTATGTGGCTACTGAGATAATATGTCTCTTTAGCTCATTGTTTTTCAGATCATCTTCATGCAACATACACTTGTGGTGTGTGTCACACTTGGGAGGGTGTTAGAAGGACACAGACTGTGTAGAAAGGGGTCATTTTAAGATTTGAATTAAATGTGATCTCAGAGTTATGCGTGTGTTTTTGGCCTTAATAAAAGCTGCCCTGATTTTGATCCCAGCCTTACTAGGTTATTAGCCTGAGATAGCGTCACACACTCAGACAGAGCAATGTTCAACCCCTATTTTAATGACTCTAGGGACAGACATGCACACAAAAGCATGCATACTCTATATGCACGTACAGTACATATAATCACATATACATGTACGATTGAACAATAAACTACAGCACCCACAAACATGCAGAACACCCATACACATGCCGACAGTCTCCAGGTCAATGCTGGAAATGTTTCCCTACGAGGTCAAAGATTCAGTTGATGCAAATGATGCATGTCGACTAGAGCTGAACATAAATATGAGCAGACGCAGTTCGGACAGCTGCTGTAGCAAGAGCAGCGTGGCATGACACTGGCTGACAGGCATTGACCTGTACATGATACTCTGTGCCAAACCTGCCCTGTGTTTGCTTTTATTCATAACTCTACTGCCATTTGTATGCTAACCGTAAGGCTAATATGTCCCCTTTCTGCTCT
Source organism: Sander vitreus (assembly GCF_031162955.1). NCBI lineage: Eukaryota > Metazoa > Chordata > Actinopteri > Perciformes > Percidae > Sander > Sander vitreus. The sequence goes on from NC_135877.1 coordinate 15,428,185, forward strand.
CCGTATCTGCCTTCATTACCAGGCTATTAGACTTTCTTCTCCCTTTGATCTCACCTTTGTCCTTTTCTGTTCTCCTCCCCTAGAACTTGTTTAACAAGCCACTTACATTATTGTAGTTGTTTGCTGGCACTGCTGTGCATATCCCCTTTCACATCTAAAGCCCTTTCCATCTTTTTTTGCTATTTAGAATTAGCAATCACGAAGCAACCTTGACAGTTAATCATTCTTTTTGTCCACTGACTGATTTTACCACCAACATCTTTTTAAATGTATTCCGTTAAAAAATGAATATATTAAATAAACACTGTATCTTTTGTGTTGTGTATCTTCTTATCTGATGTTCGACCACCAATAACAATAGCAGAGGGTGGCCTGTTCGGATACCATCAGCAAATCCTCACAAAGGGCGGGTATGTCTTGCCTCCCAGGGCGTGCAGCATGCCAACGCCTGATCAACAGCCTTGCCATTGCAAGTAAAGAAGCCAATTAACTTTCTCTGTCACCTTCCAGCTAAGTGGAACCATTGCTGAAGGGTGTACAAATTGCAGCCATGAATCTAATTTCAGATGAACACACACCTCAGGCCCTTGAGAACAGCAAAAAAATCTAATCTGAAGAAACATAATGACTTGCACTTGCTGCCTAGTGTTTGGCTTGGCCCATCAAAATGGTGCAGGCTGGGCAGCTGCTCAGTGGGTGATGGAGAGAGTCTCAACCCAAAGCAGGTACTCGTTTAAACATTTTGGAAGATACACATCCAGTACAGTACAGAGGTTGGTCCATGAAATGTAAGGCTTGTGACTTTTAAGCTTAAGCATAAAACTTAATCACCAGCCTAGCTACATCAAATTTCCATAACTCACCTGGTTTGTTAGCTAATACGCTGAACTACTGTAGCTTATAGAGAACTTTTGTTCACGCTTCATGGTAGAGAGTTCAAAATACAAGGACGGGACTTAACTAGTTGTTGATCAAGAAATAGCTCCAACAAGTAGATGCTCATGAAATCACAATATCTTGTTCTTAAAGGCCCAGTGTGTAACGTGTTTAGTTGTTTATTATCAAAATCTGTGTTGCCCGTTCACAAACTTGTCCTTTTTCATGAATATTTACCATCACCATCAATTCCAAGTATTCCTTTTGGCTTGAAATTTTACATTTGCATTCGCATGAACTGGGGTAGACACTCCATATTCATGCGCTATCTTGAAATATGTTAGCCGGTAAGGGACATAAAGGACACACTGCTCCACTTTTCACGTTTTTGATGTCACATGATAAACTCACAGGTGCTGCTAATGCTGCTAATGGGTATCGCCGCTTCCTGGCCCTGGCAAGTTTGAAGAAGGAAACATGGAGGACCACACGTATTCAAAATCCAAATATTAGGAACAGGAGTCTTCTTCTTCGCCCAGAAAAAGAAAAATTATATTGAAAAGAGCAAGAGACTGGCTTTTTGAAGCGTGAAGGCTACCATAGCTGTAATATGTACTTTGAGCTGCGTGGCGCGAGAGAGTTGATTGCGATATATGATCTCAACGCTAGATGGGAAAAATTCCTACACACTGGACCTTTAAGTCTCTATTTCTAAATGTGTCAAAAGAATAGTTTTACATTTAGGAAAATTTGCTTTTTCACTTTCTTGTCATGTTTGTGTGTTATGTATAAAGCTAGAGCCAGGAGGTGCTTAGCACAGCTTAACATGAAAATTTGCAGCAGGAGAAAACAGCTAGCTGGGCTCTCTCCGAAGTTCAAAAATATGCCTACTAAAGCTTACTGATTCAGATGCTGTACAGTGTTTTTGTTATTCATCCACAAACAGAAATGTGAGTGTACAGCCATGCTAGCAGCTCTGTGAGGTTGTACTTAGGCCCACTGGTGCTTTGAGCTAAATGCTTATGTCAACTTGCTAACATTCTTACAATAAAAATTCTAACATGCTGATGTTTAGCAGGTTAGTGTTTACCACCTTGGTTTAGCATGTTAGTAACTGACAGTGTTAGCAACATTGCTAATAAGAGCCAAACAATGTACAGGTTAGGCTGATGGGAATGTCATTAGTTTTGCAGCTTATAAACCAAATTATTGGACTGGAAGTTAAATATTGTTGCCAGGCAATCAGCAGAGACGCTGCACAAGTGCTAGGAAAATGGATATCCTATTGTGTTGTCAAGAAATTGTTACAGCATGTGCAGTAACTCCCCCTGCATGAGATCCAGGGTGACTAAGAACATTTGAACTGCTGGAAGGTGTAATTTTACAAACACACTTCTCAAGATGTTGAATTCTTAAAACAGTATTTACTCTAGCAAGAGTTCAGAGGTGATCAATGGTTATGGCATTTATATGGCATTTATGTTTTTACTATTGCTTTCACTGCAGCTAAATGCCATCTGTGTCTCCTCTGACTCTCAAGGCCACACTTGCTGTCACCCTGACACAATATCACTTTCTCCTCTGCAGTTGTCTCACTAATTCTGCAATGACACCGGGTTGTTCTCACCATTACACAATCTTCACCTCACCCTTGTTCTCAAAGAATAAATTGACGGGAGCGTGGAAACACAACCCACAAGGCGCTTGCCTGCTGGGAAAATGACATCACTCCACTATTCTCCTTCTGTAGATGTGGAGGGGAGAGAGGAGAGATGCTGTGACATTCACACTTCCCTCGCTCATTTCCTCTCTAATCTTGACGGACATTTCACTCAAGCTCTTTGTGTCTTGATTTAGATTGTCTCTTTGTTGTCACTTTCTGCCACCTCTGTTTTCGTTCCCTCGTTTCTCTCAGTGCCCACTCTTCCCTGCATTTGCTCTATTTTCTACCTCACAGCCGCCGTCCTCTCTGCCTCCATCACCTGTACCCGCCTCCTGAAAACACTGACAGCAGAGAAAGAAGCTGCACAGGGCCAATTTCCTGAGTGCTGCTCACCACTGGCACTCATTTAATTACTGCAGAGACAGAGGTGGGAGGCAGGGCCTGTCAGAGCTTAAGCCTGAATCAGTGTAGTCCCTCACAACTCCTGCTGTCCTAGGGGATGGTGATGGGAGGGTGGTACCTGTCATATTCTATAGCTGCTATATGGGCCTTAGCTGACAACTACAGATTACCTTTCTTTGTTGCAGTCCTGAGAGGCTTGGTAGCCATATGGCCAGAATACAAGATGAATGCCTTGGAGTTTTTTAGTCTTTTAGCACACTCACTCACACACACACACACACACACACACACACACACACACACACACACACACACACACACACACACACACACCTGGACCATTTTTGTGGGTTTCTACTGGGATTAAAAATGGTGTCAAAGAGGAAGTGAAATATGTGTCAGTGCATCATGTGCAAGAATTTAGCATCAAAATGTGCCGGTAATTCATTCCCCATATGCTCTGAATCCATGTGTCTGTAATTTACCCAAATGAAAATGTGTATCCATGTTTGTATCCATTAGGTCCTACAAAAAAGTTTAGCATGGCTTAATTAAAGAATATTTTGTATTGTTCTTGTACAAATTGATTACTTTGCACTGGTGGCATGGTAAAATCGAGCACAAAAACAGGTCAGTAAAGGGGAAAAAAGTGTTTGTGTCTGTGTTTATGTGCTAAAGAAGACCTTAATCTATAATGTAAGTCATGGGGACAGAAATGTTAATGCCTGTTATAGGTGGGGGGCGGGGGGTGGATAGTAAGAAAATAAAAATGAAAATAAAATAAAAGCTTTACACAGAGAGAAGCTTATTAAAAAGCAGTTGTTGGGCTTTTTAGGATTTTTCAATCAACGTTTTAGTCTCAGGAGCCACATGACATTCATGAATATAGCCCCACATCCCGTTGTTGAGTCTGTACGCGATGACATTCATTCCCTCTGTGTGGTTTAATTTGTCCTCCCGCAGGAATGCTCTCTGTGACTGTTGTGCGTTTTAGCCCTGATGACTTGAGAGCAGAGTCGTTTCTGATGTTTGGATTGAACCCACACTCAGGAAGGGAGCACGATCTGTGGACATCTTCATAGCAACTGAGACCACATGTTCTCCCTATGAAAACACTAAAAACTGTGTTTGTTTCCTCTTTTAAAAAACATTTTAAATACAACAACACATAGTCTAGTTTTCAAGTATGTTGATGTTAAGCCGTGGTTTGACAGAGAAACTAAAGCTTCTGCTGTGTCTCTTTTTCTATTGTGAACTATTTGACATCAGAGTGGCCTGTTCACCTTGTCAGGGTTGGATCCAGCCTGTCAAGTCTTCACAATATTGTGTCATTGATGTTTCATGCTTGTTGCTCTGAGAAATTAAACAGGTTGAAGGAACCAGTAACGCCTCTTCAGTAGAGCTACACACTCTATACACACACACACACACACACACACACACACACACACACACACACACACACACACACACACGCACACACACACACACACACACACAGAGGTCCTGTTGGGCCAAGTCCCAGATTCAGCTCAACATGTCCTGACATAACTCCTCAACATAGCATCCTGTTAACTAGCAAGAACACAGCTTAAACTTGGGTTGAGTTCAGTATCACTTCTTCATACACATGCATGCTAAAGTCTATTTACAACTGGATATGAGAATATATCCGGACATATTGGATTTTTATACCTCCCAGAATCCTCCTATCTCTCCTTTTAGTTGCTAAGATCACAGTGTGGTCACGACCATTAAAGATGAAAGTGAAATCTGAGCTGAATTGCTTTATTCTCATTTACCACCCACTTTAACCCCAGCCGTCACACAGATTAACCATCAGTCTGGCAGGTCCTCTACATGTCCAGGCATTCCTCCTGACACTGAGTCAACCAGAAATAGCTTTAACTTTCATATGGTAAAGTATGATCGCCAAAGGGATTTATTTTTACGTGGTTGAAAACCCCCATATACGGTGGTAGTAACTTATGACAGCTTGTCTAGTTGTTATTTTAGTTTAAAGGATACAGTTGGTGATATTTTATATTTTTGTTATTGTCAGAAACTCTCATGAAAAGACTACCCATACAATGTGTTAGTCTGTCTCTACTTCCTAGTGAAGATGTAAATCTATAATAACAACAAATGTATGCTTTTATTTATTTCTTTGGTAAGTTGTTTCCTAAATCAGATGGATGGACTCTGTAGCAAAACGTTGCTAAAAAACAAAAATGAATTGTGTATTTATTGGGGACTATTTTCAAGGGACTATTGAGAGCTGAGCCAGAAGGCAAAGCTCTCAATCTACCGGTCAGTTTTTGTTCCTACCCTCACCTATGGTCATGAAGGCTGGGTCATGACCGAAAGAACAAGATCCAGGGTACAAGTGGCCGAAATGGGTTTCCTCAGGAGGGTAGCTGGCGTCTCCCTTAGAGATAGGGTGAGAAGCTCAGTTATCCGTGAGGAGCTCGGAGTAGAGCCGCTGCTCCTTCGCATCGAAAGGAGCCAGTTGAGGTGGTTCGGGCATCTGGTAAGGATGCCCCCTGGGCACCTCCCTAGGGAGGTGTTCCAGGCACGTCCAGCTGGGAGGAGGCCCCGGGGAAGACCCAGGACTAGGTGGAGGGATTATATCTCCAACCTGGCCTGGGAACGCCTCGGGATCCCCCAGTCGGAGCTGGTTAATGTGGCTCGGGAAAGGGAAGTTTGGGGTCCCCTGCTGGAGCTGCTACCCCCGCGACCCGACCCCGGATAAACGGACGAAGATGGATGGATGGATTAATACACATTTGGTGTACTAGTATTTACAGCAGGACAGTGTATGTGGGACTGACTCCAAATTGCAACACTGTGGTTCATTAATGTAATTATTTTCACCAACAATGGAGGCACAGAGGAATAAGCAATATCAGGCTTTAGCTACCCATACAGTACTAGTTTTGAGGATGATTTCATCATATGTTTTGTTGTTTTCGGAGGACTTGTTGACAGTAAGAAAAATATTGTTAAAAAAAAACCTTATCCTTTAAGTGTGTAAGGAGTGACAGAGTAGCAGTCAATTCTGATTGTCTTTTCCTGACAAGAGGCTTTGACAAACCACCAGACAGATTTTTATGCATGGATACTGTATCGTCCACAACACTGCATTTAGCTGAACAATGTTGCAGGAGCAGCTGCAACTTTGGAGTTCCTTTTAAATCAGGTATAGCTCCCTCTTATGATGCCTCCATGCTGACGTCTTTGCTTTCACTACTTTGATCCAAGTTAACGTTTGCCTGTCTCAGCTAAGAGGGTAATTCCGCAATCAATAACTGGTATTTTTTTTCCACACGTCATTGTTCAAAGTGCTCTCTGATATGCTGTGACAGGCAGCTGCTGGCTTAACAGCCCACAAAAGGGTCAAAAAGGTCTAAGGAAAGCCTACTGTATGCAGCTTTAATTATATGCTGTCACTAATTGTAGGTGAAGGAAAGCTACACTTCTTGCTGTCACGGTGTATAGGTGCATGAAATGACACTTTATTTGAGCAACCTGGTGTATAATCTATAATTTAGTAAAGAAATAGTTTGAATTGTATTTTTATTCACCCCATCTCATGGCCCATCCCTCATGGATGGGATTATTATAATCCCTTTCAATAAATGATTCAGTGATACTTTGCCCGGTCCTTTCAATAAATTCAAATTCAAATTCATGGGATTATAAAACACCTTAACAAAACATCAGTGTTTACAGTTATCATACAGGTTATACTGTAGCTTCTAACTGTCATAAATCAGTCATTATGCCAAAACAAATAGAAATAATACTAAATCACAGTAATAATCATCCACTCCTTACTGACACAATGTTTTCTTCCTTAACTCCCATGCATTCATGAAACAGCTTGTTAACTTGAAAGTCTTTCTTTTTTATCAAGTAAATAAGTATAATCATGAAGACCATTGCATTGTTTCTTAATAATTAGTGCAATGTGACGCAACACCAAAGGGAAAGGGTTCTGCAGAGTCCACTTCACATTTTTATAAATCTTATTATAGACAATAGAACATTTACTGTGTTCAATATTGTCATGGTAAACATACAAGTGCCCTGCATGCATGACTGCTATTGTCTACGAGTGTATGAGAGGCTCTATCTTAAGGACAAATTTGACCTTCGTAATGGTAGCAACAGAGAAACAGCATGGAAAATCCAACAAACACAAACCCAATAAGTCACAATAAGTAATCTTAGCTTCTAGATACGACAGCCCCTATTGCATGTTTGGAGTCTCTGCTTTTACTATATCTCTGCAGATCTGAAGGAGAGAGCTGTACGCTTTGGGTTCAGCCTGTCTGCACTAATGGCCGTGCCCTGTGTAACTATAGCTTGTGTCATGAATAGCAGCTGTCGATGAAATGACAGATTGCGTGGGCCCAGACTGGATTTGATCCCAAGCTGTTTGAGGCTGTTTAAAGCGTGAGTCATGTTGAGAGGTAGATAGCTCCGTCACTCTTGCTTTCTCTCTCTCTCTCTCTCTCTCTCTCTCTCTCTCTCTCTCTCTCGGTCTCTCTCGTTTGTAGTTCTGAGACAGGGTGGATCCAGGTTGGCAAGTTAAGACACAGTATACTGATGGGAGTCAATGATAAAACCTATCTGCATGTGTTATCATAAACGTTGAGAACACATAGCAGTGAAAAATGAACATGGTAACTCTGAAGGAACTTTGTTTTCTTCAGATCTTATAATTATAAGGTTATTCTGAAAAAGTTTCTTGGGAAAAGCTGAATGCAGAGTTTTTTAAGGACACGTGCAACATTTTGGGAAATGAGACTTAAATAAGAAGATTGACATTACTCTGATGTCTGTACTGTAAACATGAAGCTGCAACCAGTTAGCTTAGCTTAGCATAAAAAAGGGAAACGGGAGGAAACAGCTAGCCTGGCTCTGTCCCGAGGTAACAAAATCTGCCTTCCAGCACCCCTCAAGCTCACTAATCAACATGTTTTATCTCATTTTTTTTTATCAGGTTAAAAGAACTACACGTTGTGTGTTTTGTATTCTTAATATAGGGCCTCCATATTTATTTTCCACTGACTAGTTTACACAGTATACTCGTATAAGCGCATTTCCCAAAATGTCAAACTATTCCTAAAAATAAATATTGCTTTCTGTTGCATTGGTTGTAAATTTGAGCATGGGAACCTTTAAACACATTTAGTCAAGCCAGTGTAAAGCATGGTTACAATATACTTGAAAACTCAAACTTTCCTCACTATGGAATGGCACTTAAATACTTCCTTTGTAAGTATCCATGTCAGCAAAACTAAAAAAAAAAAAAATAGCAGGCTCTCTTCAACCAATCAGAATTAAATATTAACTTAGGGCATAATTTAATGTGTCAATCTAAGCTGAGCTGCAGCACACAGGATGCTATGGTCTAGTTCTTCACACAGCAGACTTACATTTAGTATGTGTGAAGACTGTCCCAGATAAAGTGAGAAGACCATGTATGTAATATTCATCGAAATGCTACATATTTATATCTCACACAAACCGTGCTGCAGTCAGACACTGTGTCTGCTCAGGCTGAATGTGGGGCTGTGTGTGCGTGTGTGTGTGTGTGTGTGTGTGTGTGTGTGTGTGTGTGTGTGTGTGTGTGTATAATGACTCAGCTGTAGGGCATTGAAACTTGGCCATTCCACCACGGAAAGTTAGTAAGTCACTGCACAAGACCAGTAACATGCCACATGCAAAATGCCACATACACACCAGCTAGTTGGCATGTGTGTGCTCTCTCTGCACTGATCATCCACACACAACATACAACATTTACAGAAATTATACACCCTTTAAATGGGGTTACATCTGTTTAAAGGCTCAAATGTTCGGGCAGAGGACTGAAGAAGTCACAGACTATGGTGCTAACAAACACTACCACAACCTGCCAGGAAAAGATGAAGCTGTTCAATCAATCTTAAGGGAATGCACCACCAGAAATTTGTTTTTGAGTATCAACTCTTGCAAGCAGCTCAGTGAGGCACAGTGGTGCTTTGAGCTAAATGCTAATGTCATTGTTATGATTCGGCTTTTAGGCCACAACTAATAGGAGACATACCATGATAAAGGTTTACAAAAATATACTTTATTAAACCAAATCAAATCAAATTAGACCATTAAGGCGTGGGGTGGGGTTGTCAGTATAGTAAGTGGTATAAGTGTGCATTAGTGATGGATGTGTGCATGTGAGTGTAAAGTGCAGACAAAGCATAAACATAAATAAACTAAGACAACATAACCAAACCAGAAGATAAAAGGGGAGAGCTGAAACAGCAGCAACCGCCAGACAGGCAGAGTGAGATCAGCGCTGCACTGCAGCCAGGCTAAAATAACCTGGGAACACTCAGGTGTTCCAGGTTACACTAATGATCCACCTGCAGAGTCAGCAGACAGCAAACACAAGACACCGCAGGGGTCGTCACAGTCAGCATGCTAACATACTCCCAATCAGTGGTGTAAGAAATATTCAGATCCTTTATTTAAGTAAAAGTACTAATACCACACTGTAGAAATACTCTGTTACAAGTAAAAGTCCTGCATTGAAAATGTTACGTAAGGAAAAGTATGTAAGTATCATCAGGAAAATATACTTAAAGTATTACAAGTACAGTAGCAGAAAAATCCTCACATTTTAGAAATGTGAAATTATCAAAACAGTTCTGTCAATAAACAAAGTGTTTGATCGTTTAATTATTTCAGCTGTACTTGTAGGCCTATATATTTTTGGGCAGTTTAATTTGAAAATCAAACATCGTATTTTATAAACAACATGTGTTTTATGTACAAAAATCTGAATTTGTAACTAGTAACTAAAGCTGTCAGATGGATGTAGTGGAGTAAAAAGTACAATATTTCTCTCTGAAATGTAGTGGAGTAGAAGTAGAAAGTGGCATGAAAAGAAAAGACTCAAGTAAAGTACAAGTACCTCACATTTGTACTTAAGTACAGTACTTGAGTAAATGTACTTAGTTCCATTCCACCACTGATCCGAATAACAATGCTAAAAGGCTGAAGCTTAGCAGGTATAACGTTTACCATGTTCCCAATCTAAGTTTAGCATGTTAGCATGCTAGCATTTGCTAACAGCTGATGTAAATGTCATTGGCTGCTAGTATTTGGTCATAAACCAAAGTAATAAATACAAATGAAGACCAGATGATGGTGCTATATTTAAGTAAGTAAGTAAGTAAAGTAAGTACAAATTTGTATAGCACTTATCACAGACAGATATGGAAAGTCAGGGGATCACCAAAGTTAAGGGAAATGTGAATACCTGTACCAAATTTCATAGCTAATACTTTTATTTTGACTACAAACTTTTCAGAGACACCTTTCAAGGCTACAGGCAGTGAGTATTTAAGCCTCAATAGATCAGCTTTTATTATTATGCAATGGCACAAGCTGAACATCCTTAAACGGCAATGTAGATCATCAGCAAATAAGTTATATGCAGCTAAGGTGTATCTTACATTATGGTCTTGCAGTTTGGAGCCCACGCGATTGGATCATGGCAAGGTTTGAACGTTTAACTGCTGGTAGGATACTTGTTACAATGACACCATGACACTCACACACACTTTGTGGCTTATATTTGAAGGTTGAGTTAAATTGGTTGGAGTTTGAAATCAAATGTATCACTTGAGCTGTTCAGTTCACTTTAGTGTTACCTGTGACTCGCAAACACATGTAGGTGTTGAAGGGAACATTTGGGAATCAGCTTTTAAAACTGGACACGACTGGCCATGGCAGGCCCTTCACTATCTCAAATGTCACTGCTATAAATACACGCAGACACACAGAGGCATACACACACACACTATACAGGGTTTGTATTGTTAAACTCATAGACGTGAAAAGACACAAAGTGTATGAGTCTTCTCTTCTTGTATGTGGCTTTAACATCCTGAAGAACTGAGTCACTTGGCATGGAGAGCATCAGGTATGAGTGGAAAAAGGAACTGAATAATTTGCACATCAATATGTACAGCTACAGACAAGTTTAATCATTCCAACTTAAAGCTGGTACATGCTGAACATTTTGTCTTGCCAAGTGCAGAACATGAATAACCCAATATGTTCTGGAGAGCTATGAGTGTGAAAAAGAATAATGGAATATAGCTACAGAAAAAAAGTCAGGGCAGCTTTGCTGGGAGGATCCATTTATTCTTAACCTCAAAATGAATTAGGTAAATAAAGAACGTTAAGCTGAATCAGATGTAGGAAAAAATATATTACAGGGAAGTCATTGTAGAAAAAAAAAGGATTCCTAAGGCATTCAGTATGCACGTTGCTCCATTTTTGTGAACGAGTCAAGGCTAAACCACAGCACACCAAGCAACAGTCCAGCGGTAAGGGAGGCTGGGACAGCTTCCTGCTTGAATTAACATAAGCAGAGAGAGAGAGAGAGAGAGAGAGAGAGAGAGAGAGTGTGAGTGAGTGAGTGAGTGAGTGAGTGAGTGAGCATCATGGAAAGTTTGTGGTTTTCTCAGATGAGTCTCTTCCTGATGACTGATGATCAAAGTGGGAAGGGCATAGAGAGTTTCCCCACCTTGTTTTTGTGAAAGGTGATTACCCCGTCTGAGCCACTCCCATACACTCACAGCACAGTGACATCACTCGTGTTTCAGACCTACGTTTCCATTTAGTATGCCGTTTTACATTCTTTGGGTGACATTTCACAAGTTGTTCTGTGTGAGAGTGAGAGTTATGTTGGTAATAAGCTGCTCTCTGCTCCCCAAACGTGGGGATATAATAATGATATTAGTATAGTAAAGTATTTATACTTTATAAAGTAGAATAATATAGAAATACTCAAGTAAAGCATGAACACCTCAAAACTGTACTTAAAGGTCCAATGTGTGGGAATTTCTCCCATCTAGCGTTGAGATCATATATCGCAATGAACTGTCTTGCGTCACGCAGTTCAAAGGAAGTATTACAGCTACAGTAGCCTTCACGCTTTTTTCAATATCCTTTTTCTTTTTCTGGGCGAAGAAGAAGACTCCTGTTCCTGAAACTTGCCGGGGCCGGGAAGCGACTATACCCATTAGCAGCATTAGCATCACCTGTGAGTTTATCTGTAAATGCGGAAGGCGGAGCAGTATGTCCTGTGTGTCCCTTACCGGCTAATGTATTTCAAGTTGGCGCATGAATATGGAGCGTCTACCCCAGTTCATGCAAACGCAAATGTAAAATTTCAAGCCAAAAGGAATACTTGGAATTGATGGTGGTGGTAAATATTAATGAAAAGAACAAGTTTGTGAATGGGCAACACAGATTTTGATAATGAACAACTAAACACGTTACACATTGGACCTAAATACTTAAATGTAAATGCTCATAGTTTCCACCACTGGCACTATATAATTGATGATTGAGGTATAATCAGGTTTTAGTGCAGTCGACGCAAACATGCAAAGGTTCAGGTAGTGAGAAATCCCAACTATTTAACTGCACAAAGGGACACACTGCTGACACTGAAAATGATCCTGCTCAACAATTATCTGTGAATGTGAAGGGAATGTTATTTAGATCTTTTATATGTGTTTATGAATGTTCTGGGAATGTCAAGGCGTTGTTTTGTCTCATGTCGGGATGAATGCAACCTGTTGGTTTAGCTTTTGTATGACCCGCAGATGTTGGTGTCTTTGCTGGTGTATGTGTGTGTGTGTGTGTGTGTGTGTGTGTGTGTATCTCTTTGTACCAAGCATGAGCATATACACCGTGTGTGTTCACCACCATGTTTGGAAAACTCTGCCCACGCTAGGGAGCAGCCAAGGTCTCTCTCTTCACTGCCGACCTGACATTCTTTCCTCCACTGTAGTTCACGTGCGGTTTCAAGATAAAGGCCTCCATTCATTAGTCTGACTGAGGGCCCAACCTAACGACAGGATACCCCACCCTTGTCTGGCAACAACCATGGCCATATTTTATCCGGTGGTGGCACTCACATTAAAAACAACCAGTGGTACAGGACATTTTCTGCAGTCTGTGTGTGTCTGTTTTAGGTACACATAGTCTCTGTCCACTGTTTGTCTTGTACTTTCAGTATCAAAACCACTAGGAAGGCTCTGGGGTTTTCCAGGTTTAATTACCCTTCACATGCTCGCTCTGCTCTTGCATCTACTTTTTTTCTCTTTCTCTTTTATGCTATTTGACTTTTATCTCCCCTGCCGAGCTGCCAAAACTCAATAACACACCCCTACACTCTGTCAGTAATGAGGCATTTGCCTGTTGTGTGTGGTACAGATGTGTGCTATCGTGCTTGCTTGCAAATCTCCTGCCCACTGCTGCTGCACTCCCAGGAGGGAAATACTGCAGGAGAAATGGGTCCAGAAGCTGACTTCCTTCAGCTGTTTGATGTTTGTGAAACATCTCCACACACTGCTGCCAACTTGTGTCACTTGAACATATTACGTTTAAAGTGATAATAAAAACCTGTCTTTTGAGAATCAAACACTCAACTCATGTTAAAATATGCACAGAGGCTTCACTTCTTCTAAAAACATCCTGAAAATGCACTTCTGGCTCTATCGTTAATAATTCTGTCTTGATTGCATGCCATTTAAGAAAACCAATTGTCTATAAACAATACAAGATACTATTGAGCTTACAGAGTTGTGTGTGAGGATAATGATAGATGTGCAATTACTGAAGACATATTTAGCCAAAAATATCAATGTTTGGAGCATGCAACAACATACTGATGGCGAGCAGAGAAGGGGATTCTGCTCATGGAATTATAGAGAGGTTTGTGTGGCTGTTTCTTTTTCTTTTTGGTTTACATGAATGTTAATAAATTAACTACTGAAGCCTTTTTTCCTACAAGTTGTAATAACAAAAAACATGATACGAAAGAACACCTTTCTGATATTCTCAAGTTGACTCAACTTTATTTATTGAACACAACACATCTGATCCAGAGTGCTTAACAGCACAAGCAGGAAACAGACCAAAAGAAAGGACACTAACAGTAGAAAAAACTACTAAATAAAATAAAGAAATAATAATATTAGTTTGTGTTGACCAACACATTTTTAAACGTGACTGAACCAATGCTATAACTTCATGAGGACTGACTGACTTCACTATGTCAGACTCAGCTACAACTCATTTGACGTTGCACTGCATTGGTTCACTGATACTTTGCCCGGACTTGAAAATATTTCACTCCACTGCTGTAAATATTAGAAGAGGAATGTGTGAGGAGTAATGTGAAAAGTCACAGCTTACATGTGAACATCTCTACATAAACCTAAACAGATGTGATTTGTAGAAAATGAAATTCTCAACAGTATTAATCCACATGTGCAAATGTAACAAATGGGGTATGTGTTTTCAAATGTACATTAGTAAAGCAGAGATGTCCAAGCCTTCTGTAGCACACCGAAACTCTCCATTATTTCAGAAAATAGCACGGCGGTGCGTAACTGTGGGTGAAACTGTGACTATGAATGTTTGGTGTGGGGGTTAACAGGTGTGAACTTGCCTGTGATTTGAGGATTTTCCTGTGCACATGAGAGGACCTTTATTGAACATGACCAGGGAGTGAGTCAGTTTTTGTGACAGCGGTTATGAAGAGACCATTGAAGGGTGGGACACTAATGCCAAATGTTACTACTGTTTTGCAGAATATAAAAAAAAAAATCCTATTTTAAAGAACCATTTATTATTTTTCCATATCGGATAAAACACAAACTGAACCGTAGCAAATAACAAACCTTTTAAATGTTACAATTATCTTCCTATATCTAAGAACTGTGTGGTGTATTTCCTTCTATATTATGTGACTGCACTTTGTTGGAAATAAACATGCACTTTTAAATTAAACAGTCCGATCATCATCTAATTATATATATATATATATATATATATATATATAAAAAATCAACTGATAGAATCAAAGCCAGGGGGATTTTATACAATAGACATGATGGACATATTTTCTTCTAAGAAATACCATCACAGTTTAAATATTTGACTGTGTCTGTCGACGGTTTTATCCAAATAATGTTAAAGTAACAACATGAATTCCTAAATTCCAACTGCTAGTTGGACATTATTTCCCATATTTTCAGTAGAAAAACCTACAGTGAAGTAGCAATCAAAAGGCACACTCTTATGCATCATGTCACTTTACTAAAGAGATCAAGACTCAAAATACTCTCAAGACAGTTGAGTGGTCAGAAAAGTGACAGCAGGTAAATAGGCTTACTGGAAAATATTAGAGTTGGCAGCGTG
Source organism: Sander vitreus (assembly GCF_031162955.1). Lineage (NCBI taxonomy): Eukaryota > Metazoa > Chordata > Actinopteri > Perciformes > Percidae > Sander > Sander vitreus. The sequence continues at coordinate 15,443,405 of NC_135877.1, forward strand.
ATTAAATCACTATCACACTGATGGTTATTGTGTGTGTTGCATACACACATGTCTACATTTCTGCACACCTTTAGGTCGGTAATTGAGCCAATCAATGTGGTCCGTGTCTGTTTGATTACATCATGATTGGAGCACTCAGCAGGTCATCGTGACTGTGTCTGCAACAACCAAAGCACAGAGGCCTGTACTTTTCCACTGATTCTAATGAGCACGTAGGGACTGGCCTCTGAAAAGAAAGGAGATTGCACTGCTTCCTGGCACAATGTTGCCTCCTCTGTGTTTGGCGTTGATCACACAAGATGTGCTTTTTCAGTTTATGGAGACTCTTCCTGTTTCATACAGTATGTGAATAAACACCCACAGAGCACAATCTTACACACACACACAAACGCACACACACGCACACACACACACACACACACACACACACACACACATGCACATACTGAGAAAGAGAGCAAGAAAGAACCAGGAAATGAGGTGATATGAACTAAGGTAATGTTAATGGTTTCTCTCTCTCTCATCCTGTCTCTGTCTTACAGACAAACACAAACACACACACACACACACACACACACACACCTGTTCTCTAGCCTGCCTACCATGGCCTGACCGTAAAATAAGCAGCAATTAAATCATGAATCCGATCCAAATTGAGATCTTGCAGTGTAAAAACTATTTTTATCACTTTAGTCCTCCTAACTAATACAGTAATTAATGTTTGACCCACACAGCTTGATCATCAATGCATTCTGATTATGGACAAGTGAAAGGGAAAAGGGAAAACTATGTATCGCCAAATACACAAGGATTTAGTGGTCATTTGTGGGCGAAAATTTAACCACTTCCTTAGCTAAATAAACCCTATTGGATTATTTGAAAAATAATGCATTGACACAAAGCTGAAAACAGGTCTTTCTTAGCTCCTGAACAGTTGACGGTTTGAAGTTACATGGTTTTTAATGGCAGCAACGACAAGGTAGGCTATATAGATTTGATTTTATACTCACATGCCCCTGAACTGGATAACTCAAGACTACATACTGAAGCATTACATGAGCTAAACAGTGTAATGTGTTTCTATTTTGGCTTCTTTGTCCTTGATAAGACACAGTGACAAGCTGAGATGAAAAGGAGGAATGGTATGGGGGATGGCATGAAACAAAGGCAGCTGGTCAGCATGTTAAACTCCTATAGGCCACCAGGCGACATGTTGGAATGTAGGTGAAGGAAAGCTACTGCAACCAAGAACCCTTCTTACATGTGTAAAGTCAAGTGAAGTCAATATTGGGGCAAGTCTTGTATATTCTGGAAGTTTATTCAAGCTCTGAGGTGCATTGTAACTACATGTTGTTTCTCCATGTTTAGTTTGTTAGTTAGTTAGCAGACTCCCAATCACGGGCGAAAAGACAATCAGAGATGTTCCTATACCATCGAGAAAAAAAATGGGTTTTTGATTAGGCAAATTAAATGTAAGTGCATAGGCCTACACTACATTTTCGGTCTCACGTTTCCATCTGTTGGTTACAGATTACATTTTAATAGAACACAAAATTAAAGTAGCATAGTTGTAGTTACTGCTCCAGCTTCCAACTTTCTTTGTTGTCGTTTGCTTTTGTTTCCTTTTCTGTTTTTTCTTTTTCTTCCTCCAGTATTTCCGACAGCCTGTGAACGCAGCGCGGTTTCATGCTGTGTATCTCTGTTTATTTTCAGAGCGGTGACGCGGATGTTGCACTCCTCCTATATGTGGCTCGTCAGACGGTGTCAGGACCAGGATTGGTGAGCTGTTGTTGCTGTAGCAGCTTGTGTCGGCCCTGTGGAGAGGGAGGGGGCGCTATAAAAACCCGCTCCCCCACTCTGTGAGCTTCACTCTGGAGGTGGAAAGTGAGTTCGGAGGGTTGGTCGACGTGGCACCAAGGGATCCAACCCCCCCCTGTATTTACCAACAACAGGCGTCTATTTCCCAACACTGTACCGTCCTAACACACGGACTCGCTCAGAGAAAATCTGTCCTCTACCTCGAAAAATAAATGCCAAGAAAAACAACACGAGAGCCAGCAGATAACGTTAAGGATCGCAGCTCTGAAGAAGTGGAGCGAAAGACCAACAGTCGGACAAACACGTAGAGAAAAACCGCAAAAGCGAACGGATCGTCGCCGTTGCCTTTCTCAATGCATACCCTTTGTGCCCGGGGAACGATGAAACCAGAGATCAACGCCGCCGTCGGATTTCTGTCGAGGTTTCTGCGGGTAAAAGGACACGTAAACGACCGACAGGTCCAAACATTCAACCAAAGCTTACAGGACATTTTGTCAGGTAAGGAAATCAGAAAATGATCCATTCGAGTCCACAAAATTACCGCTTTTAAATACTTTATATATTTTTAAGTACAACATCACACGTTTAGTTTGTTTTGTTGTAGCATTAAATGCTTAAATTCGGCTTTTAATTGGGTTAAGAATGATTCAGAAGAAGCCTTTCTTTGTTCTCGCGAGTATCACTAGCAGCACTACCAACGCGCACCACTGTTCGCGCAGGTCGGAGAGGGGAAAAACAACCAAGTATAAACCCAACGAGTGATATTAAGACGGTTTGTCGACGATTACATTGATACAATCGATTTTTTTCACCCACAAAGATACAAAACGAGGTAGTTGGCTTAGTTACTTTGTTATGAAGGAGGGGGGAAAAAAGAGGAGGGGGATGGAAAGAGGCTCGAACAAGGAAGTGCGCCTCGGTCGATAAAGCTCTCAGAGAACTGAGCAAAACAGCCCCCAGTGAGGCTGCTCAATTACGTAATGCATTTGACAAAATGGGTTTATAATGTAAACACGTCCAATGTCAAACCGTCAATCTAGTACTGGAACAAATAAAATAAATTTGTATATAGTTATAGCACAATATCTTTAATACAAAAACATCACAGTGTGCTACTTTTGTGCGTTCCCAATGGTAAGTTAGTGATCTTGTTACACTCGTTTTGGTATTTTTTTTTTTTTTTTTTGTTGGGACATATACATTTTGACCATGCAGTTAAATGGTGGAAATTGTTTTTTTATCACGTCTCCTTTTGATTGTAATGGCTTTAACTCAACACATTCACTATTTACAGTGAAATCAAATCACCCTTTGACGATTTATTTTGCAGGAAATTCGGCCGTAACGTCCTCCTAGCTTCACGTACATGCTTACTTCGAGTATTCTGAGTGTTTTTACAGTGCTGCGTCGGGGATTGTCTCATTTCCTCGTGTAAACACGTTCCAGCCACAGAGCTCTGAAGCTGCTATACATCTGCCTCACTCATCCACTAAGCCAGGGGTCTTCAACGTTTTTTAAGCCCAAGGACCCCTGAACTGAGAGAGACGGATCAGGGACTCCCTAATAAAATAAAGTTGCACATTAAACTGGGCCTACACTTACATGTGGGTGGCCTAAATACTTCATATACCTTTTTTTTAGTGCAAAGAATACAAAGCTATTAAGATAAAAAAAAACTGTTTGCATGATTGTATAAATCATGTTTTATTGTTAAATGTGGCACACTAACCTTCGATCTGTAGGTATAACTATCTGTGGACGACCACCTTACCTATAGGCTAGTAAGCCTATCATCAATGTGTTTTTTTTCCACAAATAGACTGATTTATATTTGCTTATAATAATAGGTTGGATTCATGTTAAGACATTTTAATTTTTGAAGGAACAATTTGGTGGCCCCCCCTGCAGTAACTCTGAGGACCCCCTGTACAGATCTCTGTACTAAGCAGATGACCTACATAAGGACCTCACTTGTATAAAAACACATCTTACTTTGTGGATTGTTACTATCAAAAGCACCAACTAGCAAGAATAATAGCTTTCACTAGCAAAAATAAAAGTACAGATTAGCAAAAATAATAGCTTTATCTAGCAAAAGCACTTAATAGCAAAGATAAAAACACTTACTAGCAGTAATATTGTTGTGGGGCGTAAATAGGAGCATTTGTATAATACAGATATAACTTTATTATTATATGATTTTCTTTAAAGAAGGTCAAAAAGAACAATACAATACCATTTTGTACCAAAAACAAACTGCAATTCATTGTAAGGGGCCATACAATTGCCTGTTACATTATGGTCGTTTTTTTTTTTTAAGGAATTGTTTTAACCAAATCTTGAGCAACATTTCACCATTTTGTTTGTAAACAAGACAAAAGTTGAATGGAGTCTGTGAGGCCTATGTGTGGGGGAGGGGTATTTTTCTGGTGTGTGCCTATAGGAGGGCATTAAAGGCGGAGGCAGCACAGCGTAATCGGCAAGGAAATGGAGGGGAAATCCATGTAACCCACCATATATTTACTGCACAAAAACATTAACTATTCCAAAGTGATGTAAATTATAAGGTTTAATCTGTCACATGGAAGACTCATAGGATTTTATAGTATTTTTAAACGGCTGTTTTTCAAATATAAATGATAATCTAATTAAAAGATTTTTTTTTATTTTTTAAACTGTCTCCTTTTGAGCACGAGGCAGAAACCAAAGTGAGTGTGTGGTAGTATCCTGTCGGGGCTCGTTGCTACTAAACTAGGCCAGCCAGAGCTCTTTTGTGCCTGGAAGCATCACAATCGCTCACTATTGTGTCTGCATGCTGAAAAGCTGGGTGCCTAGCTCTCGTTTGTGCAGAGCAAAGGGAAGGGGAACTTAGACCAAATGACCAACTTGAAATCACGATAGTTGTGTAATTGTAGTCAGAAGAGCTTAAATTTCCTCCTTGTTTGTCAGCAGCAGTGTGATTTGATGCTCTAACAGAATATGGCTTTGAGTGGGTAAATTCCCAACAAGCTAGAAGAGCAGGCCAAAACACAGAATCTCCTAATGTCTGTCTTGTGTTCGAGATCAGCTACAATGAATAAACAACCCTCTTAAGGTTAAACGCACACTCCTCTTCTTACTTTTCTGTTTCTCAATTCCTCTTCCTCCCATGTGCCCTGGTTTTTAAGAAGCTGAGCTACTTTCCCAGCTGCTCCAGGGTTTCGAAGGTAGCTGCTTTTGTGGCTCAGTCGAGGTTGAAAGATCATTCAGCCCCTTGTGCTCTTTCACAAGTGCCAGCCTCTCCATTAGCTCAGCAGTATACGGCCTTCTGTGATAAGACGCTGGGGGAGGCGGGGGGGGTTTATTATACCTTGGATGCATACAGGTGGCCTCCGAGCCCCCGGCCTGAATGCTGGCCTACTTCACTTACCCTGTTTTTCTTTGACCACAATGAAGTTGGATCCAATGGGAATTCAATATGGATGAGCCATGTTAGAGTAAATAAGGGGGAATGTGTGTTCCCTAAAGTGGGGAGGTACAGTAATGAAAAAATCTTAACGAGATTTAAAACTATCCTAGAAAGGGAATTAGGAAGTCCTCTTCATATGCCAAAAGTGAACTTGCAATGAAAGAGTGAGCCAGATTTTACTTCCTCAAACACCCCAAACCAGACAGTCAACCGTCTAATTTTCCTCTCACCGTCTTAACCACTAAAATGACTTCTGAGGAAAAATAAGGTCCTCTCCCTTTAAGAGGCGGGGCCCAGTGTCCCAGATGGCTGGCTGGGACTTCGACACTTTTGGTGTTTTTGTTCAGCCAGTCATGGGAGACTTTGTGACACTGACGACGGCCACGGGAGGGATTGTGCAATTCAATGGCCCTCTTTTTTTGTCACGTAGGCCCAGGGTGCTGCTAGCAGCCTGTTTATAGCTGCTTATCAGGCCTGTAACAGGTGGTGGTTTTTCTTTCCTTTCTTCTTGTAATGCACTCAACTACGCCCTGTACTTTATTGTAGATATTTACATTTGTAAGATATAATTATAATTCATAAGATATAGGCAAAATCTGACACTTGTATCCCTTGTGTTACTTTTGTAACCACAAGTTCCTGTGGATGTTTTACATGGTAACATAAAATGGATTACAGTAATTATAATTTTCTCAATATCTCTAAATTGGTAGCAAGTTACAGTTCATTCCTATTGCATAATAATATATTTTATAATATATCCTATGTTTTTATAACCCAAAAAAACAACACACGAGATCTAGTCCCCTTAATCATTAAGCCATGTTTTGTTTAACAAATTTGATTTGGAAACTACCCAAATGTACTGAACAGGCAGTAGGGGTGTCACAATTAAATCGATCAAAATGAACTTTCGATTATCGAAATCAGGATCTGCGATTTTCCCCATTATTTTTCTGCCTCCATCTCCGCCTACTTGCGCATGTCCAAAGAAAGGAAAACACAGCGCGCAGCTAAAGACGCAGCATAATGTTATCATACCGGTAGCCCGCAGCTGCACTTTTCCAAACACCATGGCCACTGCCGTATTCAGAGATGATGGAGAAACAACAGAACTGGAAAATCCTCCCGCTTTCCTAAAGTCACAGACATAGCAACATTTTGCCTTCCCCTGAGTTCTGTAAACAAACAAGTAACGGTAAAGTGTGTGGGCTCCGACGGGACTTCTTGGTGTATTCATGTGCATCTCCTTAAAGCTATAGTGCATAGTTTCCGCCGCCCCCATGAGGAATTCTAAGTAATGACAACAAAACTGTCGACACGTCCACAAGCCTACTGTGACCGCGCAACTCATTTGGCAATGGCTTGAATGTAACAGACGTTCATTAATATCCAAAAGCTTTAAACTCACGGTGCATTTAATTGCGCCTTGTAAACAGATAATTTCAAACAGTTGTTCTTCTGCCATCTAGCGAATCTTATTGTGACGGTGCCAAAAAATGTTCAATTAAATTGAATCATGACCTTAAAATTGAAAGTCGAATCGTGAACATTAAGAGAACTGTGACACCCCTAATGTTTTTGTTTAAGATTGAATTTATGTTAACCTCTAGAAAGATTTTAGTTAAATCATATTGGTATTATATAATACGGATCTATCACATATAGACCCTCCAAATACACTGAGTTTTTATTTCTTTTTAGAGATTTTCCAGTCTCTACATAAACTGTTTTTTCAGCCATATGTTTATGAAATCACACAGACTTATTTGACTCAAAGTTTAGTCTGTCTACTTTCTTTTTCGACTTTTTGTTCAACCTCAGTTCACTGCAGATCTCAGCTTCACAGCCATGATTGACGTCTGTAGTCAGCAAACAGCAACAGCAAAGCTACACAGCACGTAATTCTTTCCTATTTGGCCCCTCTCTTCTGGGCCTTTTTTCTGAGCATATGACCTGATTTTTGCCCACATTACATGTTATTACAAGCAGCCTGATGGTACTTGCTCCAAAGCTAAACTTTCTCTCTATCTTCTTTGTCTCTCCTCTTTCCTTGCAGAGCAATATAAGCACCACTGGTTCCCAGACAGGCCATGCAAAGGTTCAGGTTACAGGTGCATCCGTATCAACCACAAGATGGACCCACTGGTGGGGCAGGCAGGCCAGCGCATCGGCCTGACCATCCAGCAACTCTACCTGCTGCTGCCCAGTGAGCTCACACTTTGGGTGGACCCCTTCGAGGTGTCCTACCGTATCGGCGAGGATGGCTCCATCTGCGTCCTGTACGAGTCGCAGCCCTGCCCCGTAGGAATGCCGTCAATGGCCACCGCCAGCTCCCCCTCAGGAAACATCGGGACTGGGGGCCCCATGGTGGACAGTCACATCAGCTGCAAGGAGGAACTGATGGTGCTGGGCAGATCCAGTCCCTCCAAAGCCTACAATATGATGACTGTGTCCAGTTAAAGAGGCACGCCGTCACCCCGGCCTGCTTTTGTTCAGGGTCACACCGTGGCTGGTTGGGTCATATGACCAGATCAGGGTGAGCCTTTTGAAGCTAAGAATATGAAATGAAATGAAATGGTGAAAGAAGAAAAAAAACAAAAAAAAACAGAGGATGTGGCCTATCGTCCAGGTGATGGAAACCTTTTAGGTTTAATATTTTTTAACTCCCCCCCCCAAAATTATCTTTTCTGTTGTGTCATTGGATCAGCTGGGCACTCACTTGGAGAGGCTTTGTGGAAATGGAACTTTTGGGGCAGCTAAACCAACCAACCAGGAACCCCCATGGAGACTCTCCACCTACCCCTCCCTCCCCGTCCACCTGTAAACAACATGGTGGTCAGCTCCATCCTGAAGGGGCTTTCATTGACTTTGCACTTTCTTACTTGTGGTTACTATGGGTACATGTTCAACACGCCACCACAAAACACCAAAACCCAAATTGTAAGGATTTTTTTTTTTTAAATCAGGAACTACCCCTTGAATTAAAAAAAAAAAAATCCAGATGTTATTCAATTTGCTGTTTTCACTTATTTTGTTTTCTGGGCTGGGAGGAAGTTGAGGTTTAGACTGAGCCTTTTGCAATCCAAGCTCAAGGTAAAGAAACACCCAATGAGAGCATCTCTATTTTCTATAAGACCCCCTTTTTTGGACCACAGGGAATTAGTTTTCTTTATCTTGTAGCTGAGGAAAAAGGCTTTGGGTATTAATTTTTCCTCCCCCTTCTACCATCAACACCAAGCCTCAGAAATCCTAGATCTCAGCGTTCTCTCGGCCTGTATGTAAGTGCAAGTGAAATGTGTTGTGACACCTGCTGCCTGTGGATACCAGTGTGTCCTGTTGCACTGTCACCCTCCCATCACCCATGTATGTGTAGCTTTCCGGGGGAGGGCAGGGGATCCGTCTCCTCCCCCCTCCCCCTAGTTAATGAATGTTGTTGAAAATCACAATCAAGTTCCTGTGTTGTTAATTTTGCTCCCTTTCCTTCCATCACTTTGTCATCTCCTGCATCGCCAAAATTCAAAGTGTAGCAAAAAATGGGCCTATTTTACCCACGTTTTGGTCATGTGGCCCTGTTAGAATTGACGTTGAATGCACTTTGACGTGAGATTGTGTGGGATGTGTACTTTGTAGTGAAAATCGCCTGCATTCCATCCATTCGAATGTCATCTTTTCACAACCTTTTTATTGCCCTCCCCATTTTTAGCCATTTGTTCATACTGTAGCTCTCACGTTGGGATAGACAAATGTCTATTAAATCGGGAGGATGCAACTCTGGATTTCAAAAACTTTTTTTTTTTACACTGTATTTGTGAACATTTCAGAGCCGTTGATTTTAGGTGGAGAGTATTTTGGGTGGTATATTAGAAACATTCTGTCATCCGTTCATATGGCACTGTTCGCTCTGGCAGGATGCAGAGCTAAGCTGTTTCCCCCCCCCTGACACACACAGATGGTGATTTGTGTTGCTGATAAAAAGTTAGTCTGAAAGGTCTGGACTAAGTGATGACTGTGTGAGATTTTGGCCAAAGGGAGGTCTGGAGCACCGACTGTTTGAGAATTTATTTTAACTTCAGTTTAAAACAGGCCTTGTCAGCCTTCTATTTTTATTTAAATTAGCTATTTCCAAGGTCTTGTTAAAAGGAGAGACTTATCCATATGTGTGCATTGAAGGTGCATTGCCTTACGATGACCTCATTGTCATGAATTATGAGCCTTTTTTTAAAACGAATATCGGGCTTATTTGAGCCAGCCTGGCTCATTTGCTGCCTGGACCCTCATTGGAGGAGTCCATATTCCATCCTGGCAGCTTCAAACCACCCCCACTCCTCCTGTTGTGGGGGTTAGAGTGCCTCAATTGCCACATATCACCCCTCAGCTCAGACCTCCTGTTCAGCCAAGAGCAAGCTGCTAGCTGACCCCCTGTGGATGCAGGTAGACTTAATGTGACACATATCATCATCCATCACTGCGAGGAGCTGCGTAAGGAAGGCGGGGATGGGGAGCTGGTGTGAGAGAGGGGGGGCCAGGGCCGGACTCTTTTTGTTCAGGGCAGCTAAAATCCCTCCAGCCCCCTCTCTGGACTTATTCAACATCCCCCTACCAAGCCCTCGACCCTCCCTCAGCAGTGATGGATAAAAATAACCAGCACACGCGCTTGCCGTGCTTAAGCTGCACTAGGGGGGGCTAGTGAGAGTGGAAACATGGATCAAAGATGAAGAATTGAGGGTACTAGGCCACTGTTTTCTGTTTTCATCTCACTGGATTGTGCTGCACTCATTACTGAGTTTGAGTAGCAACTTTGTTTACATGCATATGAAAGGGTGTGATGGCTGTCTGACGTACCCCCACCTCACTCCTGTTTGTGGGGCCGAGTGGTTAACGGCAAGCTGGAACAGATGCTGGGGGCGGCTACGGGCTGCGTTTTGGGCCTTAGCCGCTGGCCGAATCTGTCACAGCAGGCTGGTTCACTGCTCATCACTAGACCGATGGGTGTTTAAGCTCCCGTAAGCCTGAGAGGATCATGGGTAATATAGCTATAGCCTTTGACGCACTGCAACCCCCTAACTCCCCCTACCCTGCTCACTGCTGATGCTCCCTTCAGCAATCTGAAAAGCAGTGACTCCATGTTGGCCAGATGGGAGAGGAGCTTGCCCAGAGCTTTGGTTTCCATGATGGACACCAGCTTTAAAATCTCACTGCTCCATTATAGCTTTTTTTTTAATGTCATGTGACAAGGTGTTATGAGATTGGTCTATATTTCAAACACGAGATGATTGTCTCGTCTTCACTTTTCTCTAGATGTATTTTATGGTCATCTTTCCACTCTGCCATCCCCATTTTCTCCTCTTTATCTTTTTTTAAGAGGATTTTTAGTCTGGTTATCTAACCCCCTTTTTAACAGACCTTGTTTTTTTAGAGCTACAAAAAAGCAAAAAAAAGAAATGAACCCAAATCCCCTTGGACACCTTCTCAACTGTACTACCACCACCCAAAATGGTTTTAAGTCCTAGGTAATATTGATTTATTGAAATGGCACCCATTCAGCTTGTGCGCACATAGGTTACAGAATTGTCGTGAGAGTGCTTTGAGTAGTCAGAGGTAAAATAGCACATAAAATGCACTAAATATGTCAAGTTGAAGTTGTGTGACACTTTTTTTTGAGACGCGAGGAGTCTCTCCTGGAATGTATTGCCAAACTCAGGCCTCGGACATTCAATAAATACCCTTGTGGAGAAGTTGTGCATGTTAAGACATGAAACAGGAAGGGAACAGCAGTTTTGTTGTATTTGTTGTTGTCGTCAAAATTGTCATGGATTAGTTTAATTATTGCCACTTTCACATTTGAGTTGTTTTACATATTGTAGAATGTATTGTGACTGTACAACATATGATAGAGTACATAACATTACACATGGGAAGTGCCAATAATTGCTATCCTGAGGTGTTTTTTAGATTTATTCCTTTTTTGTATTTCATCTTTTAACATGGATAACGCTTTTCGTAAGTGAAGCCATTTTGTGATGGGAGTGTTGGAAAGGACCAAAGTTGTTTTGGTAAAAAAAATTATTAGTTTCCATGATCTGTAATTGTAGACGTATCCTTTGTTTTTCTTTTCATTTTTTTTTTCTATTTACGTACAAAACCAGAAAATAGACAAAAAAATCTGAGCTTACCCAAGAAGAAAAGCTGTCTATCTTGTGATCTCATGTCAGTACACCTTTTATCGTGTTCAGTTTCTTTTCCTTGGGTATGTTGTGATGAACTGCTGTAAATTTGTACAGTTCATGTAAATTGATTGTGCGGAAGTTGTACAGATTTCTATATTTTGGAAGAAAAGTTTTTTTTCTCTGTAATAAAAGATTTCCTATCTTGGCATCATATCCCCTGTGAGCTGTCTCATTATTTACTCCGTATTATTAAATGACATGACTAAAGGCATGCATTAAACATTGAATTCAATGGTAGAGGCTTGTACTTTACATTTTATGGTTTACCTGAGGGAGGATCTTAAACTCTCTTCTTCCTCACGTACATTTGTCCCTCTTTTTTTCAAATATTTGAGGTGAATACTTTGTGTATTAAGAGATTTTAGGTCACACATTCTATAAGCACATTATCCTACTATACAGCTGATACTGGCTCAGTTTTATTTAGAAAATAAGAAGAAAAAAGGTAGTGCTCATATTGTGCCATAATTTATGTTTAAACAAGAAAATCTGAACTGGATGACTGTAGCTCCATATTTTGGGAGTAACTGGAACATTTCATAAGCCCTTCACTGCTTTCCCTTAAAAGGACTGTTGCTTGCCCCGATCAGCAAATCCAATCACTTCACGTCCAAATGCACATGTTTTCAGACATTTGGATCCAAACTCAGCCCTCCGTTCTCCGTCCAAATGGACCTGACAGTGCTTCCCCCTCTTCAATGATAGGATGTGACAGATGGTACCGTTAGCAAGGATTCTCTCAAAAATCTCAGGAAAAAAGTGATAACTCTGCCAGGGCACAGATATGCACAATAACGTGCACCCGAACCAGCTGACTCTGCAAAATGCAGTTTGGATTTAGACTGCAATCCTTTGCAGTCCCCCCAGGGTGCCAAGCAGCAGGGGGAGAAAGAAAACATTTGGCTCATTTTGCCACACAGACAAAGGAGGAAACGAGAAGAGCTGGTTTAGCAGGAGGCGATGGCGTGGTGGGGCGGAGGACACAGAGAGGGAGGGTGACTGGGCTTGTGTTTAAGTTGGGTTTTAACTCTTCAAACATAAGCATGATAAGCATGAGGCCTCAGCAGCTGGGGAGTATGGGTGTTGAGAGATATTGAATCATATTAAATAATTTTTTGGTGCAAATTCTCTACTGCTTGCTGCTAAACGTCCCTCTTTGATCCCTGTGGAAGCAGGTCAAAGATTCCCTGTATGGCCTGGTGTGGTTGCTTTTGTAGAAAAATATCATCTGGGTGGGGGAAGTGAATAAAGAACCATCCAATATTAACACAAAGCACAAGTGAGCCAGATTTAACAGGATTTTGCAATCCTCCCCGGGCATGGTTTTGCAATGACTCATTTGAGCAAGATGTTTTGACATGTTATTCATCTCTGAAAAATAAGAAGTGGATTGCAGTGGGTGTGCTTGTACCCAAACGTATCATTTTGATATAATAAATATTTGATAGCTGTTGGAACATGTGAGGTGATTTTTAACAAATATGGCTCTAAATGTTTTTTTAAAGGCTCAATTTATGCTTTAGGCCAGCCAAATTAAGGAAATGAACTTCACTACAATTTTACGTAAATGAAGAGATAGAAGACATCAGCATGAATTCTATTGCAGCATATGTCAGAATATCATCAAATTGCATTGGACTTTTAGCTTGGCACTGATGAAACATCAGTGTAATAATTTCTACCCTCCCACTCACATAGCAACAGAGGTCACCCTGTACAGATGGTTTGATTAGGTAGTAAGTTCTGGAAGGTGTGGCTGATTACCACGCAAAGATAAGGAGTGTACTGAGATTATTGTAGTCTGATGCTACAGTAATGGTATGGAATGATAAGTAAAGTCAGGCCACCTTAGTCTGTGTAAAGTTATTAACCTTAATCATTTAATATTAAAATGTTTTGACAACGCACCAACATGTCAGCTTACCCTGTACTCTGTCCTGAACCAAAGTTCTGTCCTCTGAGTCTGTGGCAACATTTATGTACACTGAGTCTGAACATTGTGCACAAGAAATATGTTGCTGTCTGAGAACAAAGGCCTGGTGAGTGACAATGTGAGCTTGGTGTGTCTGCTAACAGGGGGAGGCAGACATCTGGGACCCGCTTTATTGCCAGCAAGATGACAGAGTAGCCCTCCCGCAGAGAGTGTGTGTGTGTGTGTGTGTGTGTGTGTGTGGGTGTGTTTATGCTCCTCTGCCTAAAGGACAAAAGCTATGCCACAGCTGCATAAGTCACACAGCCCTTTTTGCAAATCCACCTCACACTGTGGACTTTGTGTGTAATTACTTCACTACCTCTCAAAGTCAGGTGTAGGACTGAAGAGGGTTTCCAGGCATCCCAAGCACAAAGAAAACTACTTTGATTTAGTTATTATATTATAAACTATTGAATGCAGAAACACAAAAATCAACACCAGACTGTTTTTTCACTGGGTTTTCACGTTATTAGTATCCTCGAGAGTGTGTGCGTCATTCAGAAAGCCAAGGACAAGTTGATTCCTCTCTGAAACAGATCCCTGCCCTGCCTTTGTGGGTCTCCAGAGTATAGAGGCTGTACCAGCTCTCTCCTTCCCCTCAGGGCACTATTCATCCTCAGCCCTGACATCTGCGTTGTCCCGCTGCACACGCCCTTCCCGCCAGCATCCATACAGGGACAATGAAGAAAATAGAAGACTGTGGGGACAAAGACGTCCAGCTAATGCTCACTAATGCTGGGTGGATTGACGGAGGGAGGGGTCTTTAGGGACGAGATTACTATAGTGTGACGGTGTATGATAACTGGGAATGGAGGTCTGAGAGTCCAAAATGGGGAGGAAGTTATTGTATTGTATTCAAACGACAATGTTAAAAACAACAGACAAAGCCAGAAATCCTGGTGTAATTATGGACTCAGACCTGAATTTCAACAGCCACATTAAGACAATAACAAAGTCAGCCTATTACCACCTTAAGAATATATCAAGAGTTAAAGGACTTATGTCTCAGCAGGATTTGGAAAAACCTGTCCATGCTTTTATGTTCAGTAGACTTGACTACTGTAACGGTGTCTTTACAGGTCTCCCTAAAAAATCAATCAGACAGCTGCAGCTGATTCAGAACGCTGCTGCTCGAGTCCTCACTAAGACCAAGAGAGTGGATCACATCACTCCAGTTCTGAAGTCTCTACACTGGTTTCCAGTGCCTCAAAGAATTGATTTTGCTGGTTTATAAATCACTAAACGGTTTAGGTCCAAAACATATTTCTGATCTGCTACTACACTATGACCCACCCAGACCTCTCAGGTCTTCTGGGACAGGTCTGCTTGCTGTCCCCAGAGTCAGAACTAAACAGGGGGAAGCAGCGTTCAGTTTTTATGCTCCACATATCTGGAACAAGATGATTGATGATTGTCATTAGAGATGATTCAGGACAGTTTGCTGTGCCACAAACAGGATTTTGGATGACAACATAGGCATGTACCAATCACTGAATAGATTTTGTTATTTAAGAATATTCTCAGATAAATTCACATTGAATCGTGAAATTCCTAAGATGAGTTTACGTTCTACACACATTTGACAATAAATAATTTTCAAGGGAATACATTATGATATTCACATTGGAAATTAAAGATAAACACGTTTTCTACCATGTCTTAATTATAAATGTTAAACCGGTGTGCTGTTAACTGACCTGCCTATATGTAGCCTAGGTTTTATATTCTATGCCTGCTCTGTCCAATCGATACCGTTTGATTAACTGCTCGTCGTCAAACATTTAAAAAACATTCTTCCGCTCCTGAAAGATTCGAACACGTCTCTTACCCTCCTAACCACTTGAGAGACCTCTGGAGCTGTCTTAAATAACTGGGAGAGTAGTGATTCTTAGCTTTAAGAAACTTGATAACTTGCTTTTATACTTAAGTTTGAAAGTAGGAGTACATTTCATGAATTCTCAGCACCTTAGACTAAAATGGCACTTTGAGTAGCTTGAAAAATACGGGCCCTGGTTTGGTTTGTAACAGAATTGGGTAGTTGTGACCAGTGAGAGCCACCATGACTAAACAGACAAACAAAAAAGCCCCACCGGGTAGAAACAAACACTATCAACAGAACAAGCAAGTTTAAAGAAATTTTAATGTGATCTCTGGAGAGAAAGATGCTGCGTGCATTGCAAATTGCCTCTCTGAATTATGTTTTGTATAATGCATGCAAAATATGTATTGTCTTTCGCTGCCTTGTATTTAGAGTAAAGATGTATTTTTTGACAACTGAGAGAAAGAAGTAAAGTTAGAACATGTGATTTGATTCGTGTCTCTGCAAGGTCTATCTTCAGCAACTTCCTCATGCCCTCTCTCCTTTCTTTCAACAAAAATAGATCATCTCATTACTCACCCTCTTTATCTCCCTCTTGGGTTATGTCTTCTCCCCAGATTCTTCTCATATCTTCACCCCCTCCGTTCCTTCCCTCCTTCATACCCTCTCCACCACCTCACCCTCTGTCTATCTTTATCCCTCCTTCTCCAAGCTGCTGGTGTCACCTATCAGCCCACATCAGAGGAGTTCATTCCAGAGTCTGGCATCGGGCCTTTTTGGGGTAAGGTGAGGGATCTCAGTGGGAATCATGTGGTAGAGTGTGTCTCCGTATGGACAGAACCCTTGTGTTTTCATGGCTTATATGTTAGTGTGTCTTTGAGAAAGTTCTGTAGTAGTTCTGTTCGTTTTCTGTATAGAGAGTGTTACATAAGTAGGGCCCTATGATTCGAGTGATGCGGAAAATGCGGACGGAATCACGGAATCTACACATGAAAACGGAATTCTCTTAAACACGCGGACTCGCACGTAATTTGCATATATTTTGTTGACATATTAAATAAACAATTTTTTTTCTCATTTTAGAGAAAGGTCTCTACCTAAACCGTGGCCAAATAGCATTGTTAAACATGTTGCCTAGTAACCATACGTCCTCACGTTCATGTTGAGTTTGTTGCGTGGGGAAAATGTCGAAGTGAGTGGCTCCTGATAAGCCAACAGTGGCGAAAAAATGAAGAAACTCTCAATTGACTGCTAAATACCGGGCTGAACAATACCCCAACGACTACTATGAGTCTGGACAACAACTGCTTTGTAAGTTTTGTCAACACACTGTCAACATACTGGACCCGCAAAGACACGTAACGTAACGACCTTTTGAAATCAAAAGTTCATCTCAAGAACAAAGCTAAATCCCTCCAGGTTACCACGGAGGCAAAAATCAATAGATGCAAGGCGTGAGTTTGTGGAAGATTTTGTTGCAATGTGTGCTGAAGCTGACATACCGCTTGAGAAAATGAAGAGGATACGTCCGTTTCTTTTTAAACAGAAAACGCCAGAAGCCTCAGGCAGACCCACCTGCCGCTGGTCTTTGACCAGCACATGCAAAAAGTGCTGCAAGAGATCCGTGGAAAGAAAAGACAACCGAGATCGTCGTGTCCTCAACATTGTTATAGATGAGCATCCAATTACCTTTTATTTAGGCAATTTTGAATGTGCTTTGCTGAATATATTAACAGTTTAAATAAAAAAACTGAATTGTGAGTTTGTGTCACTGAGTTTTTAAAGGTCAATACTGCTTAGAAGTGAAAAGAAAACAAGCAAATCTGAAAAATCCGAAAGGGCTAAAAATAAATCTGAAAAAAACGGAATTTGAAAAAAATAAAACGGAATTTGGAAAAAAATAAAACGGATTTCATAGGGCCCTACATAAGTGAATGATTGTTGGAGCACTTCCACACTGTTATCCCGAATTAGTTGACTTTACTAAAAAATAGCTTGGGAACCCGTTGCCTTAAACCGTTAATAACATCATCATTACTTAGAATTCCTCATGGGGGAGACAGAAACTACGCACTGTAGCTTTAAACATGCAACGAAACATAACAAATACAAAACATTAGGCTACTAATCACTACTAAAGAAATAATTTGTTGATATCAACATTGTTTATATTCCTTTATAACAGTATAACTTTAAGAATAATGTAATAAATTCATTTATTCCAATAAAAAAAGGATAACAATACACATACAACATTGTAATTTTCCAATGTATTTTACAGCATGGAAAGTTTCAGTCAGGTGATAGAGTTATGGACTTCCCATCTGTGAATATAGCACTGAACACCTTCTCACTGCCCCAGAAGTCACTATGGCTCCCAGATGCCCCAATGAGCATTTCGGTAAGAAACAAGCTGCTTTGTACAAACCACATAAAATGTTCAACAATTTAAGTCAGTTCACTTTCAGATTCTGGGTCAAATTTGGAGGAATTCAGTGATTATGGTAAGCAATTTTGTGCCAAATTGCAAAAAGACATTTTTATATTATTATTTTGTTACAGCTCTGATTCACACTTTTGATTGGCTTCTTTCTCCATAGCAGCTGTGGCTGCTGAGGCTCAAGAGAATCATAGTGGTTAAAACCATCACCCATACCCAACATGATTTCTCAGAAATCAAGCTGAAATAATTCCAACTAACACTAACTCAAATCTGTTGTATTGTTAAAGCAGTATTAATTCTTTTTTTGGGTGCTTGGAGGCTGCGGAGCAATCAGTGAACACAACATATTATCTCATAAAGTTGCTACGGCTAACATGTTAGCAAGCACTTGCCTTTTTACACATCCAGCACACACAGAGCAACATTAACATTCTTTTTTTTTTGTGGTGTTTTTGGCCACCAGACGAAGGTCATCTGGAACCAGCAGCTACTCCCACTTCCAAACTCTTTTAGAGAAACAAATTGAAACTGTGTTTATGTTTTTAGAGTCTGTCCCACATTATGTTTCTAACCAGGAGCAGTGATATCAACAAACTCTGCGTCCTAATGATAAGCTAACAGGCTAACCACCACTGATGTCTTCATGCATTTGTATTCTCCCACATATGGTTATCTGAAAGTCAGCGGTCAGACATGGAGGCAACATATTCCTGTGGTCAGCCTCTCCCAACCAGTAGGCAACGCTCTCAGTGGGAGAGAAAGAGAGAGAAACCCAGCCAGCTAAATATAGCCGAGCATTGGGGCTCAGCAAGAGGCTCTCTGCATGAGGTCTGGCCACACACACAGAGGTGCAAGTATGTATACATGCACGCACACGCATGCACGTACAACACACACATGCCCGACTTGATTTGTTTCATTTGAAGCCTGCGTTAAGGGGACAGTGGCGGTCACTATCAATCACATGCTCTTTATAGTGTGTACACAGTTAATTCAAACACACAGGTCTGGATTGAAGGTCACTTGTATCAGTGGTCATCGGCTTTCTTCTGAGAGGCGTTAGGACAGCAGCCATTTCACAAACACCAGAACATGAGGTTCACATCCTTAAATTCTTAACAGTTTTTGATCTCAAGCTGCTTCTGCATTACAGAGCGTAGATCCATTTTTGAAGACTGTAATTCTGATGTAAATCATCAGAATTCAGCTTAATAACTTTAACATGATTTATCAGCTCACCCGCAATATAATATAATGAGAAATAAACAAAACACAGTTTTGCGTCTTTCATTCGAAAGCACGTGTTCATTTAAAGCCCCTGCTGCTTGTAAACACGACGCAGCCGGCTAACCTCCAACCACATGATCAGCCTGCTGTGCCTTACTCGTTTCACTCTACGATTGGTGGAGATGTTGGCTACGTTTCTGGTGGTTTGGTTTTCTCAGAAACTGACAGGAAAAAGACAAGAGAACACAATGCCTCAGCTGTTTCCTGTTTATGTTAATAGTAAGATGTAATTTGTTCGCAAGAGGCAACACCGAGAGATAAGGAGATACAATGAGGAGATAAAGGTGGTGGTTTAGCGAAGGGAATTGGGAAGGATGAGATCAGGAATTAGAGTGAATTAGAGATTAGACACAGGAATAAATTGGAAGATCGAGAAACCATGGGGCAAATGTGGAGCACAAGACGGATATAAATATGGCGTGAATAACAGAAAGAGCATGTGAAAGAGAATATTATTATTTTTTAAAGAGAAAGAGTTTGATTGAGAACTGAGTGGAAATATACTGAGACTGCAAGAAAGAAACAGCTGACAGGAAGATCTGTGCCTCTTATCTCCACCACTATGAACACAGCTGTGTGAGAACACACACACACACACACACACACACGCACACACACACACACACAAACTTTGTCAAACGGCTTCAAAACACCCACTGTCAAGACTAAACAGTCAGCAGCATCCACGTGTTAGCGCAAACACACAGATGTAAAATGTACAGACTGTACTAACCAAACTTAATTTGGCACAAATCATAAGCATGCACAAAGGCACATACACACTCATTTGGATAACCACACACACACTGGCCTTGCAGCTCTACCACAACAAGGAGATAGTCAAAACACACTTTTGAGCTTATGAAGAGAGACCTCTAGTCAATACACTCATAACTCACACAAGAACTCACACACTGATCATCTTACATCTTATCATATTATTCCATTTTCAAAGTGGGATTTTTACCAAATAATGATTAGCCTTTATGAGCACGAGGCTTAAAATAGAAACAGTTTCCAGAAGTGATGCCACGGGACTATTGTGTTTACTCCAAACATTACTAAGTTTAACTGGTACACACTGAGTAGGCTTGTGTCTCCGGGTGATACTCTGATTGCTGTGGCAGTGAGATATGGATGATAAAGCAGCGGCAAAACATTTAACGTGCAAACACAGCCGTGACCTACATAAGACCGGCAGCTTAATGAGTAACTGTATCAGACTAATTTCCCTACGGGATTAATATGTTACTCATTACACATAAAGCACTTCACCATGAAAGATACACAACATGGAATTGGATTATCAATTACGGTTATGCATGGTAAACCTAATTCTATGAGCACAGGTGGAGCCCTGTTTAGAGCTCTGAAGTTTGTATGCACTTTTTAAGCCAATCAGGATGTTCCTTTTCCCTTTTTTGCCGAGGGTGATTTATTAAGTATGATCTCATCTACACCATTGGCTACTGATGCTGCCCAATTCCTGTCTCATCTTTTAAGCTAGCCTCTGCATCACTAGCCTACAAACATTCAACTTATTTTCTTTTCAATTTAATGTGATACATCCCAACATCTGACACCCTATCGGCTGTTGAGTTAGCCAGCCGGTGTGGCTAGCGCCCCTGTTAGTCTAGCCGTACTGTCAACTTTTCGCTGGTAATGGTTTTCTTTTGGACTAATGTCTTGTCCCTACCTTAAACAGCCCTGCGTTAAAGCAACACAAGGGGCTGCATTGGTGGGAGGGTGTGTTGCTTCAGGCACCATTGAGACAATTAAATTCTATCCAGGAATGTCAAGTTTTAGTAACAGATCCATGAACTTGAAAGCTCATCAGATGCCTAAACCCTTTACAGGATTTGAGTTCATTTTAGATTAATCATTGCAATAATTGTATCTTCCGTTAACAGGTAAACAGTTCAAATATGATGTTGAATCCACCAGTGTGTGTGCACTTGCAAGTATTTGATTGGCCACCGCAGCATTTTGCTGGATGACGTCATGCTCATTGAAATGAATGAGGCTGCTTTTTTTCATGCAGGGCTACTGTCAGTCTGAATGTGGCTTTAGCCACAGAAGCACTGTCAAAATCTTGTATAGTTTATGAAAATAAATTACTAACTTTGAGCAGTTAAGCAGCTTAGAATATGGATGGGTGATCCCCTGGTGTTGGGTTTTCAGCATTTCAGGAAAAAAGGCATATACATGTATGAGAAATTACATAGAGCAATGAAATCCAGTGGACCAGAAGCTAACCCAGAAGTTGGGTACAGCCTGCGTGTGTGATATTGCCTATGTGGAGAATATATCTGGGATATCGTCCAGTTATATATGGGACAGCATGGAGAAGGATGCAGAGAGTGGGTTAATAAAGGTCAGATAGAAGGAGGTGTATTTCATGTTGGTGTATACAGTCCATTATCAGCTCCTCCTGCTACTTTGGACTTTCAGCAGTGACTGTAAACCATTTGAGGGGTTGCCAATTTAGAGTTATCAAGCTTTTCAGAGGTATGAGACAGACAGAGCAGCTGGAGGACACTGGCTGCAAATCAGAGCCCAGCAGAGAGAAAAAGAAAGACAGTGTGGGAATAATACGATGATAAAGTGAGACAGGGAGAAGCCACAGGGAAGGGATTTTTCTCTTTATTCATTTTAACAGTAGGAAATATTGGAGACACCCACTCGTTTTACTGATGTGCACTGATGAGGTGAATCCATTTGCTCTTATTGAGTTCACTTATTAAAATGATATCACAGATGGGGTAGAAATAGAAAAGGACTCCTATTGTAAGGTTAGAAACAAGTAATATGTGGAACCGCAGCTCACCCAATGTTTCTTCTAACTTTTAATACAATCCAAAAAGAGAGTCGCACAAGGAAGGGAAAGTGGGTGATAGACAGAGACACAAATATGTAGACAATACATCAGTCATTAGAGGGCTGAGGAGGATGCACGCACGCACACACACACACACACACACACACACACACACACACACACACACACACACACACACACATACCACCCCCAGCAGCTGTTTGGGTGTGATGGGAGGAGATATGTGCTAAAACCCCTCCGCCTGCACTCGGACCAGTTCTAGTAGGATTTAGCGCAGGCTCGGCTGGAATGGGTTGGACTCATGCCACGCATTCCAGTGTCGTCTGTTGGCCTATACTTGTGTCGGTGGAAAGCATGTACAGTACACCCACACACTAAAACTCACACAATTTCACGGCGGAGGAGGAAGCCATCTTGCTGTTCCTTGCTCAGACAGTAAATAAAGACTTGAGAGGAGCACATGGTGAAGATACACGTAGGCGAGCGCATGCAAGCGGGCATGCCCACATCACATGCCCTCACATGCTGCTTTACTCATCAAAGGCTAGTGAAGCTGTGTATGTTGAATTGTACATGCAGGTACATGTGGATAGATCACACACACTGAGATAAATATAAGCTGATTTGCACACATGCATGCTCCCGTAATGTAAGTAAACCCAGTTCACAGTGTGCTCCACTGGTCTATATCACAGTAGGAACATGATTTAGAGTGTGGGTAGTGGGATTCAACTCGTAATACCCCTCATAAGGGAAACATCTGCTACCCTTTATATTCCAGTCCTCTCTTCTTTTTTTATCTCCCTCCCTATCTCTCCTGTGCACTCCTCCTCACTCTATCTCTCTGTGAAGATGTGTCTCTCCTTCTTTCCCCTCATCTCTTTCCTTTCTTCTGTGTCCTCTCAGCGTGCCCCCAGCTTTCAGCTTCTCGATGACCCCCCCGCCACAGCTGGGGTTGTTTTTGAACCGTCGAGTGCAGCAGCGCCCGACAACAACTGGGCCGCATTTCTGTTAAAAGCCACTCCACTCCCTGCAAAGAAGTGCTGACCTCTCCAAACAGCATAAGTGTCTCCCCCCGGTCTTCTTGTTTCTCGCTGTTTCTTCCCCACATATTTCTATTTCTATTTCTACATGACTATTGGTACTGACATGGACAATGGGCTTAAACAGCTGTTGTTCACATGCCACATCCTGCCATAGCTCACTTTGCCAAAACACAGAAATCCAGGGTGCACCCAAATGACCCCAGAAAGGACACAGCAGATTTTGGTTTTCTTGGAAATGTCAAATACAGACCACTGTAGCCATCTGAGAGAGCTGACGTAGCAAACAAGCTACTAGAAAAATGACAAAATGAAGTTAAAAGAGAATTATTTGTACATAGATTTATATACTGTATCAAATGCCCTTTCTGCTTTCTTTTCTATCTACTCCTTATTTCGACCATGAAGGACATTCTGGATCAATGACAATTATTAAATTATCCAATGAAAATAACTGTGCACACTGACTTAGTCCGCAGTTTGAGGCAGAATATAAATGCTCCTCTTTCAGTTGGTACTTTATTTCTGTTTGTCTCCATTCCCTGCTCTTCCTCCTTGCTTTCTAAGGATTAAAATAAAAACGTTACACTGTGTAGAGCCACCATGTAAACTGCAGTGGCTTGCTGCGACATGAAGCAGTCTTTGACTGTGGCTGCATATGCTTGGCCTACTTTTTGATTCCATTAAATTATTGGGTGGGTGGGAGGAAAGGCTGCGCTATCTTTTAAGTATTAGCAAACTGGATTTCAGATGATGTTTATGAGTGTGTATTTATATGTGTGTGTGTGTGTGTGTGTGTGTGTGTGTGTGTGTGTGTGTGTGTGTGTGTGTGTGTCTTGCAAATGCTTGATTACAGGACTCTGTGTGTGTGCAATAGAATAATATGTATTTATCATGGTTATTACATGTAGTACTTGCTTGTTTCCAAAACATCCACATTCATCACTATGTGATAAACAAAATTAAGTAAAGCATGAAAAAGAATCAAGATAAGTTATTTGGAGCAGTGAAACCTGCGGCAACATGTCAGGATAGAGCGAGTGACAGTGACTGTGGACTCTGTAGCTTTGTTGTTTGATTTTGCTCTTTGTGGCAAGAGCCATTCAGTGTATTTGCATTCTGTGAGCACGCCTTTATTTGAACATTTCCACTGGTACGCCAACAGGATTTGTTGCATGTTGAAATCAGAAGAGCCACTGGCTACTGGCTACCTGATGGATTACTTCTTTTATTGTATAAAAAAAACCACTCAAAGCACTTTTGGTTTAAACATGCTGAATATTTGCTCCATTTACTTGTTTTTTTACAACAAAAGTTATGTTTACATTCAGTGTTTGTTATCAAAACACATTGTGTTTATCCTTCTAAAAGTGTCAAATGCATTTCCTTCCTCTTAAAACATTTGCAAAGGAGACTTTCTGAATATTTTATATCCTGCATCCACGTTTGCTAACTTTACAGTCGTCTTTTTCACTGCCTTCGGCTGTGGACCGCTGTGCTTCTTTGCAAGGATACCTTAAAGGTGCCCTGTGGAGATGTCTTAAAAACAAACAAAGTTATGCTTTCAGTTCCTCGCTAAAACGCAGCGTGCGTATCCTTGAGGTCTAACAAATGTGTCGAGTGCATTTCCTTCCTCAGCGCTACTAGAGGTCTAAAACTCCACCGGGAACCTTAAAATAAAAAAATTCAGGGATATGTAATGTTAAAGCGCTCTTGTTGTGACACTACACATTTATCAAAACAGACATGACATAAATATCAGAAATAATTCTTGTTGTGGCGTATGTGAATAAGTAAAAGCCCTTTATATCATCACTTAAAGGCACATTTTCATCATGTCTTGGTTGTGTCTGGAAATGAAGAGGAAGGTGAGTAACAGTAAAATACAAAGGGCATGAACAGTTGGTTTGTGTTGTTGAACCGGTTGTGATGAATAAGACTGGAGAACTGAAACCTTTTTGTGTTGGAAAATAAGATCAGACACAGCTACAGCTACTCATGCCTTCAATTCAAATCAAGTCTGTCAGGAGAGATGAAACGTGACCAAGAGCATGATTCTCTTCAAATGTTCAATGCCCTGCGTATTTCACAATGAGCTTGTGTGAGTAAGAGAGAGTTTGTGTGCACATGCCAAGCAACACGTTTGATGTGTTTGGGTGTGTGTGCACATCTCCTTCTCCTGGGAACCAGAGTCTGAAGCTAACCAAGCGTTTGCCAGCACGGAACAAACCTGCTCAACTAATTTCAACCGAGGTATGAGGGTGTTTTTACAAGATTGTTTTTTTCCCCCATATTTCAATATGGGAGCCAAACAAAGGAAGGCCCACATGGTTCCTGCCAACAATAAAACCTGTTCAAAGAGAAATACTAAACTGCATCCCCCACACCTCACCAAGGACATCTTTGATGTAATCCAAAACAATGTTTATCTTGCCTCTGTGTACTACAGCTTTGTGTATGTCTTATCCCTATACGCTGCACTGATAGGTGTCTGTGTATTGTTGCTGGGTGTGTGCCACACGGAAGGGAGGAGACAGCAGACAACAGCAATTAATACTGTATACATTGGTGTGTGTTTTTAACCAGTAGTCTATCTATATTATTCAGATATTTCTTTAAGTACCAAATAAGGACATTAAGGCCCCAAACAGCATGTGTTTCAGATTTACGCCTCCAGTGCCAGCAGATGCTCACATTATGCGTGAGTGTGTACATTGCAGACGAGCAGGCAACTGTGCACATAAGTGCATCGTGCATGTGAACAATGCCACCAGTTGCTATGGGGTGAAGCTCCCTGGTTGCCTGCCAGCGTGCAGGGAGGGACTGACCACGGTACAATGGAGGGTGTGAGCTGACCAAGGCGGAGGGGGGAGGGAAACACAGGAGGAGGCGGAGGAAGAGAAGGAGGAGGTGGCGAGGCTAAGGGGGTGGTAAGCAGAGATAAACCCAGACAGATGGGGCAGACAATGAGGCATAGACACCCACCCTGCATGTCAACAACACCCCTCGGCCTCCTTCAAACTTGCTATTCCTTTATCTCTCCCCATGTGCCAAAGTTTCTTAACATTCTCGCTTTAGTCTGTTTTGCTCCATTTCCCAGCTTAAGGTTGATAAAAATAGCGTCATATTTTGCAATTAGTTCTACGTTTTTGCCACGAGGACTTTTTTGTTCACATGCAAACAAATCAAACTTTCTTCCTCTTTCTGTTTGGTCACTGACCCTCCTCCTTTTCCTCTCTTCTTCTTTATTGTTCCCTGATTTGATAAGAAGAAACCTCCTATACAGCTGCACTGGGGGATGTGCACGAGTGATTATAGATAGTACGGCCAGGCATAGCTGTCACCTGTTGTGCTGAAACCCCCTTGTTTGGAAAGCTGATCCCATCTCCCGTTTCTCGGGTTTCCACAAAGCTGTCAGAGAGTCGTGAAGCTCTGTGTCTCCTTCCATCCGTCTCTCATCCATCTCTCACGGCCCTCGATCACAAAGAAAGGTCGGCTTTCATCAGTTTGTTCTCTGTTAAGGCCTCAGCGGCTTTTGAACACCTCTTTGGAGAATGTTTTAGTTCAGACATCTGCATGAATATGGACAGGATTTGCCAACAAACAAATGTTACACCCCTTTCCTATTAAACCCCAGCAGAATAACTGTTTTTGTGGGTTGCAGTTACATAACAACAACTCGCCAGATTACTTTTATCCCCCAGAAATGAGCTTTAAAATGTTTGCTCCTTCCTGTTTGCAGTAAAATACTGCATGAAAACATATGCGTGACAGGACTGCAGATAAGTGATACATTGTTCTTTGTTTCCCAGTGTTTGTGAGGTTTATTTTGGCTATGATTGCTGAGGACTGCATTCAAATAATTGATAGAAAAAAAATTAACATACTGCAATAATGATCCAACAAGACAATGTCAAGTGATTGACAGTGATTTCCAAAACACACCCATAGCAATTTAGAGAATCTCATAATCATGTGCAATCATCTCTCAGGAAATGTTTTGTGACACATGAACAGCACATCTACAACCATGTGAGAATGAGAAGGTGGGCACTTTGCATACATGTACACTGCCACATCTGTGGGAAGGTCTCACACACACACACACACACACACACACACACACACACACACACACACACACACACACACACACACACACACACAGTGTGATTCTTTGAGGATGAGTTGGTGAGCAGACAGGAAGTCCACACGCTACCATTCCACATGAATAGAACGCTGCTCCCAGAGCAGAGAAATAACGAGGGCTTTATATATAACTGTGACCTCTGACCTGCCAGTTTACCAGTGAAAAAAAGCAGCTTCATCAGTGTGTCACAACAATGACACAACAAAAACAATAGAATAGTGTCCCATGGGAAATTAACGGAGGGGTATTTACCCTAAAAATAAGGACACAGCTGAGGAGTAGTACACTTTGGACACAAATATTATAGATTAGGGTCTGATCTACATGGTTTTGTTATTTTTTCTTACTATTTAAATTAATGTTTGTTTGCAAACCAAAAAAAACTAGAAGAAAATAAGTAACTTTTAAGTTAAAAAATATAGATAGTTTTCAGAATGAGTGTGAAAGTTCACTCTTGACCTTGGAAATAGTAGTTTGACAAAATAATCTTAACTTGAAGTCCACTCAGGTCCACTAAATAGCATTTTCCAGAGCTTTCAGCCCATAATCTGTGGAAGGAGATTATTCAGACTCCAGAAATTGACAATGAAGTCTGTAACATGTGGTTGAAATCTCCCTAAAAAGTGGACACTGAGTTAAGATTATTTTACAAGAGTAGTTTTCCGTTGTTGAAAGAGCATACACAGTACATACGCACATTTCACGTCATTTTAAGTTTGCTGTTTGTTCCTTCTATTTCTTGTCATGACAACTGATTTCACACCTAACCTGTCATCATGCGGCCATTCTGCATTAGACGTGACTCATGTCCAGTCATATCCTGCTGACAACCACTTACAGTGTAGTCAGTTGTTGGAGGTGTAGAATACAATGTATTTTATATTATTTGTACACACTTTAGATTTATTTTACGCCTGCAGTTTGGTCTTGGAAAATGTATGAATCTAAATTCAGATAACTAAACTCTGATATAACCCGCCAAACACCTGTTCATTATACAAATGTGTCTGTGTGTATTTGGGGGTGTGTAGCTGAATGGTTATGTATGATGCAACATCTGTATCCTGTACCATGTTGTGTAATGGCAAAGATAACGATGATGGTGAGGTTTCCCAGCGTGCCCTGAAATGGCCTCCCCACAGCAACAGGTGCTGGTATGTGTGACAGTGTGTACTTGTGTGTACTTG
Source organism: Sander vitreus (assembly GCF_031162955.1). Classification (NCBI taxonomy): domain Eukaryota; kingdom Metazoa; phylum Chordata; class Actinopteri; order Perciformes; family Percidae; genus Sander; species Sander vitreus. Next base: position 15,471,641 of record NC_135877.1, read on the forward strand.
TGTGTTGATGTGTCTGAGTGTGTTTGTGTGTATGTGCTCCCTCTAATCATCTATTTTCATGATTTACTGCCACAAAAATAGAGCCAATGGTGAAACAATTTTGGCCATATATGGGAATATTGCCATATTCCCATAAATGGGGACCTTGTTTACAGATTTCTCACTAGATTTATATTTAGTGACATTTTATTAAGTTTTATTGTGCATCTATAGTCATTATTTCACTCAACCAACTTGTAGGCCGTGTAGTAACATAACCAGCTCCACTAGTGTATCACTGTGTCATGACCAGAGTCTGAAATGAACTTTTCCACTGTCTGCCACTGTGGCAGGGAAGTATTTCTTTGTCTGCTTCTCACATTATGAGATTCAATTAATGTTAAAAATATGGACACAAAAACCATTACATGCATTGTCAATTCACAGTGAAGGGTACCTAACTAGAACAGTTTGAGTTTCTCAGAGAGTTGGAGCTGAATGCACCATAAGTTTACAAGGTGCACCTGAATGAACCATAAAGTCCCGTCGTTGCCCAAACGCTGTTGTCATTCCTCGCTTCCTTGCTTACATAACTCACAGGGAAGGCCAAATGTTGCCTGTTCTGTTGTTTCTCCGTCATCTCTGACTCTGGCAGTGGCCATGGTGTCTGGAAAAGTGCAGCTGCCGGCTACCGGTGAGCTAACATTACTCTATGTCTTTAGCTGCATACCTTCCGTTATGTGTGTTGTTTTTTTCTTCGGCCGCACGCTACGCAAGTAAGCAGGGGTGGAGAGTCACTGTCAATCAAAATGAAAAAAGGTTCTGCGGCTAATGGATGCAGATTTAGACAACTTTATTTATTCTTAGGGCATAAACGTTGCCTAGCTGTTACAAGCAACTTTTGCAAGTGTAGCTCTATCAAATCAAATGTCAAATGTCTTTCTGTTGTGAATTTTTCCTGTTCACCAAAGTGGCAGATGGCCTGACGATTTTACCCGCCACTGCCAACAATTTACCTGCATTTAGCGGGTACAGGGTGCTAATTTCAGATCTCGGTCATGGCTGCAATGAGACTCATATGTCTCTCCAAAACAATATTATACTGGTCCATAAATCCATAAACGGTGATAAATCAGAAATCAAAATAAGTCAAACACTTATCCTGTTCATGATAAGAAATAAAAAAATCGTGTCAATATCCATCCTTGCTGAGAGATAAAGAAAATACAGCTTATACCTGAACCTATTTCTTTGTCTGCTCCACTTGCCATTTGCTTTAGGTCTTTTTTTGGCTTCAGGATATTGAGCACAATTTTGAAAACCTTTATTGCAGTTGTGCGAAGAAAAACATTATTTTTGTAATAAAGATCCATTTTACTTCAATACTCAAGTCAATACTTTGCAACTTAGCGAGGTTAAATGTGAGATGAGGCCTCTCAGAAAAGTTGTGGAACAGGTTTGGAGCATTTAAGGAGAGCTTCTTTTTTTTACAGCTAATAGTGCAGTAGAAGCGCTACAAATCAATTCTGACAGCGAAGCAGGGCACTCCCTGGAATGAAAAAGGCAAATAACCAGAGGGTAGGAGAGGAAGGAGAGCATGTCAGTGTCTGTATGTGTGTAAATGTGTGTTTAGCAAGAGAGAGAGGCTTCCTGGAAGTAAGGGAAGTTAAAGTGGCCTCACCCAATGGTAACCATAGATTGGATCTACCATGGGACACACACATTCCTCCTCATTCTTCCTCAGTAATCAGTGCACTTCCCACTCCACAATGAACACTTCATGATAGCTTTAAAAAGTGTTTCTGTGTGACAGATATCGTGCGACTGGTCCAGTAATTCAGCAGCTTCTCCACTCTCTCCCTGTTATCTGTGTGTATTCATGAAGCCATTACTTGTAATCACGGTTCACCTATAATCGCTGACCATTTCTTCCGCCAGTGCATTTTTCTTTCTCTTAGACAAATTCCAGGGTGATTATCTTTCATTACAGCCCAATTCTCAAAGAAGAAGAAATATGCATCAGGCCCAATTAGTCCTCGAGGTCATGGAAACTTGCTTTCTTGTTGCTTATCGAACAAAAGAATGGAGGAGGAGGAGGGTAAATGGTTCTCTCTCTCTTGTCTCGCTTTCCAAGAAAAGTCTGCCAGTTAACAGCGGGCCAATCAGAAGGCTGGGCTTTAGGTTTCAGGACAAAGATCAAAAAGTTAGGCTACCAATAAGTAGGCAGACACTTGACACATGTCTAAATGTGTTCAGAACTCCAGTGTCAATGCAGATGTGACTGAACAGTTGGGCCTAGCCTGATAAAAGAGGGTTAAGAAGCATGCTTTGTGTGTGTGTGTGTGTGTGTGTGTGTGTGTGTGTGTGTGTGTGTGTGTGTGTGTGTGTGTGTGTGTGTGTGTGTGTGTGTCAGTGTTAATGCAACCTTGTCCCGAGCTATGGCAGGAAAGCAGATCCGCTGAAAAGAATTGGAGGAAATGCACAATACACTCCCCACAGACACATACACACACACACACACACACACACACACACACAGATATGCTGTGAAAGGATTATACATTCACACAGTACATCTCCCTACACAGGCTGAACACAAGCCACTCACAAAGCTCTGTATGCCTGTGACAACTTGAATCATCTCGCTTGTCAGTCAGAAACAGAACATACACACACGCAAACACACAATAATGTGGAAACTGGAGTTCCAGCTGTCCAAAGTAGGGCACCGCAGTGCCCATCACTCAAGGGCGTCACAGCAGGAGAGCTTTCATTGAAAAGTGCTGGGCAATTACCGGCAAAGAAGTCGTTGTCCACTTCTGTGTTCCTGTGCGAGGCCAGCTTCCCAGACACACTGAAGGGTCATTATCTGTGCATGAATGGAGATGACGCCACCTGCAGCCACTGCAGGCTGAAATACCCTACCAGTCACCTCTGCGAGGGATGTTTGCATCACCCGGGTGAACCGCAACATTACCGGCTATATTTACCGTCACTAATGGACGCGATATTAGGTTTTGTTCTGTGGAAAACGGGCAAATTTGTGATGGATTTATTGCGTTCACAGGTGGACATTTGAAACGCTGATGGTTATTTTTGGTTCGGTTGATTGGTAATGAGAGATGGTCATTGAAATATTTGGATATTATTATATATTTGCACTAGTTTTCCTAAGTTTGCATGTGCAGATAGGTTGCTCTGTGGATGACAATGTCAGTTTGGCGGTCACGGTACACCACTTTGGCCCAAACTTAAATCTCTCAGTAATTTATGGATGAAATTTGATTCAGGCTTTCATGTTCCCTTCAGAATGAATTGTAATCACTTTGGTGATCCTCTGACTTTAACTCTAGCACCATCATCAGGTAAAAATGTAATTTGTCTAATACCTGCTAAACTTATTTCTATCAGCCTCTGCTGTACTTGTGTTTAGTGCTAATTAGCAAATGCTAAACTAAGAGGGTAAACATTGTAAACATTATACCTGTTAAACATCCGCATGCTAGCAATGTGATTGCTGATGTTAGTTCAAAGCAGCACGGTGCCTAAGTACAGCATCACAGAGCTGCTAGCATGGCTTCAGACTCTTAAGTACGTTTTATGGCTGTGCGTAGAATCGATGGCTTACACCCGCAGACCCCTCTGCGTCTACGCCGGACGTAGCCTGACGTGCACCTCTCAAAAAATGTAACTACACGTCGCAGCGACGTACGTTGCTCGGCTGTGGCTGCGTAGCGTTGCATTTCCCCTGACTCATTTCCTCCGTAAACAACATGAAATCAAGGAGAGAGTTATCTTTTCCTGCTACAGATTTCCCACCTTGGTCAGAAAACACAGGGGAGACGCTTTGTTTCTCTCACTATGACTCTAGAGTCGCTACTCGCTCACCTTCCCCACATCTAACTCATTTCAGCTATTTTAATTGAGGCTGGCTCCACAGACTTGAATGCTGTTGATGAGACACGTGAGCATGTTAATGCAAGAGGCAGGTTGTTTTTTTTTCAAGTTTGGCTTCAGACACAAGGTTTTCAGTCTGTCAAAGAGAGAAGTTAACAAAGACAGCAAAACAACAACAACAAAAGAGAAAGAGAAATAATAGTGTGAGGGAGGATACCAACACCTGCGTTTCTGAACCTTTGGAAAGTACCCCCCTCCTACACACACACACACACACACACACACACACACACACACACACACACACACACACACACACACACACACAGAGAAACACACACACACTCCTGTGAAGAAAAGTGTTATGTTCTTTCCCTTTTATCACCATAGATACTCAGTTGAAGTTCTCCAAAGGGCCCTCGCAACCCACAGAGTAGCCAGTCTTTACCATTCTGCGTAACCGCCGGCAACAATACATACACTTGTTTGGCCGATTTGTTTTGTAGGTCTCCTTTGTGTATTAGCATGAAGAGAGAGAGAGAGTAGGGGTGAGGCGGGCTACAAGGGGGTCTGGGGTGTTTTCTATGCTGGGTTTGGACACTTTCTCGGGGCAGCGTGGGCAAAAACGGAGGGGCACATCTGAAGCTCAGCCAGAAAGAGGCCTAAAGCGACAGTCAATGTGTGTGTGTGTGTGTGTGTGTGTGTGTGTGTGTGTGTGTCGGCATATCTCTATGTCTATGTCTGTACCCATTTGTCTGGGTTGATAATCAGAGCCTGTTCTTTTATTTTGAACCTCTCTTTTGTCCTCTAAATCCAATCCCAATGTCTTTCTCTCTTTGAACTGACCTATAATCCCCCTATCCTTCAATACCACACAAGCCCATTGTCCCAGACACTACAAACTGAATAACACACACACACACACACACACACACACACACACACACACACACACACACACAGTCTTGCAGCCTGCTTCATTGTCCTGCCTCTGCTGTCCTATCCTAATGCTGTATTGGACTCATGCCTATGTAAACAAGCTTCCTGTCTGTCTGTCTGTCAGTCTTTCTGCATCCATTCATGTCACTGTGATCACTCTTTTCACTTTATTATGCCGCTCTCCATCTCTCCTCCTCCTCAGTCTTTATGTCCGACTTTTCTCCCACTCCTCTCTCCGTTCATGCTCTTGTGCTCTCTAAGCTGGGCTGAGCAATTAGTTAATGTACCCTCCACCCCAGGGGTGATTCTGGCACAGCCGACTGGCCGAGTGCTGGTCTGCGTCTGCGAGTGTGTGTGGCTTTGGCACGGCCACTGAGTGGGGTTGCTGTGCTAACAGCGGCCCATCCAGAGTGTTTTGGCACTGGCAGCATTTTGGACAGCCCTCACCTCTTCTCTCTGCACATTCACTCAACCATAGTAGCCAGGCCTCTGTCTGGGGCTCTAGTAAACAGCCTTTTAATTACCATAGGGAAAGCCCCAAATGCCCAAGAGATCCACATTGATACACATTTTTGGCCTGTACTGATTGATTGTACTGTGTGTGTGTTTTTTTTTACTGTACTTGTAGCCCAGTAAATGGCTATTTATTTATTTTTGGTTATGTATCCTAGTTGTGTTGAGGAAATATTTCAAAAACAAATGCATGATCAGACCAGATTCATAGTTGCAGCTACCAGTGTTGTGTAAACTCTCTCTAATTCAGAGATTAACATCGTCTTAAGGGCCATTTCAACATATACATTTACTATATTAGTAAAGTAACATGCAGAGGCAAGCTGTAAATGCTTTGCAAAATGTAAATGTACGCATTTCATTTCATTTCTTGATGTTCCTTGATACTCTGTTGCTTTTTACTTTGCAGGTCTTGGATGTATATTGTAATTGTCATTATACTACTGCTTATACTCCCTTTGTTAAAGTACTTACTTATCTGAATCAAGGGTCTAATAATAGATAATGTCACATGTTGAACATAGCACAAGACTCCTGGGACAAACTTGTTATTTTTAGTTATATAACTAAATAACACACCAATAGAGAATAGAGGGCTCTCACAGCAGTTATTTTATTGACGCATTATGTGAAACAACTTAACGTGATCAAAATGTAAACTAAAGGTTCATACAAGATTTCAGAATTCTATCAACACATTGATAAAATTACCCAACATCTGTGACGTGCTTGCTTGCTTTATTGTTTTGGTGTTTCCTAATGCATCGCATATTACGCATTTATAAAAAAAATATTCTCAAATTTGGCGTGGTGCAGTTTAATCTCAGCCCCACTTTGGTGCCTTTCAAGCCATGTTTGGTCCTGTGAGGGTGTAAAGGGCAGGTGTGCGCGTTATTGGAACCCTCTGTACTTTTTTAAAGGCTTTGAAGGACACCCAGCATGTATATCCACTCGGTAAAAACAACAAAGGGAAAGGCTGCGTCACAAAGGGACACCAGCGTGGACGAGATCGAGGTTGTTATTTTCATCAGTGTTGGGCAAGTTACTTTTAAAAAGTAATTAGTTACAGTTACTAGTTACCTCTTCCAAAAAGTAACTAAATTAGTTACTACAATACAAATTATGAAAGTAACAAGTTACTTCAGAAAGTAACTATTGCGTTACTTTCAAGTACATTTTTAAATGCTCAAATGTGACCCCACCTCCACCCTTCTTTAACGGAACTTAAAATATATGTGCATGTTCAATTATTTATATTATAATGAAATGGACACTTAATACAATACGTTATTAACAGAAACAATGTACACAAATCTAAACTATTTTAATGTTTCTGTGGGACAAAGTGAGTCTAGCCTCCAATCAAATACCTGTAGATATTATGTTTATATAGTGGATCATTACAAATAACACAATACCTCAACAGGCCACAACTGGGCAAAATTAAATTATGCTTGTTAAGCACTATACCAAAAATAAATAACAAATATATACACTCTTTGTAGTGCAAATAACGTAAGTGGCCTGATGTTTATACTTGTGCGCTGGTGTGTGCATGTGTGACCATGGTGGAAATCTGTAGCAGGAAAAGTTAACCCTCTCCTTGATTTCATAACGCCATACCTGTCTCTCTCTCGTTGACTGACTCGCTTGTGTTGTTTGTTGTGTGTCTGACTATGCGTGCTTTCGAACACCCGCCCAACTCTACCTCTGATTGGAGAGACTCAGAGATCTAGTTGGTCTGATGAAAAAAACAGCTTCAGATATAGAGGGTTTTCACCGACGTCACGTTCTGGGCGGTAACCTGGATGCGCGGCCATATTGGAGGCACTCGGTATAAACAACTGAATGGAGTAATGGAGTATTGTGCACTTTGGATACTTTAATACTTTATGTCTAAACAACAGAAGAGCTCATCAAAACGCGTCCAAGATGCAAAGGCATGGAAGGACTTGGACCACAAAGAAGGCGCAATACTTTGAGGAATTACAGTTTACTGGCGGTGCAGATCCTTACAAGTTGGCTCCCTCTTCTTGGATCCATGGCGACCCGGTGATTCTTCTTTCAGTTGCATATCTCGATATAGTCAACTACCTGGTTTTCTCGCCGAGCCCATACACAGCGGAAGTCCTTCAATCCTACAAAAGTTTGGAGGCTTATAACCAGATGGTGTGTGGATGGGTGAGGGAGACAGTACCAAGTCATTAATGACCAATGTGTTGTGAAGGCCAAAGTAAGTAATGCAATAACATCTTTAATCAACCTAACCTTAACTGTATGATATCATTGTGATACTCAAGGTGTAGCCAAGTGACTCTCAATGGTTGTTTTTTTCATTTCAAAGACCGAACAAGACAGAGTTTTCCCTCGTAGATCCTGGTTGAGCTTCCAACCACAAGCGCCTCCTTTCTTCTGATAACTTCTGGCATTCCTCTCCCTGGTTTTTAATAACTTTTGGAAGTCGATAATATTCCAAATGTTTTTCTCGGTCTGACCTATTGGTACAACCTAAAACACGGCAATAATTAACCATTTTCCTTGACGCCGTTCGGAATCTACTTCAGTGCCTGTGCTTTGTTGTGATGCGGAGTACCTCCAACATGGTGACTTCGGGTCTGATGACACGCCTGATGACGCGTCGTGAAAACCCTCTATAGTAACGCGCCACATTTTTTGGCAGTAACGGTAACGGCGTTATTAAGATGGGAAGAGTAATCAATTAGATTACTCGTTACTGAAAAAAAGTAACGCCGTTAGTAACGCCGTTATTTATAACACCTTTATTCCTATCACTGATTTTGATACATAGCATTGTGATCATCTTGCTTTTCTCTAGTGATCGGTGTCATGTGCTACAGCATTGCAAAAGCTACTCTTCTAAAGAAAGGGTGTTATAAATATACTAACTAAAGCCATCAGATAAATAAAAAAGTAAAAATGTTTATTTGACTCTAATGTATTCTCAGTCTCATAAAGCAGAAATACGATTAAAATATGAGTACTTCAAAATGATATTTCATCACAGTAGTGGAATAAGGACACTGTTTATTTCCATGCCTGAGTGCATTGACCTGCTACCGAAAAAATAAATGGTGGCTTCAAAATTACATATTTTGTTTTATCCAGGAGCCCACATTGTATTAGAAAAACTGAGGTAGATCACCATATTGTAACTGTACGTGTATGAATGTACTGAGTGAAGACTGAGTGAGAGTATGACCCTGGCTGCCTTGTATGATGCATAATGCATGTGTGTTTTTGTGTGTTGTGTTTTTCTCCATCCGTGCCGATGAGGCATCTGCTGTGGTCCAGGAGGTGACAGAGAGGTAGCAGCAACCTGAGCCAGGCTGGCTGATGACAGTCTCTGTCCATATGCCTGCTCTGAGGACACACACTCTCCTGGCAGGACACTCTCCCACACACTGGACTCTTCGGTACACACACACACATGCACGCACACACACACACACACACACACACACACACACACACAGTCAAACACTCATAAACAAACACTCAAGCTGCACCACGCTTGTGGTGCCACATCATCCGTGCAGGAGTGTGAAGGGAACTAAAGGGTAGCGGAGGTAGCGGTGTGTGCGCAGCCAAATCACCACATAATGGACTGTTCCGGGACCATCCAACCTGCCGACCATATGGGCTCAACACATCAGTGAAGCTAAGGAGCCAACACACAAATATAAGATCATACAAGTACATACAGACGTGTAAAGATAAGTCCATTTTTATGTTAAGTACACACTCTTCTACCACCTTATAGCAAATGTTATATAGGCATATGAAGTCAAACTTAAAATAGTAAAGCTTTCGTAATTCTAATGACGTAATTTGCATTATTTTTAATGCAATTACAGCTGGTCATGTTTTAAACTTTTCTTATTGTCAAAAAACAAACATTAAAAGACCTAAACCAACTACTAGCAACCATTGTCTGTGTATCCAAAGCCTGGTATAACTTAATCCTCTATGCCATAGAGCTCCATTCTCCAAAAACTCAAAACTCAAAACTAAAAACCAGTGAATCACACTGTTTTCCGCAGCTGAAAATAGTCCCCACCAAACACACTATTTACTCTTGTTGAATAACATTTGGTAAATACTACAGTACCCAGCTGTTTTAGGAAATTTAGCCTGTTTTTTTTAAATGAAAGGGCTTAAAAAAAGAAAAACATGGAAAAGCAGTCGTCATAACCACAAAGACATACGCTCGGTCACGGTGGGGCCTAAAGCTTGGTGATGTAGTGACTAACTGCTGTAGCTGCCAAGCTACCTTTAATCTTGCTAGTCAGTAACAATAGCTCTCGGAGCTTCATTTTAATTTCTCTCTACTGTTTTGCTTACTCCCAAGTGGCATTTTGTTCCCCATTGCACACTATTTCATTCAATTAAAAAAGGTTAGCTTAGCTTGGTTGCTAACAGGATAATGAGGTCTGTGGGGTAACAGTATTTTTATCAGTCACTTAGGATCATGACTGTAAACAAGTATTTAACTATTTACTTATGTTGTAACCATAATTCTCTATATTATGTAAATATGACTTTCTGATGCTAAAATGTGTTACTGAACTTTGCTAAATGACTTGATCTTACAACACATACTCAAGTGTTGCAGTTCTTTACGGCAGCTGAACAATTTCTTGTGGTGGTTTTCTGGATGCACATTACAGCAGAAACAGGTGTTCCTACCATTGTCCTTTCATCGCTGACAGCCTTTGTTCTGCGGGTGGTATCATCTGTGGAGGGAGAGTTGCATCTCCCGGTAATGTTTTTCATCAGCTACAGCTGTATCGGACGCTCTCCATTGATGTGAAAATGAGGGTCGCCAAGTAGCTCCTTCATCCATATTAGTGAGACAGAGAGGAGGAGCGCTGCTCATTATTCTGGCTCAGGTGGGAGAGCCTGTGTGTGTGTGTGTGTGTGTGTGTGTGTGTGTGTGTGTGTGTGTGTGTGTGTGTGTGTCAGAGAGCGCAAAGCATGAAGTTTTCCCCCCAAGTCCCACTATGAGGATTGATGGCCCAATTATGGGAGGTTTTAACCCCTGACTGAGAGATTGAACCATCACAGTGCAAAATTGCCATAGCGATATAAGAAAATTCTTGTCATCGGTGCAGAGATTGCATTGTGGTTAAAAGAAAATGCATAATATGTAAACAAATATATATTTTTAGCCACGCTAGGGATGGCAATGTCAGTCGGTCCACCACTTTGGTCCAGACTGAAATATCTCAACAATCACTGGATGGATTGCCATGAAGTTCTGTGCAGGCAGCCATGGCTCCCAAACAATGAAACAATCAGAGACAAGTGTATGTAAATGTATTGTTTACTGGGCCAAAAACAGCACATGTTCATTTTATCTTTACAAAAGCTCTACTCTAATGCCTGTGCTGATTTTCCTTAGCTGAGTATTCTGACAAAAATAGTGCATGTTCATGCATAAATAAAGTTTTCTGCTGCAACCTTTCCTCCATTTGGGATCTTTGCTGCAAACACAACTATTCCAGCTGCTTTTAGAAAATCTATACACTTTTAAGATTGAATATGAGATTAAATAATAAAAATGTACTTAGATACTTAGATGTTTTGTTTTGTTACCAGCAGCCCCCTCCTTTGTCTTCAAATCCCTCATCTCAATGTTTTTTTTTTAAAGAACACAAGCCTTTTTTCAGCATTTCTGAACTTGTGTTTTAGAGCACATATACAATGCAGGACGACAGAACTGTGCTATAGCAGAGAGGTGTTTAGCAGTAATGTTTGCGCATGTCAAATTACTTTTTTTTTTTATGCCTTTGGATTTCAACCCTATTTTCAACCCATTTACATAATTCTTGAATTCCTCTGACTCTTGGAAAGTGCTGAGGTTTACAAATAGAAAGAAGAGATGGAATTTAAATGTCCTCTATACGTAATCATAAAGCAGATTGAAGTGTGCCGACTCCTAACTGGTTGGATCTAGTTTGTTCTTTTCACGCGCTGAGGATGCTCCGGCAAGCAAGCTAAACAACAAATCCTTCAAGTGAAGCAAAAAATAAATTCTGTGAAAGGAAGTAGAAAGCCAAATGATGGAATATCATAAATCCTCAGTGATTCTGTGTCGCCTTTCGATAATGGATGCTGCTGAGGGTGGCAACTTTGATTATGGGTTTGTTCTGGATATTCAAATGAGTGTTCATGAGCAGCTGAATACACTTGTGACCTTGTCTATTTGCTGGCATGTCTGTGTCCACACCATACATCCTTCACCCCCTATAGAGATATAAATCTTTCATAAGCACCCTCACCTCGCCACATATAGCACATACCACCACAAGCCGCACACATGAACTGTAACATTTTATCTTAATGGCATGGTATGATTGATGATGAGTGCATCCTTTAATTATTCTGTCCTCCTATAATTACTCCATCTCAGTGGTTACAGTTATCCCTCTCATAAATTTCAGAGCATGTTGCGCCCAATGCAAGGAGGCAGTGGAATACAGGGAATACACTCTAGTTGGCACATGAAATAAAACAAAGGGAGAAGAACAATCTTTATTATAGTGTACTATTTTACTGTAACTGTCTTGTGGTTTATAAGTATCAAATTTAAACCCAGGGTAAATAAAGGCCCCTTCAACAAACAAGCAAATTATAGAAAAATACAGCTGCTAAATGGACTTTGTGGTAAGTGTTTTTTCTCAACTGCTGTTTCCATGGTCAAAAATGAACTTTGACCATCAGCTTTTATGTCAGCATGGACGATAAGTTGTGGAAGTACTCTGGGGGAAACACGAAATTTGAACATTTACTATTCTAACATCTTGGGAGTGGAATCATGTCACAAAAACAGCCATTGCCCAAAGGGAGGAAGTGGGGCCTTGTGACTCACATTACAAGAAGTGGATAAGTGCCTCAGGCTAAAAGTCACTTTTCAAGGTATAATAGCTGAGGTTAACAAAAAGCAGGGGGGGCCACACCCTTTCAGGTGGGCTCTCTCATGTGCTAATATTGCGGCATTAGAGCCTCCGGGGGGGGATTCAGGTATCAGATGCATTTACAGTTGAAAAACACCAACCAGACACTCATTAGGGATTGTATTGTTTCTAATAGTGTAAACACAACATGGACACATTATGAACTTACAAATGGTCTCTGACAACTCCTGAGGGAAATATCTGGCTCTTCAGATGCTAAATGCTGTTTACCAGCTATAGTTGCTGGCTTTGTCTGGTGGTAGGCAGAGAGGATACAGTGGTTTTATCAGAGCTCTTCTGCGTAAAAATGACAGCATCTAGAAATGTGGTTGATGACAGCTGGGAAACTGAACCAAAACAGTTACAACAAGCGACCCCTTTTACATAGTAATTTAATAATTGATTAGAGCAGCATTAAGGGTTTTCTTTGTAGACTTTAAACAGGACAACATTCAGTGAGCTGCTGCAAACCTGTTCAGTTTGTATTCCTGCTATCTCTCTGATTAATGCTTAGCTGTTATTTACAGTTTGAAGCAACTGCTCCCGCGCTCAGCATTATGTAATGGCTCAAGTGAAGGCTGCTATTTGATAGACTTATGTAAACAGCTCTCCTGCCGCTCTCTGGGTGACTCATTCCTGCTCAAACCTGCGCTTTGTGGGTGGCTGTGTGTTATTTAGTGTGTTCTTATGTCATGAGTGCACCAACGACCTCGGATGACGCTCGAGAAAATGTACAATCACTGCACCGTCGTCTGCACCCATGTAACCATAAAATGACAAACGCACACATGCAGACGGAGACCCTTGACCCTTGACATGTGGTGTAATTGGTTTTCCAGAGGCGATAGATGAACTGAAGAGCAAGACAAGGTTTCCTAAATTCACTTTTGATACAATGAAAGACAACTAGAACCTGATTCAGCATTTTACTTTGCATCCATCTCCTCTCTCCTCGTCTTTGTCTCAGCCTGTGCTAATGACAGTCTGTCCTCTGACAATGTTGTCATTCATGAGGAGAAGAGACGTGAACATTAAAAGACGTAAAGTGGGCGTACAGCTTGTTCAGCTGCTCCCAACTGGTCAAAAACTCAATTAATGCAGGTTTATTTTGCATGATCATAAAATGGTTTAAAGGCTGTAACTCTCGCTAATATTAAGCTTAGTTTAAAACCTGTATGATTCTCTATGATCCAAATGTTTCTTGCAACATTGGACTTCTTATTGTAAAGCTGCCTTGTTACCTGAGCGATCAACTGGGTGGGTACAAACGTTAATAATAATAATAATAATAATAATAATAATAAAAGAATGATGGCCAAAATTGCAAACATAAGACCCAGGTGTATACATTTTCTTTCAAGTCCTTGTTTAACAATCCTAACATCCTTGCCAGCTGGGGCCTCTATATTGTATGAATAAGCCATGGATGTATTCCTTTCCCCTTTTTGTTAAAACTTAGACCTGCCTAACATTTAACTGCAACAGCATCCATCTTATGACCTGATTTCCCATCATGTCAGCAGCCATTTTGTAGATGCTGCTGTTTGTAAGGCCAGACAAGCCACAGATGTCACTGTTGTGTTAATTGCTTTAATTATTATCTGACACACAGTCACACACATACTGTAAACACAATGCCTCTGTTTAGTTCTGGTTCATCCATATTACTGAGACCTAATGGATTTTCTCACCATCTTTAATCTCTCTCTCTCTCTCTGCATGAACACACACACATGCCATCACCTAAAGTGTGTATCTGACAGCCCTGCGATTACAGCACATTGCATCAGACTGCTGTTTGTGCCACGCTCTGCAATTCATAGACATCTCCTCCCTCTCTCTGCCACCCTGATACTGAATTGCTCCAAAATAATCGGCAACATTCCTTCCTTGTCTGTCAATCAATCGTAATCGAAGAATAACATGTATGTTTTGTGGGAAAGTGCTTCGGAATAAATCTAAACAAAACATAGATTATACATGCCATCTTTAATACGCAGTCAGTTTATGTGATGCTTACAAAAGCAGAGACATCCAACATTAGGACTAAGTGACATCAAGTCTAGACGCGATGAAGGTCAGTAAACAATGTTTGATTGCCAAAATTATCTACCAGATGAGCTCCTCAATGTTTCACAGCTATTATATGAATTGGATTTAATCTACTTTTGTGTAGCTCAGTTAAAGGAGTAGCAGACTTGGGAAATTTGCTGCATAACCATTGCTTAGTCCTAGTGCAGCGCTGCCTGGAAGGAGATGTTGGGGGCTTAAAACACCAATAAACCCCCAAAGCGGAGAATGGTAACTGGTTGGTAAGTGAAAAAGAGTTTATTTGAACAAAAACGTCTCTAGCAAGAGCAGGGGTGGCAGGGAGCTGGCCGGCTGGAGATGTCCTCGGAGGCACAGTGGAAAAACAGGCGTGGGAACTCAGGAACAGGATTGGCAGTGTGGCACACAAAGACAACTGGTAAGTTGACGGGACACAGGCAGAGATCCGAGAGTGCGAGAGAAAACTCAGATTGGACAGATAGTCTAGCTAGCTGTCTGGATTTACCCCGCAGAGATCTGAGGAGCAGTTAACCATAGTAAATCCACTGGAGTTAAAAATTCCAACACAAAGAAAGCACAAGGAAACAGACATCGCAAAAAGACATGCATCCGGCAGAATTTCCTGCGGCACCAGCGCAATCCCTGAAGTGGAACGTTGTGGATATAGACATCGGCTGCCTGGAGTAGCCATACACGCCCCCTGCCACACACACACCCTGCAGAGAGGAGAGGAGAAAAAAGCCACCAACAAAACCAGAACCAAACACAGAATCATAGCATTTGCTTTCTTGCCAAATGTTAGATGTAAAGATACCACTCTCATATATGCACACTCAATATGAAGCTAGAGCCAGAAGACAGTTAGCTTAGCTTAGCATAAAGACTAAACAGTGAGAACCAGAGGCCATCTTGCGATGGGATGGGGGGGGGGGGGAGAGATCTGTCTCTGCATGCAGACTTGGCTTGGTTTGTCAAAAAAACATTTCAACATTTGGCTAAGGAGTCCAAAGAAATTATCTTTTTAAAAAAAGAATAATCTCTTTACGAGGGGAGTTTTGTATTGTGTACTCCTACATTTTTGTCCCCTTTACCCTGAAGTAGTGAGCAGACAGACAGACGGAGAACACAGTGGTAGTGGCTGATCATTGCATTATTCATGCTCATGCAATGGCCTCAAGCTCAGTCCGTATGGTGAGCTAGACCATGCAGCACAGTAGGGTAATGTAGCCATAATAAAGAAGCAAACAATAAGCACTAAACAAGTGCATTCAGACACAGGAAATCATGTGCACACTCCTCTTTCACTGCCAGCGTCAATTCAGAAACACTTGCAGTCTAACATCTCCACATCCCACTCATGACCCTGTCTTTCCCCCCCCCTCCCCTTTTTCCCTTCTTCACTCCACTGAGCTTTTGAAGCACGTTCCCTTTTCATCCCTCCTCCTAGCTCTAAAAGGTTGATCTGTGACTGAGCTTGTTGCGTCTTTTATTGGCGTCTCGCAGCAGCCCGGGGACAAAGGGCAGCTGAAATGCCACAATGTCTCTGTATTCTGCCTGTGCGCAGATGCAAACGCATGAAAAGAAGACTGACATTTAATCATTCGCGCTGAAAAGCTGAAATACAGTAGAGGATGGATAGAGGCAGACAAGGAGGATGAGGATGAAGGAGGGGGTGGATGGGGGCTTATTCTGTAATTGATTATGCTAAATCATAAGCTAAAGGAGAGGCTAAACAGCAGATAACCAGGGGAGAGACAGAACCCTCTGTGGAGGGTTTCACCATCTGATCTTGATTCGTTTTTCGTTGTTTTTTTCCTTCCACATGCATCTTTCAGTTCACAACTTTACTCATTCCTTTGTGTGCTTCAGAAGCAATCCTGTCTCAGCCTATAGGGCAAAGGTCAGTTAGCCGCCACCTCTTAAATCCACTGTGTGTGTATTTGAGTAGGTGTGTGTGTATGTGACAGTGTATGTTAATCCTGTATCCATATCTACTAATCTGTCTCTGCTGTCTGTCTGATCCCTGACTCCCCACACATCTAATCTCAACATCCTTCCGCCCACCAAACACTCTGCTACTGTGTGTGTGTGTTTGTTTGTTTGTTTGTTGGTGTGCGTGTGTGCTTTCGGGATTAATATGTCAAATTCTTGTTGAGAGTAATAAGTTCCATATACTAAATGAGAGTCTTTCATTTCATTACCAGTCACAATGGATATCTGGTACTATCTCTCCCGGCTCTGAAAGGGTTAAAATAGGATCCTTTTAAAACACAAATCAATGCACCAATGAGCCTCTGAGGACATTTCACCATTACTGTACCTCACCATCAGCAATGACCTCTATCTCTTTGGGAAATTTTTGGTGATCTGATTTGGTAAATCAGTGGTGTAGTCTAATGTATTGTAGTGGGTATACTGTACTATATATATATGCACACACTATAAAATATTTTACTACCTTTCGATCAATTTGTCTTTCATCAGTTTTTCCAGCCAAATTCATTTACAATTCCCATTTTAGTTATAAAGAAAGACATCGCCTTGCTTCTCCCTAATTGGAAGAGGGGGTGTTTTGAATAAATGTGGGACACAAAATCAATGGAGCTTAGATCAGGCCGCTGCTCTAGCTTCGGCAAATGTAAATGTCACACAACTGGCCCGCTCGCTGCTATGGAAACTAAAGGGCGTCCGAAGGTCGCCTCACTTCAAGAAAGCACTAATACATGCATGCTATGGGCTGTTGTAGGCCCACCTGGAGATGAAAGGATGCAAACAGGGGAGGAGATAGGGATGTGGGGGGGGGGGATGATCGGGCAGATGGATACAGTACGCTCACTCGCACAATATCCCAAGAGAGCTCACAGCATCGCAGACTGTGTTTTTGTGGATTCACTGAGCGTGTCCTAAAAGACAATCCCATCTTTAGCCTGACTGCACACCCACACCTCTGCTCATCCTCTGTCTGGAGCAAAAGAAGATTGGAATATTCTCAACTCAGCATGTTGGGATTTTTTTTCTTAATACCGCTACCCATGGCGGAGAAGCTAGAGACCCCGGATCAGCTCATGGAGCACAATAAAATGTTAGCCTGAGCCAAGAGTTGGAACGCAGACAGCATTATACAAGTCAAGAGCAATTCTTAGAGTTTCATTACAAAAAAAAGTCACTTACTTTAGGGGAGAAAGAAAAACAAAAAATGAAGAACAAAATCAATATAAATCAATATACAGGTATGACAGTATTGAAGGAAACATTTTAGTTGGAATTTGGAGTCATAAAATAATGTCTTGCCTCCAACACACGCCCTTTTGACCCTTTCTATCTCCATCACCATGAATACTGAAGAGGAAGATAAGAAATCTGCCCATTCAATACATTCCAGACATTTACAGTGGCATGTGCACTTTATGAAGATGTATTGGTTGCCGTCTGTGCTTGTGAGTGTGTGTGTGTGTGTGTGTGTGTGTGTGTGTGTGTGTATATAAGTGTGTGTATGCTGTTGTGGGCTCATACTGTAGGTACTGTACCTTTACTGTTATTTATGCATGTAAGAGAGCATTGAATCAATCCATCTGCATTATGTCGTGCATAGATGTGTTGTAAAATTAAAATGGATCTGACCCTGAGGTCTATTGTCCCAGTGCTATCTTTACATGCCCTTGACTAAAATGGTTCACTAAATCACAAGCACAGACACAGTAATGCACCCAGAGAGAGAGAGAGAGAGAGAGAGAGAGAGAGAGAGAGAGAGAAAAGAAGAGGGAACGTTTAAATGTGTTTCCATCCAACTGTCACTCTCACTGTAAAAAATAAAATCAGATGGGCAGGCTTCCTGAATAACTGAAAACATTGTTTTATTTCAAATTTGATTGGTGTTGGGAAAGTAAGTATTGTTTTGTAATGTTAGTACTCCTTTGTCTACTCATTCACTATGTCTTACATAATAAACACTTAATATATTACTGTATAGATAGTAGTAAAATAAATATTTTGGAATCAGTGTCATTATTTTGAGCCATTACTGACTTGGCTTTGCTCTCAACTTGAGTGACAAGCTAACTTTACCGTAAGGCAGTGGCATTTCACAAAGTCAACAAGCAGCCTTGCCTTTACAACTTGATTTTTCCATCTCTGTTGGTGAATCCAACGTCCCTTCTCACATTACTTGGTGTCATAATTATTGGCTAGTTTTTTCCATTTTGCATTACCAAAGAGAACAACGTTAGCCTAGTTTACTGAGGTCAGCAGGACATGCACTGTGTCAGATGGACATTGCATTTCAGGAAAATGGCGTTTATATATCACATAAACAGATGGAAACCTACATAATGACAAAAAGACAGAGTTTTCCTTCAGCCGGTGGTCCTCTTAGCTCTGTGTGCGAATCCTCTCACAACACCCATAAGACCCATACGCTATAGTCGCTGTCTTTAATTACTTATTAATTTGTCTTTCTGTCTCGGGATACCTCTCCTCATCCTCCCGACTCTGCTCCAGCAGACAAGGACGGGTGAGGACGATGGGATCCTGTGGTCCGCACAGGGATTTCATTATGGCTTCCTTCCAGAGGAATGAAACAGCAGCAAACAAGGACTTACACAAGGACAAACAACATTACAGGCTGTGCTGGAGCGTTTCACGCTGGATTTTTTGGGGGGTGACAATATCACACATGCTGCCGTGCCTGGGTGGAGGTGGATACTGTGTGCTGTGAAACACCTTTTAGAGTACAATGTGTGCGCGTGTGTGCCATTATGTTGGTCGTGTGGGACCCCAGCTCCATCACTAATGTATGCCTGTCTGCAACCTCCCCCACTTCAGACACACAACACACTTACACACACACACACACACACACACACACTGGAATGAGGTCAGATAGTGTCATGAACGTCTCTGCTGTGTGTCCTCTAGCACTTGTGTGTGTGTGTGTGTGTGTGTGTGTGTGTGTGTGTGTGTGTGTGTGTGTGTGTGTGTGTGTGTGTCCTATCCAATCTAAGTGTGGACATGGGCATCAGTGTGTGTGTGCGCGCCTGTGTGTGTTGGTGAGGTTACTGTCAGGGCATGGGTGGTCACCGCAGTGTGTTGTCTGATTGGCTGATTGGAGGAGTTGTTTTTGTTGTATCGCTGTGCCCAGTGAAGAGGAACAGACCCCCTGCAGACTGTAGCCTCCACACCAGACAGTCATCACACACTAACGCACACATATACACACACACACACACACACATACACACACACACACACACACACACACACACACACACACACACACACACACACACACACACACACACAGCTATTCTCCATGCTTTGTCAGGCCTTGTTACTATGCAGACACACTCCCACTCTCCTACTTTGGCGGGCTCACTTCTGGGACAGAAGTATGGTGTTCTTAACAAATTGACAGATGTAGGGCATGAACGGGGCAACTGACTAAAAAGCTGAAATATTATGCCAATTCGGAGGTTTTGCATCCTGCTCAGCAGTTAAAAAAATAACAGTGACCTGTATTTTTCTTCCATTCTCTTTTAAGCTTTCAGGCTCTCAAAAAGCTACTTTGTTACTATTTGTAACATCTCAACAATGCCACAGACCTTGCCAGCAATATTTACACACGCAAAAAACAAACCTTGACAAAATGTAAATTGAGTAGCGAAAAAACATGAGCCGTCTAACCATCTAGGGAAACACAGAAAGACAGCGAAGGATGGATGCATAAAAAAGAAAGATGCGTGAATAATCTTGTTTGGGGACCAAATTATTATCATTATACACTATGTGGGCAGAAAAGTGTGTGTGTACTTGTGTGGACAGTGGGTGTGCATCTATGCTCTTGCATGCATGCATGCAAATAAGAGTCAGATTGCAATTGTGAATACAGGAGAAGACTGCTTTGGATGTTGAAGGGCCAGGCTATGATGCTAATTGTATGATCATGCATGCATAACATATTTCGATTCTCAGTATGTGATAATGATGTGGATTTTAGTCATGGAAAGTGTGTGCAATTCTGTGTCACATCTGAGGGTGAACATTACCCTCCCTCTGTGTACAGGATGATGTGATGATTACTGCTTTGTATATATTTTGTGTGTCAGCATGCACATTTAAGATAAATGCCTCTTATTTGTAATAAATAATAATTTGAGATAAGGTGTTAATTGGGTATGTCCCCTAGGCAACAGTGTAATTGCCAAATTTCCCAGGATGTACAACAAATTGAAAAAAAAAAAAAAAAAAAAAAGAAATTAATAGAAAAAGGTTTAGATCTGGACAAGAAAATTAAGTGTATTTTCAATTAATTTAAATCTGAATTTCTATTAAATCAAATATGATTTCATTTCTGTTCACTTGTATTAGTTCAGTGCAAACTGTAGATAATAGGATATGCAAGGTCAAGGTCGGTTTTGAATGATTGAAATCGGCCTTGATTACTGGCTGTAAATTATTTAATGCAATCCCATTTTCATTGTAGCTTCATGCAAGCTGCTCCCGGCCATACACGGAAGCCATTCTCCACTGATGAATACATGGAAAAATGATATTCCATTATCGTCACCCTCTTCCAGCTCAAAACGGCAATTAACTACTGCTCCACTACTTCTTCCTGGAAAGCAAAACTAAAAGACAATAAAACACTGACACTGAGTAACAAAACACATTGTTGGAGTGAAACATTAGCTGAAAAACATGGAAGACATTTCATAAATTTTGGCCAGGTCAGATGGTCATTGCTCCGGTTTTCTTTCACGTCCATATCCACCTCGCAGTTTTGACAGCAGTGCTGTCAGCATGAGTGCATGGAATCTTCCATTCATCTCCGCAGACTTAGAGAGCGGTCTCTGTGGTAATGCCACTTAAACTCTGCTGTTTCCACCTAGATTCTGCCCACTGGGACGCAGGAGTCACAGTCCAGTTGTCTGCCTCGAAATATGACAAAAAGGTAGACATAGAGTTATGTCTTCCCACGTGGTCAGTTTACAGAGACATGCTGAACACGAATGTTGTGTTACAATTTTGATGAGAAATGTATTCACTCAGGCTTTAAGTATTGCAAGTACTTTGAGGAACTTGAATCATAATATAAAATGGGCAAAAGAGGGTGCAGCACCAATTTGGGACATGGAAAAGTAATAGAATAAGTAATGTAACACAAAAAGATTTCTCCCGGGGAAAACTGTAAAACATAAAACTTCAGGATTGAGCCAGTATTTTAAGGTCCTACCCTTACCACATTATGTCACTATTACTTACTGGTACTGTGTTTCTCACCCTCCCTATCAGTCATTCACTTGCTTAAACTTGTACACAGGGAGGCATAAACACAAACATGCACTGAACAGTTAAACAGTTAAGGTCCTTCAGAGAAACGGATTGTTTTCCAGTTCAAGCAGCATATGCTTATTTAATCTTGCTGAATCAGACTTTGATGCAAGAGGCCATCCAGCCCAGACATTTTAGTGTTTCTATAGTAACCCTCATCTTGGTGCAATGTTCCCTAATTTAAAAAGTGATGTAACTCGCCTCAATTGTTCAATTGCTTAACCTTGTTGATCCGGCTTGCTATTTAATTGTCTATTTTTCAGTCTTTCCTGGAACCACAGGCAAAGGGTTGCAAGTTTTACTGACCACAGGTTGGAGATTTCTCAGATTTACAGCTGTTCTAGAAGCTAAAGTAGAACATCAGCAAGCGATTTTCCACATCAGCCAAGAGCTATCTATCTCTAACATTAACCTTTTTCTTACCTACCTTTATGCTAACATGCAGTGAGGGGTGGTTACACAGTGTCCTTTATACAAAATACAGCTGAGACTGATTGTCATTAGTTTTGCAGTTATTTGGTCATAAACACAAGAACTGGGAGAATGGAAGTTTTGACCTGTCGATGAGCTAGTTTACCCTGCAGAGAACTGAGGGGCAGTTAACCATAGTCCTCATGAATCCACCGGAGTTTAAAATTCCAACACAAAGAAAGCGGAAGGTAACGGACATCGGCGAAAAGACATGCATCCGGCGGAATTTCCTGCGGCACCGGAGCAATCCCAGAAGTGAAACGTCGTGGATAAAGACTAGGGGAACACCAAAGTCACTAATGAATGTCTCTACAAAAGGTGGTGCCAATCCATATGGTAGATGATGAGATATTTAACAGAATAAGTTAAAGCTGCACATCAACATTATTAGCATGGCTAAACAATGATAACTGAAAATGTAATGAAGACTGATCTTTTGTAAAAAAAAAAATAATAATAATAATAATAATAAAAAGTAGAAAGAAATGAAGCATTTTATGACAAAAATTAAGCTGAAGCCCAGTGCCAGACTAAAGCCTTGGGTGGTCCTGAGCAGGAATGTTTCTGTCCCCAAAATCATAACCACATACCACCTCCACAGTCCCACTCCACCATTGCTAAAAAAAAACTCTATTATGTGGCCATAATCTTTATACTGCACGTCTGCTGATGGTGATAGTATTTACTGGCCACAACATGTCATAAAATCTCAAACTCTAACCCTGGCCTCTTCTTAAACAACCTTGTCTTTGTTTGTGGACTAAGGTGGAGGTGCTAACTCAACCTCATACCTAGTTGCCATAGTAGCACTGTTCTTCCAAAGTCAAAGCCATGATCCACGAAATGCTTCAGTGGAGTCTGCTGCAGAGCTGCAAATGAACTTCAGGACTCTGCCAGTGTGAGCCAGAGGGTGTTCATCATGGTACCGTAGGAGAGAGAACGAGGGAAGAACTAGAGGAGGGTGGGAAAGAGAACAGGAAAGTGGAAGTGCAGCAGGGACTTACAACTGAAGTCACCACAGGGGAAGAAGGATAGAGGATGGAGATAATGAGTGAGGAGGCAGGGGAAAAAGTAGGAAGCAGTGAGTGACAAGTGAATTGAGGACAAATACAGGCTAGCAATCAAACTGTTGGAAATATAAGCGGATGGGAAAAAGGGAGCAGGAACCACTGAACAGATTAATGGAAAGAAGGTCACAGGTTGCAATTGAACATAAACATGTTAATCAAATGTGAAGAAATAAAAAATGAGGATGGAGGAAAAATTGGTGCAGGAAGACAGGCAAGGGAGATGGGGAAAGGAGTTTAAAGCAGAAGGGAAGGGCGAGGGAAAGGATACCAAATCCTAAGGATTAGTTCTCACACATTCTCGGCATCCATAGTCACGGTGGCACCCGAGGCTGGTGCGGGGATGGCATTTGCATTCATTGATTAGGTCTGAGTCCTCTTGTTGTGTTTCAGAACTTCTTGGGTCTGTTTTGCTTCTTGCATGCCCCCCTCTTCTCTTCTCATTTCCCTAAAGTAAGTGGGGATTACCCTACAAAGGCCTGCGAGATAGTACTTTCATGTCAGAAAGAATTAAATAAGTCAAACCTCTGATGAAAATAAGTTACATGACAAATCCACCTTTTCCTATGGGTGCAGACTCAAAAGCTGACCTACAGATCAACACAAGTAGGCGTTTTAATATCTAGAAGGGTGTAGATAGTAGCTGTATGGCATCAAAGATTTAAAAAAATATATTTTACTTTATGTTTGTACTTGCAAGGTCATGATTTCAACAAGGTTATTTTTTTTAAAATCCTTTAAAGTGTATTTCTATTAACCACAGATGTGCTGTTTCTGAAAAATAAACCCGGCCTTGGTCTCACATTTTCACTTATGCATGGTGTTGTAAGTCATTATATACTATAAATTGCTTTAAATAGTAAACACAAATGTAGTAAAAAGAAATGCATGTGCTACACAAATCAGGGGAACTCAAGGCCATTTTTGCATTTAACTTTTAAATGTGAGTGTAATGTAAATTCTCTCATGTAAAGTATTTCATAGTTTTTGGTGACCCCAAAGAAAGACCTTTGGGACAAAACACACTACTGAATCCTACTTTTTGTACATTATTGTAAAGTTTGACACCATTATATGCTGCAGCTTCAACATTTGCCTACATATGATCTGCGGTAAAACCGCTCTGCGCTAGTGGTGCCATTGTTTTCCTGTGGGGTGAGAGGTGAAGACAACTCGGAGGAAGCGCTACCCTTGGCCCGAGTGCTGCGTTTGAAGTTGAAATGATTTAAACTTTGACCACTTTGCCGCTGACCTTTCAAGGTGCAACCAAAACCAGAAGCAATGATGACGTATACCTGCGCTGCGTTTGCCTCTGTGCTCTGCGCCCAGTTCAGGGTTTTAACTCTTATCATGTGTAGGCAGCTTTAGGGGGTCGGCTTGGTCGCGGTCTTCCCAGGCTTTTGATGGAGCGTTGATATCAGTTTGGTTTCTCTGCGAATCTGGTTTGGTTTACAATTACCAAATAAATAGGAGCATAGAAGGGAATTACGGAAAACAGCATAAATACTGAACAATGTTCTGCTTTGCTAGTTCTGCTGTAGTTACAGTAGAAATTGTGCTAAATCCTTCTTAGATTGAAAGCCTTAATAAAACAGGACTGAACATACATTGGAAATGGGAGATAATCAATAATCAGAAACCACCCTTAATCCCTCTCCTGTAAATGATGAGCTGGTTGATGGATTCTTAAAATCTAGTCCAAGGTTTGAATATTCTTAATAAATGTGTTGAAATTGGTGCCATAGAAATAGAATTAGAGTAGATTGGACACTCCCATTCAAATCAACATAGCAGGATGGTCAGAGCAGCGGCCATTTTCATGTGTACAATTTCCATTGCAAAGAATTGTGGCCATAGTAGCGGGCTAAATCATTCTTATTTCTATGGTCAATGCATAGTGCTGAGTGCCGTTTTCTCTTAAACTAGTAAAATGACCACGGCAAACAGTTCAACGTCTGTTCTACTCTCATTCTATTTCTATGATTGGCGCCTACCTGGCCTAATTTGTTGAGGTTTTACCTCTAATCCCCTCAGCTAAATCTGTCTGGTACAAACAACTGAATGCATCCAAACCGTGCCAAAATTGAGGGCCGGTTGGGTAAGACAACAGCTGATTACAGCAGCAGATTGTGTTTGGTTTGTTAAAGAATAGGCCTGTACCGCATGGGCAAACTATTTATTTATCATCGGAACTTCAAGGCAGTAGACACAATGCAGGCTTTGTGGGGAGTCAAAATATGGTGGACACTTGTTATTAAGACGACTTCATATGAAACCAATTGAACATGCATTGTTACCCCAGGAATGCCTTGACGAAAGGGCTTAAAGAAACATGGCACTGTTTTGTTTGAAAGGGCAGAAGAAAATTTAAAGAAATCAAATGAGGAAGAGCACAGAAGTCAGTCCGAGCCCAGCCTTAATGTCATGGCCTCCTTATCTGTAGTTTGACTCTACACTGCAAAATAAGGATTTTGTACTGAAAATAGAATACCTTTTCATTACGCTGTCTGCAGTCAAAACCTATTCCTCCTCTCATGTCATGGGTTACAATATATTGGTAAAACAAGCAGACCTGTGTGTGTGTGTGTGTGTGTGTGTGTGTGTGTGTGTGTGTGTGTGTGTGTGTGTGTGTGTGTGTGTGTGTGTGTGTGTGTGTGTGTGTGTTATAGAGCAAACAAAAGTACCAAATGCAAAGATGTCTTATTTGTAGGACATTTCAGGAAGCCAGTATCCAGCCTCAGTGCTCCCATTTTTGTGCCATCCAATACATCCATAAAACCGACTTAGATCAAACTGTAAACTGAGTTTTAATAAGAGAATTTTACTTTCAGAGGTTCTCATGCCTTTCCCTTGTTTCTTGTAATGTGTTACTGTTGTCTTCTTCATAGAACGCTAAGTGGATGTGACACTCATTCTTGTGGACCTCTTTAGTTTTTTGTCTTATATTCTTCATATTGCCATTATCATTTCTGTTTGTCGACAATACTTTGGGCACTTCCATGCTTTCTTAATACAAGTTGTGTTTTTTTTAGTTTTTGTGCATAGAAGACAAAACCACCTTGATACTATATTTTAGTTAGCTTGCTTGGAAACAATCACTGCCACAGCACATGTTCAAATCCTTAGTGAGAACTGAAAACACAACACCAGTGGGGGTCCAGTAAACCTATTATCCTGCCGAACACAGTCATGTGGCTGCAAACTGGGGCGGGTCAATAACCCTCAAAGGTGGTGGTCCTGCACAGATTACCATGACAACCGCCTGACAGTGGTTGCTTAACAGCCGATGAAATCCATTTTATCCCACTGAGGGCTTTAACAATGTTGTCAAAAAGGTGCGTCATACTGTTTTTACTGTGGAATTGTTCACAGGCAGCGTGCTGCATTTAACCTCCCTGCCTTTTCCTCCTTGACCACTGTATTTTTTATCCGGCATTTTATATAAATCCTGTTCTTTATGCTGAGTGTATAGAACTCTTGTGGGACAGTGTGTGCATTTTAAAATCCATGAAGAGGTGTCTCCCCTCATTACACACTCTGTATCATGAGATGTCTGCGTACCTGGCTGCTAGCTTCATGAAACATAGAACACATATACACTCCATTAAAATCTTTAGGATCTACAGAAACATGTTGTCATCCTAAAATGTATATAAAAGCACCCGCAGTCTGCATGTTTGCTTTTTTATGTGTTTCACGTTTGCAATTTTTTAAATCTTGATATGACATCAGTCTTTTGTTTGTCATCATGTGTCGTTCACTGTTTTCCTATTTTCCTTTCTTTCTTCCCAAAGGTCCCTTACAGCTATTACTCAGTTTCCCAGTTTTATAGCCTCTTTTGGGGGCATTGAAATGGGTTTATGCAACATTTTTCTCACCACATTTCCATACCTCCCCCATTATGAAATATTTACTGACAGAATCCAAGCGATTTGTCAGGAGAGATCTGAAAACTCCTGCAATGATGATGTTTTTTTTGACACAAAGTTGGACTGAAAGCCACTCAATCTGTCAACTGCTGTGGGGATGCACACAGATTGGCTACCTGACAGCGCTCTGTTGTAAATGTTGTTTAATCACTCAGTATGTTTCCATGAAAGCAATCACTGGGATTATTATCTCCCTTTTATCTAAGATAAAATGTGCCCACGTCTGTGTATGTCTTTGACTGTGCGTCTTTTATGCCCAAGTGTGTTTCTGTCAACAGGCCTCACCCCCATTTTTGCAACAAACACGCCAGAATCTTTTTGTGGATTCCAGATGTCATGGCAACAGCATGACAGTAGCCTCAATCCCACGCAGCAATCGTCACTGATGAGGTAAATATGCTATACTGCAGCACACATCACACTGTCTTTTGACACCATAAAATGATATAACTGTCCTGGTGGTAATGTGTTGCTGACATGCATTTGCTTTCAAAAAGGATGCTTTCGAGACATAGTGGTGACAGGTGTCCTTTTCGTGTAGCATAAACCTGTGGTGAGGCAGATGACACAGATTGCCCAGGGACAGAAATAAAAAGAAAAGTGACATAAAAGGCTCACAGATGCATCCATGGATTATTTTAAGTGTTAAACCCTCCCCACAGCAATGACAGCAATCATTTTGCAAAGCTACTCAGATCCTCATTGGAAGTGCTCACTCACATGAATCAGCTTATAATGATAATTTCTAAAAGCATTGGAATGGAATATGGAGATACCTCATTGATAATGTGGTAAAACAAAGACTGCTGCAGCAGAAACAGTTAACATTGATGCCTTGGGCGCAGACAGACAGATAATATAGACAGCTGGTGAGATTTGTGAGGTGTCCTCAAGCGTGGCTCTCCGCCTGGGAGGCCGTGTCTCTGGATGGATTCACAGAAAATTGCTGGGTCCCTGTTGACAGTCACATCCACTTTCACATGTTGGTAAAACTACAATTGCAAAGGTCAAACATTTGAAAATCAAATGTCACTTGCACACAAAAAAAACTTTGCCTGGATGCAATCCACTTTTAAACAGTTTTTTGAATTGGCACACACACACACACACACTCGCACACTACACATACACATACAAACTAAGACACAGACAGCTGGTGGTAAACTGCCTGTGGAACATGGTAACCTCCTGCATGGCTGGTTGTATAATCTGTGATTACGCACAGACCCAGGAGGACAAGAGCACCTATTTGTGCCTGTGGGGTTATACATATGTATGCCAGATAAGATTATGGGGTCAATTGTGAAGTTTGCTTATTTATAAATATTTAACAAAAGTAAGGCTTTTGGCTTTTATCAATTTTAAGGAAAAATATGTAGTTTTTTTAAAGATCTGTGTTTAAACAGATTTTCATTGTAAATCATCATTATCATATGTCCCATATACCTGAAACACACCCAAATGTTGATGTTTTACTGAAGACAACAGTGACAGATGTTTAGGGTTAAAAAGCTCCTTTTACAATAAAACAGAACTCAGATAAAAAAAAAAGAAAATAATTAATAATTCATTAAAATAATTCCGGCGCAAAATTAACCTAGGGGTTAATAACACATGCATACTGAGTCGACCATTCTCTGGGATATGTTTTCATGCTAATTGAATGTGTCTCTAGCTTGAAACAAGATAGCGCAAACCGCTGATTAGCTTAGTAAAAAGCTAAAGCTAGTCGTCGGGGCATGGGTAAAGTAAAAAGAAGTCGCTATTTCTACACCACTAACAAGGCTCAAAATAGCACCACACTTCAACGGTAGCATAATGAGGGTCCCTACATGTAAACCGAAGCATTGAGAACTTTGTAAGTGTACAAACAGTTACAGTTAATATAGTTATATAGTTTATAAAGACATTACCTTCGGGTATACAGGCAGGCGCCATCTTGGGAAAACAGTCATGACCAGTCAAACCATTTCGTCATTTGACTGGTCACAGCTACTGTAGCAGTAGCAGTTGTTATAGCAACAAAAGACGCTCTGGGCTGCTTTTTGGAGCCAAAACGCTGCCAGCTTTTTACTAAAAAAGTTCCCTAGTCAACTTTTTCTTGTCAAAAAAGGCGGCAAGTGTAAACATAGCCTTAAAGGTGCAGTAAGCGATGTTGTGCGAAGATTGTTGATAATTGAACTTAACTGCCAAAAAAAATACACCCCCCTCTTCTGAATCTCCGCCTCCCCAGATTCATGGACGCGCATTGCCATAGCGACACTTTGTGTCTCTGCTGACTAAACGATATATGGCAGAGTCGATATTAGCTTACGTTGTGGATTAGCAAACTGTCGCTACTGCTGGAAAGCTAACCAGTTGGCCATCACAACAACAGCAAACGGACAAGGTTAAACTAACCTGTTGTAAACAGCAAACAGTGAAACAGCAAAGCTAACGTTATTACTTACTTGTCCATAACGACGAGAGCCCTCATCAGTTTTCATTCCTTTGAAATCAGGTTGAGCTTTCTGCAGCGTTAAAACGCCTCACCGATGTTATCCTTTTCCTCTTTTGCTGACAACTCTTATTGTTGATAACTCCTGGTCGGCCGCTGCCTCCCCCCTCTCCCCCATCACTTGCTTGCATGTGCCACCTGTTGCTGATTGGCTGGAATAGTGTTGTTTGGCTCGAGCGCACCAAATGCAAAGTATTGTTTTGCATTTACACAGCCAGGGCTGTGTATTAACACCAGGTTTTTCCTCAGCGCACAAAGAAAATAGAGAGCTAGGTGACGGTGAGGAGATATTCGTTAAATATGACACAAAGTGTATTTACTTAACTTCACTTACTATACCTTTAAGTTAAACATGCAATTGAAACCTTACAAAATTAAAACAGCAGGCTACTATCCACTACCACAGATATAATTTGTTTATATAAATACGTTTTTTCCCTTATAACAATGATAATTTTAAGAACAACATATTCAATATATTTATTCCAAAAACCAGAAAGAAAAAGCAGCAACTTCAGCATTGAACTTTTCCAATGTAACATACATCCCAGCAAGGTTGACCCAACATAAAAAGTTACTAAATACCATTCTTTGAAAGTCATATAATTGGTAGCCACATGCCATCAGTCTCCACCTGGGGCTCGGTCATGGTGCAACAATAAATGTAGATAAACATGAACCCTAAATCAACCATACAAAACTAAAACCCAGATAACATAAATGCGCGCCCAAAACATAAACATAAAATTATTAAAACACACTTTAACTAGGACAGAAACGTAACATTTTTTTTCTTCCCATGAGCCTTTGCACAAGCGACTCCGCCCCTCCCATACAGAAACTTAAGGTCCTTAGTTATCTCTGCTTAATAAGATCTGTGCACTGCATACTTACGCTGATTATTACAAACAACTAATGTAATTTAGTAATTAATATGGTTTTTAACAAAACATGAAAGAATAAGTAAGTAAGTTTAATGACAACTAAATCTGGGTTTGCAGTGTGCACACACACACACACACACACACACACACACACACACACACAAGCTGGCCTGTCTTTTTGTATCAGTGTAGTTGGAGTGACAGAGGTTTTCACACATTATATGATCAATCCCTTTACTTAATGTATATAATGCTGAAATAGATCCATCCTGCGTTTATATGTTTTCCACGTTTATAAAACGTTCAACCATTTGATTAGTTATTCTAATTCTTTGCACCCAAGGTCTGCTATATCTTAAAATATTAAATATATAATAAATAATAAAAAAAGAGTTGTCTCTTCCGGAGCCGGTAGAACAAACAACTCTACGTGTGCGATTAAAGAGTCCCTTTAATAATGGAAGCCACAGCTCCATACAATATTATCTATTATCTAGAGTGCAGTGACATATGCTGTTTATACAGCAGGCAAACACTATGTTCCAGCATTTAGTCAGTGAAGCCTGCCAGTGTTCATCTATCACTTCAGCTCTTTGTTTGCTGTTCATCACAAGTTACGTGATTGCACTGACGCAGGTTTGCACACACAAACTGCCTGTGTCCTATTCTGTGTCTATCAGCCTTGTTGCTATCCGCCACACACACACACACACACACACACACACACACACACACACACACACACACACACACACACACACACACGAGGACAGGATGTTCTGGCTCTGCCTTTATTTAATACATGATTTAATGTAGTATCTCTGAGGCTGTATGTACTTTGAAAGCCAGAACCAGACAGAACAAACGTGTTTTTCTTTTCCATTACTCCCTTTTTTTGAGGTAGAGTGCAAGTGTGCATGTGTGTGTGTGTGTGTGTGTGTGTGTGTGTGTGTGTGTGTGTGTGTGTGTGTGTGTGTGGGTTGGATGCACCTGTTGGATCCAGCAATACTACTTAATATCTGTATCATAAAAGCAACCAATAAACCCCAAAGTTCAACTTCAGTGACAAAGCTTATCAAAGGTAGATAAAGCATAAGACAGTTAGTAAAAATAAAGTGCTTGTAATTTGTGAGATTGATGTAACTGTTTATGGATGTGATGGATGTGAGAAAAGTACCAAACGTCATATTTTTACACTTGTTTTGTTATTTGCATTCTTTTCAGATGACTTCCTGCAATATTTTTGCTTATTTACTCTTCAAACAAGGCAATCTTTCATTAAAAAGTTACTTGAGTTCCACCAAATGTTTGCGCGCTACACTCCCACTCACGCATACACACGGACACATACACACGTGAGTGGTTCACGGTGAAATTTCATGCAGATGAAAGTTGTGGACACACACACACACACACACACACACACACACACACACACACAAACACACTGATATGCTATCTCCCCACACACAGCAGTTGGAGTAGCAAGAAGCCTTGCTGATGCACTCTGCTCCTCCATATTCTGTGATCCATGTCGGTGCTGTTCACACACACACACACACACACACACACACACACACACACACACACATACACACACACACACACACACACACCTCCAAACACCCAGAGATTGTTTATTCCCCTATCTCTGCACTTTGCATATGCAAATAGCCCCTAAAAGAGCTTTTTGCTTGGTGAATTGAGATAACAGCTAAATTTCCATACACAATTCGAAAATCTTTCCCTCTATATGTTCAGACAACTCCCTTTTAAAAGGAATTTTTACAATTTGTCAACATGTTTTGCATTACATTTCCATATGGCAGATTACTACATGAAACAATCCCTTTGTTAAGAATTAATCTTTACTAAAGATTATTTTATTGCATTTCTGGTGGCATGGTATGACTGATATGAAGGATAGGGAAAGAAACCTGAATTTAATTTATATATTAGCTTTCAGTAGAGCCTAAGTACAGTACTATGGTTCTACTATAGTAGAAAGGAAAGAATACAGATTAATCATACTGGTTCTGGTTTCTATTTTACAAATGTGTTTCATGGCGTGTTTGTGTGTGTTCTGTGTGATCCATTATGGAGACAATAATAACGTGACAATATAATCTATGAAATTATGTGTGTGGGAGGCCATTGGGGGGGAAAAAAAAAACACTAAACAGAGTGAAATACACAAGCAAACACACAAAAATACATATAAATCATCTTTGGTACTGTCATGCTCACAATATCACATTTGTTCAGCTGTCTGTTAAAGTTTGGAATCTAAAATTGTGTTTCACAATGCGTTTAACCGCTTGCTGCAGTTTTATTTCAATCCTATGTCAATCAGGAGCGAGACTAATAGAAAGAAGGGCTTAAAGAGTTATCAAATGAATCCATTTGATACAGTGTGCATAATAGGAAAAGCTGAAGAGATATGTGGGTAGTGTTTGTCAATTAGACTACAGTGTAATGTTATTTTAAGAGTCATGCCAGGAGCCGTACAGGAATAACGCCCTGATGGAGTCTAAAATGATGAAATTCTAAATAGAGTAAGCATGAGAAAAGTCTTCTTGATTGAATTTTCCCCAAGTGTCATTGTCAAACCACCCACCTCATGCCAAGGCCGATGAAGAGGTGGGGTGCCCGAAACTTGGGATTTTTCAGAAGCCGACAGGAAGCTGGATACGTGCAAAAACTGTGGTATTTATTAACAAAAAAAACCCCCCAAAAAAACTGAAGAATTACAAAAACTAATTTAAACTGAGGCAAAATAACATCAAACAAACAAAATGGCAACCTCACAGGAAGATGCCAAGTCCTTTCTATCTTCCCCTTCTTCTGAAGGCACTTTTAACCTCTCAGCCTTACCTTGTTGGTACCTACCACCTGCACAGGTGATTATAGGGTGAGCTAACCTGAGAAAGCAACATTAACACGTTTCCGAAAATACCATTACAATTAGATAGATCAGTTACTGCTGACATTACTAGTTATACATATATGTGCACCCACAACAATGTGCACCCCAAATATTATAAAAATGTAATTAACTGCAGAACTATCTTACCTATCGGAGTGCCTAGCCCTTCAGGACCTAATCAGGCGAACCTGCATACACTCTCCTTAGACTAGGCTATTTTCATAAACGGACATTTAGAACGTCTACGTTTTCAGAAAAGTGTTTGTTTACATGTACCCGTGTATATATGCCGTCAATAGCACGCCACACCTTTAGGTGGCAGTGTAACAAGAAGCTCAAGCCCACGTTAGCCAATCAGAATCTCGAAAATTGCAACAACAGCAACGACTCACTTCCTCTTTCTCTCTCTTGGCTGCCTAAACCTCTGTTTGTCTCAGTTTACATGCAAACGTGCAAACGAAGATTTCCAAAATCTCCACGATGGCCGGAGGTTTTAAAAACACCTTCGTTTACACGGTAAACAAAGGGAAATGTCAGCGTTTATCAAAATAACCATGTAGGTGTAAACAGGGCCTTAATTGAGCTGGTAAGCAGCTGATCTACCCCCCACATCACGGGCAGAACCACAGCAAAATACGATGAACCCATAAACCCACTAAACAGGCTTATGTCAAATGATAAAGTAGCAAATAAACTAAAACATTGCGCTGAAATTAGGGATTAGGCAGACACAAAACATTGTTAATTTTGGGAACAGAGGCTAGTGAAAAGGGAGAAAGGCAGCCTTTTCACAGTCATTTTTAGGTTTTGCATTAATGGTTACGTCCACGTTAATACAGCGCATACACTAACTTACTGTATGTTTAATACATGGAAGTACCAAGCATATATAGAACATGGTAGTAAAACAGTAGCATGAAATTGTCACAGTCATGTAACACAAATGAAATGAGCATAAGGTCACATACAAAGCAAACTTGTGATTTTCTTAGGTGACCTATTTGCATATCAGGTTGTTATCTTTGTGAGTCTGTTGACTTTCCTGACACTGTGACAGAATACACAGAAAACAGTAACAGGTTATTGCTATATAATACCAGTAAGCAGAGGTATGAACTGGAAGTGAGTTAGCTGCTCTCTGTCGGTACCTGAATAGCTTATGTATACATTAATACATTAATAACATATTGTGTCAGCAGGGCTTAATTTGAGCCGAAACACGCCGGAACATGTTCCGGCACCTCCGACGTTGGATCCGGCACCTCCTGTGTCACTATGAAAAAATGAATCGCCTAAATGAAAAAAATAAACTACTGTTTGTGTAGTATTCAATGTTGTTATCTGTCTTGTTAGTCTTTATTCCCCATTGGAGTTCCACAAAAGTCTTGTGTTTGCATTTTCAATGCGTTTTGAGGTGAATTTTCAGGGTAGGTTAAGACAGAGGGGGAGAGGGACGGAGGGAGGGGATCGGCACTTCAACAGCGCCGCACTGCACTTCAAGTGACACAAGCGCTTGTGCTGATTGAGATTGCTGTTACAGGCTCATTTCACTCAGAGGAAAAATGTCAAATGTTTGCTTAACTTTTTCAAATACGCTGGCCAGTCGGATCCCAAACAAGCAAAAATCGTTTCTGCCGATCAAGAATGTGGAGACCACGGTGGATTTTTTGTTTTAATTGTCCGATGGATAATTGCTGCTTGTGAAAACAATCGTTGCAGTGTATTTTTAATTTTTTTTTACATTTCGCACCAATGCAGTGCACGTTCTGAAATAAAAATAAACATTGCCCTGATGTACACACAGCGTTGTTTAGGCTTTTTTAGTCAGAGTCAGAGAAGCTACGTAGGCAGGTGTCATTTTTGTTTTGGTTCCGTTACCTCCAACCCCCGTTTTGAGTCGCCGGATCCACCCCCCCCCCTCTGCGCCCACTTTACAAATTAAGCACTGTGTGTCAGCTCTGTGCAGAGCTGACACACTATTGTTGCAGAGACCATACCACCAATATCATGTCAATATTTTGCCAGGATTATACTGGGCTCAACTAGTAAGCAGTCTGTAAGCAGTATAATACCACTGAACTATAGAAACTTTCACCCCAAAAGCAAAGCATACACCTCCACAGCTTGAAAATAACGTGTACATAAATTTACACAAATGATTCTGAAGGCAATGTACATGTTCCCAGCAGTGTTTGTTAACTCTGCTTCAAAAGACCAATACAACACTTTACATCTCCAGCCTCTTTGAAGAAATATTCGTGTATGAGCCTTGATTACAACCAATTTCACAAATCGCACCGACTTTTTACACACCAGAGTTTTAACTCTGACAGTAATTGGCTGAGATTTGCTCTACAACTATCTGGTAAACAAGGCCTCCTTCTCTGAGGATCAGAAGGTTGGCACTCGAACGATGTGCATGCACGTACACAAATATGCAGCCTCTCTTAAGAAAATCAAGCATTTTAGATTTATTTTCATTAGGATCAGCATTAGCTCCCATCAAAGTGAACACTCATCCTACTCCAGTTCACGTTTATAGGAGGACAGGGTTTCTCCTGCGTACAATTCTAATTTACATACATCCACATTTCCACACACACTCCTCATTATTTTCAATGTGCCATTTCTATTGCCGTCTAACTATAAAAAACATTGCTCTTTAATGTCCATTGCCTGCAGAGGTTTGCAGAAGCCTGCAGACTGAGGAGGGAAAACCCAGCTTCTGAGCAGCCAGGGAATGGGTCTGGACCACTGAGTCTTTAACCAGGGATGTAAATCACTGTTTAAGTCTGGATCATTTATACTAAACCACTCATCATCCACTTCTACAGAGGGCTGTGCGCAGAGATAATGGCAAGAAAGAGAACGCCAGGAGTAATACTATTAAGAAAACTGGAGAAAGAAAGGATGGTTTTATGTTTTGGAATGTTAGCTGCACTTGTGTGGTTGGATGACTGCACAATTTTATATTTAAGGCTGTTAAAGCAGATGCTTTTAGACCCCCAATATGACAAACAGGCTGTTTGTCAGTCCTGTTGTGTCCCAAAGCCTTGAATATTTTCCATTTG
The DNA here is from genome assembly GCF_031162955.1 of Sander vitreus. Lineage (NCBI taxonomy): Eukaryota > Metazoa > Chordata > Actinopteri > Perciformes > Percidae > Sander > Sander vitreus. Next base: position 15,508,166 of record NC_135877.1, read on the forward strand.
CCATTGAAGTTAAGGAATCTTCTTGGCATGGGTCGCTGTTTCAGGCTGGGTTTTCTCTATTTTGATACACCAGCTATCAAACAAAATCATTTTCTAGTCAGGTACCCTTCACACCCTCAGGCAATCTGATACCATGTATATTCTCCCTGCTGCCTCTATTTTTAAGGTTGTCAATATGCTCAGCTATGCTTTGCATCTCCTTCTCTAGCAGTTCTTTTATCAGCCTCACTGTCGCTCTGTTTGTTTTTCAGCTTTTTCTGTGAGCCTGAAGCGGCTGGGACAACAGGCTCAGAATTTCATTGATGACTTGCAATATATTCTCTAAACAAAGCACAAAGGACAGGATGTGGTGCACCAGTCCCTCTAGCAGCTGCAAGCTCCTCTGCATCTGCTGGAAGACCAGTTGAACTCTTTGTTTTGGTATCCTTTGACGGCATGGTGTCAGAACAACTCAAAATGTTCTCAGAAATGTTCATGTTACTACGTCAGGCACAAAAGCACTTGATATATTTATTTGCATGTGTAAAATGGCTGAAACTTTCAGAGCTCTGCAAAGTGACCTGCAAGCTAGGCCACCATTTTGAAAACCAAGCAAATACTTTTTGCTTAGAAACAACTGCTTGATCGAACCTATGACCTTCTCGTAGCTGGGGGGTGGTCTCTCTATACTGCAAAGCTACTGTTTTACCCTTTAACTGTGTGATTGTGAGCACAGGCTTGGGCTTTTGATGTGCGTCAACTAGTAATGTTTAATAACTGGCACCATGCACATGTTTCTCACCTGCATTTATAGTCACTTGCAACACACCTCTATTCACTCTTTCTATTCAAAGTCTCTGCATGAGTTCTTCTAAAAGCTTTCCTGTCTGCTGTGGAAAAGGGAATAAAGCTGGAAAATGGGAGATACATGTGAACAGAGACCACATTAGCACATTTTTGTTGGATTGAGAGAAGCAAAATTAGACCAACGGAGAGATCACACGGCTAATGGAAGTTCTGCTGGGGCCGCCGGTGCTTCGGAAACAGTCACTGAACCATCTGCTTATAATATGGCTTTCATCTAGATCGTCCCATTCAGAAGCATTGACACACATGCTGAAAGCACTTCACACAAACATGCACAGAAAACATACACACACACACACCTGTCTTCATGTGCAGATGTTTAATACACATTCAAAATAGTGTTTTTCCCCCCCTCATTCACGTACTTGCTCTTATAATTATTCAAAAACACACAAACACCTTTAGAATTCAAACGATCTGTTGGAGCTTGAATTCCCGAGCCTGCAATAACATATCCACCAAGAATTAGGTATCACTGTCACTATGGCAACATGTTCCCATGCACCAAACAAAACAAATCTGCATTTGAGAGTTGCCATGTTGTTCCCACTCATGCCAGATAAAAAGGAATCTGCCCAAAAGCTTTGTTTGTGTTGTGTGGAGATGATTCTCTAAAATCTACTCCACCACTCCAACTAATCTGACAGGTGTAATCTCTGTTTTCAGGAAAACAGAAAGATGTCCAGTGACTTTTGCACAGGTTTTATGCTGGGAGTCTGTCCTTGTGTGTTTTGTGTGTGTGTGTGTGTGTGTGTGTGTGTGTGTGTGTGTGTGTGTGTGTGTGTGTGTGTGTGTGTGTGTGTGTGTGACTTCATATAATCCTGTCTAAATTCCATAATGCGGAGATGGGTGGAGCAGACATGGTAATCCAGTCGTGGACTCCATGGATTATGCTGGGATTGTCTGGGCAGCACAGGGAGGGGGGGGGATTGAAGCTGTTTTCTCACACATAGCCTCGGAAAGAGCTTGGGTCATTATTGATTTGAACGGTGATTGGTCAGTTTTGGTAAACTCCCCTCAGATGTTTGTGTGTTACACAATGGGGGTAGTTTGGGGTTAATATCCTGTGGATGCCCCTGAGATTCCAGACTACACATATGCGGTCTGAAAAAACAAACTAATATCTCTAAAACTATGCCAACTGCTAGTTTATTCTGGTATATACAAACTATTTTTGCACACCCACACACGTTTAGTACAATCCCTTAAAGGAACACGCCGACTTATTGGGACTTTAGCTTATTCAACGTAACCCCCAGAGTAATACAAGTCGATACATACCCTTCTCGTGTCCGTGCGTGTTGTAACGCTGTCTGACGGTTCCACCGGTAGCTTAGCCTAGCACAGAACCTGCAGGTAACTGGTTCCAACTAGCCTACTTTGCATACATTTTGGGGTTTACAGAATTTGTCGCAAGGGTGTTGAAAAAATCCACAGCTAACACTGAGCCATATTGTTGCTCAGGGGCCACAGTGCAGGGACATCATCAAAACATTAGCATTGGCAGAAAGGAAGCAAGAAAGAACAGCAACACTAGCCATACAGCAGACATTGTCCCTGGTGATTGAACACCAGCATTACCAGTTTTCATAGCAACTTGCCAGCACTTGTTGTCTCCCTCTTCAACAGCTGTGGTGACTTTACAATTTGGGCTAGTTGGAGCCTCAGGCTACAGTAGCTGTCATTTTCAAGACAGCTAATTAAGATGGATGACAACTGTTGGACTGTGTCCTTGTGGGAGGGCAGGACCACAAAACACTTTGCCAACTTGATGCAAGAAGTAAATAACAAAATGTAACTTTCAAACCGGTATTTTCTTAAGAACCAAACAATAATACCTTAAAGAGGGTAAGTCTTAATTAAATTGTAATTGCCCATGTGCTGAAAAGCCCACATTTATTTTAATGTACTTCATTTATTATAAGCAGGAAAGGAATTGAAGGATTTTCAGCTGAAGCCCTATAGGTGAGGTTTCATTGGTCCGCAATCATACGCTGACTAGTGGGGTAAATTTTGCTGTACTTCAATGTTAAAATTACTTGCCACAGGCAATCTGCCTAATAAAACTGCCATCCCTGTGTGCGAAAGGGAGTGCTTTCGTTTATTAATCTTGTTGCATTTCAGGGCATGTCTGCCGTGCACAGAACAGATGACAATGCATAATATCGCCAGAACTTTCTGTGATCAGTGAACAGTGATCACGTAATCAGTAAAGCACTCAATTACAGTACAATAATACTAACATGTTTACATTATTTCTTAGATAATATAACATGAATCTAATGTTTAAACCTATCGTGCGTAGTTTCTGCCTCCCCCATGAGGAATTCTATATAATTACAACACCGCTGTTGTTCCACATCCACATGACCAACTCGTTCTCACTCCCAACTCGTAAAATACTGACGCTTGGTCAGTGTCTCTCAGCGTGAGATATCGACGCAAAAATCAGCCCTCAGCGTGTGTATGGGACGCACCAGGCAGAGCAGTAGCGCTGTAAGATGACGTAGTATTAGTGACAACGGTAGCGAGTAGCATGAAATACCTAAAATCCGCGTAAGGATGGATCAATTATCACAATTGTTGAAAAATAAAATTGTGAAAATGTTGTTGCTACTCATTTGTGCAGCAAATGTAGGTCTTGCATAATGTGTGGTATATAGTCATTACTGTACTGTGTGTACTATGAGCTGTGTGAACTGTGTCAGCTGTATCATCATGCTGATGTGCTGGTGGTGGTTATCATATACATTGACTCAGAATCACCCAGCACTTTGCTGCCATGTCAGCATATCGTCCTGTCTGTATATTTTAGACTGTGACAAATGATGGTGCGTTCTGACTCTGTTAATGTTTATGTGTGTGGGTTGGGTTTGCGTGTTTGTGTTTATCTGCAATAAACACAAACACGGAGTGTTTGCACATGTTTTTTTAAGTAAGCAGACTTACACAGTTTATATCCTTCTTCGTTACCACATCACATAAGCCACCTTGCTCCTTCTTCATGCCTTTGTCTCTTTGTAGTTCTAGTTGTTTTTCGAGAGAAACTGCAACTGAGATTTCGTAGGAAGTGTGACCTCCAGGGGAGAGAAGAGCTGTGTGTCATGTTGAATGTTCTCACAAAGATCTGCACGCCGCTTTGACTGGTAACAACACAAAACCATGCACACACTAAATCATGCCATATACTGCACCCCCACAGAGGATGCATAAAGGTGACATACTGAAAGTTTTGTCTACACACACACACACACACACACACACACACTCTCTCAAACTCTTGTTTATCACTAACAAAAGTGCCCCAAACTTTTTTTTTTTCTCGTCTGCCGACCTCACATCTAGCAACCGCATGCGTCACAGCTACTGTAAAACAAACACTTATTATCCCCAAGAGATGTGACTCAAATCCTCCAGTAAGCCCACTCAAAGCCCTGGAAACTCAGGTCTTGCAGTGGCATGTCTCAGCCTGCCAAACATAGCCGACGACATCAATAGAGAAAGGTCACCACTTTCTCCAAGTCAATGTTGCTCAAAGGATCCCAAGATATGTATCAATGTGGGTCGTATTTGTTAAAACACATCTACACATGGGGGGTGATGTCTATTTTTGGAACATCTTTTCATGTCTTCCATCTCTGATTGGTCTTTTTGGTGATTATTGTCAAAACTCTGATTTTAGAAAACTTCCATACAAATGAAACGCTTGTATGTAATATTAAAGGAAAGATTGCCAACAATTACCACATAGATTTGTTCCCTTTCAGATTTGTTCCATATTATTTAAAAAGGTCAAAGCTAATAGGGCAGAATGCGGAAATTTTCCGAAGACGGGATTTGAGAAATATTAAAAGCTTTATGTGCAAATCTGTCTGGCACGAGGTAAAGCTTTTTAAAAAGTGCTTCTCCCTTCTAAGTATGATTATCTCTATGCTCTCAGTCTGCTTTCTCAATCTTATCACTGCCTGTTGGAAACATGAGCTGAAATCTCTCTCCTCGACTCCTTGCATGTTTTTTCACAGCAAACTTTCTCACACTCCTCTCTCTCTCTCTCTCTCTCTCTCTCTCTCTCTCTCTCTCTCTCTCTCTCTCGTGTTTTTTCTCCCCTATTCACTTCCTCATAGCATGGCCTGTGCAATTGGTCAAAGGAGGGGGAAAGTTGGCCAATGGGAGGGCAGTTGCCAGGCAGCCTGTGCCTTGTTCAGAGGCGGCTGGAGGTTCGCACAGCTGTTCCATTGAAAAGCAGCAGGATATAATAACAAGGGCCCCTCCCCATGCGCAGACAGACACACACACACACACACACAAAGACACACAATGTAGGCTGATTTGGATTTTATGGTTAAAAAAAATCTGCGCTAGTTTTTTTGCTGGCATTTGTTTTTTTTAAACACCAGAAGAAATCACATTTACAACTTTATGTTTTCTCATAATTTGTATTCATGGTGTGTTCTTTGTCTTTTCATATTGCATGAGTTTATGGTAGAGAATTAGGTGAGAGGAAAAAAGTATCACTGGGACTTTTTTCTCAACTTTGTTCTGCTTTTCTCACTTCTCGTTTTTCTTTGCAGGGATAGAGGGGAAAAGCCGACAAGATAAGTTGACCTTAATATAGTTTTTTAAATGCAAAATTAAGTTTTTTTTTAAAGGCTGCCTAAGTCTGGATGTAAATTCATATAGACAAAGGTTTTTAAAGGAAATTTTGTTTGTGAACTTAAACTGCATTACCTTGGAAACCAAGCAGTAAACACTGATATGACCTTTTATGTGGATAAGGTGAATTTGTTAGCTTGCAGTTGCCTGTTTACACATCCAGCAGATACAAGGCAACATTAGTATTCATTTGGAGTCCTGTTTCTGGCCACCTGGCAAATGCAAGTCCAATATTCACTTTTAGTTACGTTTTTCATCTCCACCAACCCTCAAGGGTAAAATCGTTCTCTTTAGCTTCTAAATGCTCCATAATGTTTGCCAGCTAGTTAATAACTTTGTCAGTCTGGTGTTTGTTGCTGGGCTGTTAGCGTACAGTGTTTTTTAATAGCTTTTTTTTTTGCAGAAAAACGCCTGAAAATGAAGATAAGAGCATGGAGAATGAACCAAATCAGTAAAGTTCAGGGCCAGAAAACCAAAACAACAAGCTATCATATGCTAAAATGCTCCATAGGGCTGAGTGGAACTGTAGACCTGCATGATAATTCTCTGTGAATTGATCATGAGTTGACACATTTCACATTGCAAATTGTCATTTGATCCACTATTTATATTAAACTATTAATTAAAGCACATTTAATTCCTTTCATAACAACATATTAGTAAAGTATGTGATAGAACATTCGATTTATTTGTCACGCTGTACTGAAAGAGGAAATTACAAGTAAGAGAAAGAAAACATCCCTAGCTCTGACCTTGTTCGTCTGTCCACATCCTTTGTTTTGCAGTGTGACAGATTGCTTAATAGCACTGGAGAATTGTTAACCAGGCCAAATGACCAACATCAACCACCCAAACACTGTTTGTCCATCTGCCCCGGTGTCCTGCTGAAACAATACAACCTCCTATACATCCTGGACATTTTTCACACTTGTTGCTAGATTGCAAGTGTGAGTTTAACAGCGCAGACCAGTTGATCTACTGGGATATACTGGGCTGACACATGCGCCACTGTAGCATATGGTGAGCCTTTCTTGGCTGATAGCATCAATAGTCGGCTAAGCACACACACACACACACACACACACACACACACACACACACACACACACACACACACACACACACACACACAGCAATATCGTCATCATGCTCTAAATGGAGATTTCAGCAACATATGAATCACTCTGGAGGAACAATGGAGAACTTGAAAGGACAAAAGGAGTAGCTCTGTTACAGTATTTCAATTCTGCTCCTGCTTCAGAGCAATAAGTGGCAGCCAAATGTCAAAGCTTCTTATAATTGTTGCTGTTACAAAAAGAACCCCAATAGGTTAGCTCTCTTCTCCATGGGAAACGTCAATTGTAAGGAGGCTTGCAAAGGCTTTTACATGTGAGCGATCAATATGCCTCCTGAGGTGTATTCTTGAAAGAGAGGGTAAATTTTAAAGAGAAGTCTTCTTGGACCAACAGGCAGGAAGATAAAACAACTAAGAGAACATATATTTTTTCATTCTTGAATTAGGTTTCTAATGAAATAAAATTTTCCAGATTTCACTCATTTAGGCCAGATATCTGTTGCCTTGGGCTTGTGTTGGCATTTTACACTCCGGTCGATTTATGAGGACAATGGTTAACCATTTCTCAGATCTCTTCAAGGTAAATCGAGAAAGCTAGCTAGACTCTTTGTCCAATCTGAGATTTCTGTTGCATGACTAAAACAACTTTTGAACGTACACATGCTCCACCAAAACAAGTTCCTTCCTGAGGCTGTTTTGCAGAGGCGCCGTTGCTGCGTACAGCGCTTAGTGCCGCCCAAGACGATTGTGATTGGTGTAAAGAAATGCCAATAAACCAGAGCACGTTTTTCTCCCATCCCGGAATGCTTTGTGGACTCGCCACTCTGGCAAAGCGAGACTAACCTCAGAGTAATCTGGCTCAATGGATGTACATTGCTGGGATATGTCCCTTCCCTCTCGCTGTCTCCGCTATGTGGGCTTAGCGCCTAGGACGGTTGTGATTGGTTTAAAGAAATACAAACAAGCCAGAGCGTTTTTCCCCCTATCCCAGAATAGATAGGCGGTGTAGCCAGGCCATACTCCATCGCTGACACAGCGCTGTGGAAATAGACCTAGCAATGCGAGACTAACTTCATAGAGCCGCTGGGCATTGAACCAATAGAGTTGTTTATGAGTCGCTTGCTAGTGGCGGGTGAACGACATGAACCGGGTTACTTAAGAAGCGTCTTCTAATCACCAGCTCACCCCGGGTTCAAAGCTGAGTGTAGGGCACCTGGGTAGCTCATCTGGTAGAGCGCGCGCCCATATACAGAGGTTTATTCCTCGACGCAGCAGCCGCGGGATCAACTCTGACCTGTGGTCCTTTGCTGCATGTCATTCCCGCTCTCTTTCCACTTTCATGTCTTCAGCTGTCCTATAAATAAAGGCCTAAAATGCCCAAAAGATAATCTTAAAAAAAAAGAGCTGAGTGTAAAAAGAGCCTGAAAGTTTAACTGTGGGTTTTTTTTTTTTTTTGCTTGAAATACCAAATTTCTCCTCCTTCTCCAGCTCTCCCTTTTTTCTCCAAATCTTCTCGCGGTGTTGAATTTACTGGCACACAAGAACTCCGTACTAAAACAAAAACACAAGTTTAATTTGGTAGAGCTATTCCAGGCAGGGTTAAGTCAACACAATGTTGTGGGGCCTCTGGTCATGATGACTCCCACCCTCTCTGAAGAAAATATTTGGATTGTCTTAGAAAGAAAAGTCTGCAAGTATTTCATACAGAACAGAAATGAACTGACTTATATTCCTTTTTTCTTTTCACTTAAGCTCATCTTGACATTAGGGCACTCAAGTTTGGTCAAGAGAGCACAGTCTGGCATTTTCTAAAGAACAGAACATTTTAGATTCATTAACATTCAATCAATTGGCCAAAAATATTAACCGTCCTGGACAGTACAAAGTCTCCGGTCTGCTGCCAAATACCTCTGAACTGTAACAGTCGATGTTTGTTAATGTGTACTTTATCCTCACATGCCTAATAGCAGAACTATTTAAACGTTAAGTGACAACTATTAAAGAAATTAGAGATGCACAGACGGACAGTAGGAATATGCTCCTATAACAGAAGGATGGAAGTCCACTTCCATTGTGTGCTGTTTGTCCAGTGAGTCACGCACTGCACACAAATGTGCGTCTGACGCTCTTAGCCAACAAATTGATCACAGTCTGTGACCTTTGCCCTCGTTAACCCCCCCACCCCTGCCGCCGCTATACTGCCAGCAGTCAGGCTCCGAGCAGATGGGATAGTGTGGGGGAGGGTTCATTTTTACACAGCCGTGTTGTCACTCAAGCCTTCTCTTTCTATTGCCTGTATTTCCCACTACCTCATTTACTCCTTTTCTCCTGGATGTATGCCCCTGGATGTTGCATATTATTGATGTATGGTGTGTTTAACATAGCCTAAATTAGGTCTTGTGTTCTTAAAAAAAAACAAAAAAACAGGGCAAGCAGTGTTTATGTTGTCATCAATTTTCTGTCCAATTACCATAACCAACATCGATACACACACCAGAAGCTCTATGGTGCCCTGCACACATAACTAAAGTCACACGCCCATATTTTACAATTACTCATTCTTACTAGCCAGTAGACACACAAACTTATACCCATTCAGATCATAACCTCATGCAAATTCCACACTTACCTGCCCTGACCTCGTTTCTTTGATGACAAACTCATGACACATACCTCACTTTAAGTTTTGTCTTCAACACTGAGGTTACTATTTGTCCAGTGAGGCCAGGGGACAGGCTGCAAATAGGTAGTTTTCTATAATGTCAAAGCCGCAAAAACCAGAACTAAAATTAACTTTTAAGGCAAAAATGATCATAACACAAATCCTAGCTTATCTGTAAATGCCACTAGAGATCCTATACTGATTCAAATTTGTGACCTAGTTGGAAAAATATTATGATTCTTTGATCGTTTAAAGTGATTTTGGGGCTTTGCCAGAGAGTTAAAAAAAACAAAAAACAAAAAAAACAACCTAAGGGCAACTGGTGGGGCTGCTGGGGCTGGGCAGCTGTCAGGTCATTCGGATGCACTGGGGAACAATTATTCAACTGTAGAAGTGATTCAGCTAGGAGGTGAAAGTCCAGACAGACAGATTTTATATCATGAGCTTTGTCTGTAAAATGATTTTTTGAAGCTGTAGATGAGGTGTCAAAGCCTGAGAGACAGATAAAGTGTTTTACTGAAAGTAGTTGATGGGAGGGTAAAAAAAAAGAGCAATGTTCTCTAACAAATGTGTTTTATTATGTTAATGTCATGTTAATGTGTGTCATTATTTGTGGTAGAAAAGGGGAGAAAATCACCAAAATACTTTCCTCAGAATGAACACACAGCGGGCCTGCATACACTGACAAACACTGTGGTATTATTACACTAAAACAGGTGTAGGTCTAATGGGAAACCTCCCCCACCTCTCTGTTTCTTCCATTATTGCTGCTTTTCACACCACCTCTCCTATACATTACGTCACCTTCGACAGGAAATGAGAAGCCACAACTCAAGGTGTTAAGAGACTTTTCTTGTGGGCTTTTATTTCAATCAGTATCCTTTTTCATGCCATTCAGTATTCATATGTATGTGAGTTTTATTTTATTGTCCAGAAAAACAGAATCGATTTTGGCACACAGACAAAGAAAAACCTTAAAACCATTTGCCTTATTTTCCCATGCAATGTTATGCAATATGAGGCTCTCTCAAGGCAACTCATGCAGTTATGTGTGGGTATATGCTGCCTCTCTGTGGTCTTTAAAATGTATTGCAGTTCTGGTTCTTTCTTGTTTTGTACACTACATGTTAGCATTTAGGGTATGCATGCTGGTGTGTGTGGAAGGACAGCTCTCTAGTTCAAGAAGCAGCTGTTTTAGCATCAGTCTATGATCCAGATTTGAAGCGTTTCTGGGTTTTACTCAACAAAGTTATAACTCAGTTAACCTGCTTCTTGGATCAAAGTCCTGTTCTCATAAATAATTGAGCACATATCCAGCTCAGAACAACCTCATTTTACAACACAAAGTCCCCTTCTACGGTTACATATTCCAAAACTCTAGGGATAGAAATGTGTTTATGCAAGTTAACTCTGTTTGTGTTGGTTGTGTTTATCTATGTTTGTGATACCGATATGCATCCCCATGCAAAATGACAGAGTTAGAGCTTGGGACAGTCCAAAATGAATGCTTGGCCCTGTGTATGAGCTGACATGATGCACGATGTGATGAAAACATAAAGGAACACAGACAAGAACTTGATATTCTGAGAAGAGGAGTGAAGAATAAGAGTGTCTGATTGCTGGAACTAGATGTACACTTTTTCTGACCACATAAATATAGATAGCACAGCTGAGAAGAAAAGAAAGCATGTGTTTGAAAACTATCTGACATCTGCGGTGTCATATAAATTAGATGCTTTTTTGTTGGTATAAATGCATTTGGAAGACTTCCTGACATACAGAAGAATATTAGCATATGGGTCAAAGGCCAAGCAGTTTCCAGGAGCTACTTGTCACCCCCATACAACCACTGGGATGTTAATGTCTCCCCACAGCGGAGCAAACAGTAGCCACTGTAAAAACCAACAGTCACCTCTGACCCCTCTTCCCCTAAAGTTGCCCTTCTTTCCCGCTATTGATCCTTCAGATTCCTCTGACGTTGAGGGTAAGTGTGAGAATCCTCTTCCAGATAAAGGCATTTTAGGAGTCATTAGGTGTGTGTGTGAAAACTCTCCATTACGGAGAGGGCCACTATCATTAAAGTCATATGTGTGTGGTTTAAAGGTTGCAACCATTTCTTCTGGATCCTCTCAGTCCGTACAGAGATGTCAGTGTAGAGTCAACTGGATATTTATCGCAGGAACTCAGCTTTGACACATAAGGAGGCTGCATACACGCCAGGTAAGCAACACTCATAAATCAAGCTTAACAATGTATTACGTGAAACTTTTCATATGTTTTAGTTTGGGCTGTATTCTAATGTCTTTCAACCCTTTTTGTTGAACATTTGATTTACTTCCCACACACCCCATTGCTGTATATTTAACGCTAATAATTGCAAAATCAATCTTTTTCTTCTTTTCCAATATGTAGGTAAGTAGTGAAGTGGTAACCCTTCCTTTGACTCAAACTGAGCTTGCACATTTGAGGAAGTTGACAAAAATACAGAGCTATGAAGCATTGTCATTATATCAAATAAGGATAGGCTATATTTCATGTTACAGTATGTAATTTGTAACAACAGAACTCCAAATAGATTTGATGAATTGTATTTATTTATTTACTTACAGCAGTGGTCTTTGAGACTCCGAACAGAAGTAATGTACATTTTCTGTAGTGGAATTCTGAAACATGTCATCAATTCAAAATCATGTTTACAAGCAATTCTTTTTAGAAAAAGTCATGAAGTATCAAGCTGATAAACGTATGTTTTTTCAAGCTGATAGAGTGCCCAGGATCTCCAAGACCCCAAACAGAACATCATGGTTAAAAACCAGTGAAAGATAATAAAAATATTTAATGGATTTATCCCCCCCCCCCCCCGTGCCTTTCAACAGATACAATGGAACTGCTCACACTGCTGCTTATGTTCCTCACAGTTTCTGGATATTCTCATGTTTTGCAACCCGGTAAGTATAACATTAGGCCAACGTACCATTTCAAGCATCCAACTAAATCTATTTTAGTAACCATTTTGATCTCTTACTTATTATCACAGTCCTAAAAACAGGTCATGTCGTAAACACTTCCATGCTGTTATGAGCCTTTCAAAGGGAATGCTAACTGTTGCAATGCTAACATGTTACTTGTTTGCAACTTGATTTTGGTTAAGAATTAACAATAACAGATGTGAACTAAGTGGTTGCCCTCTTGTTTTGAACTGTAGGACTGACAGTCACCCAGATAGCTGGGCTGGGCAGAGACCACCAGTCTGACATGAGGAGTGAGCAGGTGAGAGATGTTTCCAAATCAGTGGAGGAGAAAGAAAACGCTGCAGAATCCACTGAGGGAAAGAAAACAGAGGAGGAACAGAGGAGGGAAGGATTGACTCAAACAAAAACAGAGGAATTCTCTGTTGCTGACATAGTGACAGATTTAGATACAGATAGAGAAGTGGAGAGGAGAGAACATGGACTCAATCTTGTCACAGAATCAGAGAAAACAGAGTCAAATGAGGAGACAGTAAAAGCAATCCTGACAGGTAACACAAAAATATGGGAGGCAATAAAAACAGATGACGAGACAGATGAGCAGCTTAAGAGCAAGCAAGAAATAGTGGAAGAGGAAAGAGAGAGCAAGCTGGTTGCAGGGATTAGTCTTCATAAAGGGACTAGAGGGGAAAACATGTTAACTGTAAATCAAGAAAATGTGGAAGAGAAAACAGGAAATGAGGAAAGAGAGAAAATACCCGAAGAGGGTGAGATGATAAAAAATGAAAACCACTGCGAATTAGTAAGAGAAAAGGAAGATCACAAGATAGTTAGCGATCTCACACCTCCTTTACTCACATCCTCTACTATCACTCAGTCTCAAAGTCCTCCTGAGTTTCCTCATCCTGTTCATCATCATAATGTCCCTCTATCACCCACACAGGTCTCTGCTGACCCTCCCCCCCCTCACGACAAAGTCAGTCCTCACTTCTCTCCGTCTGTCACTCTTCCCAATCCCACAACAATCAATCCCATCTCAGTCTCAACAGGGCTTCCTGGCGAGGGGAAGTCCGTCTTGCTGCTTGAAGATCTCCTCACTGAGGTGTTGCAGAGTCCTGGACATCTTCTCAAGCAGAGTGAACTGGAAGTAAAGGGTAGCCCACATTTAGAGGATGTAATGGTCAGAAATGTTTTGTTTAAACCTGCAAGGATGGAGCTACAAACCAGCGTTGTTCACCCAAAATATATGACTGAATTTATCCCCGATGTGCAAGCAGCAACACCAAAACCCAAAGAAGCAAAGTTTATAACCAAAGATTTAAAAGAGCCAAATCCTACACCGAAATCAAATGAAAATAATCCCACGGTCCAGCTCAAACCAAACCTGACTCGGCCCACAGGCGAACCCAAAACATTTAAACTGATGGAAAATGACACCAAACTTGCAGTGAAGCTAAATAAAGCATCTCCCCCTCAACCACAACAGACCAAACCTTCAGCCAGACCGCGCCTGTCATCTGCCAAAACACCTTTAATGAAGCCAATGAAAATCAACAGAAGTAGTAAAAATAAGACAAATAAGAAGTCCAATGAAAAGAAAAGGAAAAAGGACAAAAAGACGAAGAAGAAGAAGAAGAAGAAGAAGAAGAAGAAGGGCATCATGCCAACGCACTTTCCTTACTTTAAGGACGACTACTGTCCTCCTGAGTGTGCCTGCTATGGAAGGTGAGACATCAACTATATTGAATGATGTAATTACTTTATCAGACTTATTTATAAGTAATTGTTAGTCTGCCTAGAAATTGTTTATATATTTTTAAATCAATATTTGTGTGTTTTAGACAGATCTTTTATTAGTTGGTAAGACTAGACTAGCAACTTAAAGTCATTTAAAGCTCTAGGAAATTCTATGTGCATTTTTCACTACCTTAATAGAGTCAAATATTAACCAATTAATTGAAAAAACTCATGAATCATTGAAGGAATAGTTCGGCCTTTTGGGAAATATTTTTTTTTTGCTTTCTTACAGAAAGTTAGAGTAGAAGATTGATACCACTCTCATATTTGAAACATCTAGCCTGGCTCTGTCCAAAAAGTAACAAAAGCTTAATCTGTACAAAAACCAAAGTGTAAAAATGACAACTCAGCGTTTTCCAACTATCCAACCACTCATGGTGGTGAAATAATGGTTGCAGCCCAAATGTTTTACGTTGTTATGGCACTAGTGTGTGATTGGGAGCATTGGTTTCAGAAAGGTCAGATCATTGTGCTTATTCACATTATGTATTGTTTTCCAGAGTGGTCCAGTGCTCAGACAAAGGCGTGGACAAGGTTCCTTATGGTATTCCCTATAATGCCCGCTACATCCTCCTCATGAATAACCACATCAACAGCATCCAGCTCGACCTGCTCAATGAATATGTCTCTATGGAGTTCCTTGTGTTGAGCAACAATCGGCTCACAAATGGCGCCATAGAGGGGGCCTTTGAGGGGGTCCCGGCTCTGAAGCGCCTGCACCTGGATAGGAACCTCCTAGACAGCGTGCCAACTGATCTTCCGGTGTCTGTCGAAGAACTTCGTTTGGACAATAACCATCTGAGTGCGATGTCTGAGGCAGCCTGGGCCCAATGCCCCCGCCTCTTGGTTTTGAGCCTTAGCAACAACAGCCTAGGGAATGGATCTGAATCTCTGCCTAATGCAGTGCTCTCTCCTCTGTGCAACCTGCGCACTCTAAACCTGGATCACAACCAGTTAACATCGGTTCCTCTGGGCTTACCACTGTCCATCAAGGAGCTCTACCTCAAAGGGAACCTCATTGAGCATTTCCGTGGAGGAGCCTTCAATGGGGTATCAGAGCTGTTGCTGTTAGATCTGAGCGCAAACAGACTGACAAACAAGGGTCTTCTCAAGGAGTCCCTTCACAATGCAACTCACTTGGAAAGCCTCAACTTAGAAGGGAACAGACTAAAACAAGTGCCACGACACCTCCCCTTGTCACTTAAAACTCTAAATCTGGAGGGCAACCTCATAACTTCCATAAAGAAAGTGGCTTTCGGTACCTTGAAAAACCTGGAACACTTGGGTTTAGCAAGGAATGAAATCTTCAAAGTGGCACCAGGGGCCTTCAGGACATTGCCCGTCCTGCACCAGTTAGACCTGTGCCACAACACCTTGCACCAGGTGCCCAGACAGCTGCCGGAGGCTCTGCACTCAGTAGCACTCAACCACAACAAGATTCAATCAGTGCCCCGTGATGCTTTCTGCTGGGGTAATAAAAGTGTGAGTCTCAGCAGGCTTGTACGAGTGCAGTTGGAACACAATTTAATTGATATGGGGAAGTTGGATGCACAGGCTTTCAGGTGCTTACAGGGATTCCAGGTGGTGCACTTCTACTGAACCATCATAAGATACATAAATGTCGAGACTGTCCTCCCCCGAATAATGCCCCCATGAGCCATTTGTTCAAGCAGCAATTCTGACTCATGTTTATAGTATGTAGTGGCGTACCCTCTAGTGGCCGTAGTAAATATTATGGGAGCAAAGCAGGATGTAAGGTGACGAGGTATAAGAGCGCCAAATTCTGTGTAAGGAGGGGTGAGTCAAACAAACACAAGGACAAGGACACAGACTGTTTTCCTAAACTGTAGGGTTGGAGAACAATGGTTTACTGTACATGCAACAGGAATAGTCTAACAGATCAGTAACCAGACGTATATGTGATTGCCAAATTTCAATCTATTATGAACTTTACTGGTAGTTTTCTCATGACCATTTTTTAAAACACAACCATTTCGTTTCCAATTATTGCAGCAACATTTGTTGAAACTTCCATGAGATCACAGACACATTTATAATCTGGATTTGATATCTTTAATCCGTCCTGGTGATACAGTGAGTAGTCAGCTGCCAAAAAGCATTTATGTTTAATTTGGCAGAAATATTATATAAATATGAGTTCTTATAGGCAGTTTTTAAATCATCTGCGCTGGCACTTTGACAAAAGAATACACATATTAATGTGGGAGTTTCTCTTTCAGGCACATTTAAAGTGTCTGCAAGGTTATTTTCATACCACAGTGAAATGTATAACTTCCTGGAAATTCATTTTAAAAAAAACTTGCTGAAATTGCATTCTTTGGAAAACTACTTGCAGTTACAGAAGTTTATGGCGTAAGGGTTAAATAGCCTACAGATATGTCCGAACAAGCTCAGTAGGTTGTTACAAAGTTTAAAACTTTTGTCTTCTATTGTATTTTTCAAGTTTCTAGAATGTGGACCTATGGATGTTGAGGCTTTTGGGGCTATTAAATACCTCTCCACTGATTATCTCCATGTTCATATATTTCCCTGTGAGCTTATTGATTGCAATCACCCCATACTCTATATGTGACTTAACATTTGGTTATGAAATCAAGTTCTTTATAATCATTCATGTAGACAAGCTCTGCTGGTTGTTACATCTCACTGGCATGGTAATTACGTTCTGTATCTAAGCTTTTCCTAAAAAAAAATTAATTTTTTAATGGCAACTTTCAACCAGACAGAATTTTGAGCATCTTTTGTCTTCAATGAATCAAAGCCCCCCCACACGTTGGCATCTTCAGGAGAAAAGCCAGAGCAACTTTTCTGAGTGATATATATATATATATATATATATATATATATATATATATATATATATAGAGAGAGAGAGAGAGAGAGAGAGAGAGAGAGAGCAGCAGGACAGGTGATTCAAATCAGTCAGCAATCAACCAGAACATAGGAGTAAAGTCCATAGAGCTTTCCATCATCCACATGTCCACATTGTAGGAAAATAGCTACAGTAAACTAAAAACCGAAAACCACAGAGTAAAAATTGTACAGTAGAAAAACAGGGGTGCACACATGAATTAAATAAATAAGTTTACAAAAGAGAAAACAGAAATGCATCTGTCACACATACAATATTTATTCAATTAATTTAGTCGATTAAAGAAAGAGCAATGTTTTCTAATATATTAATGAATCCCTTTCAAAAGAGCACACACAAAATGCATATTTTAAAACTTTAAAGCCAAGTGACAAAAAGACAAAACAGTGTGTTAATATTTTCCTCAAATTAAATGAATAGATGGGACCCAAATTGAAAATCACAGAGGACAAGTTTTCATTTCATTTGAAGAACATTATAGAAACAGTTTGAGACCCTGAGACTTTGAGATATTTAAATGAATCTCGGTTCTTTCTTTACTAATTGGTACATTGTGTATGTGTGACTGGAATGTATTTTGTATAGGATACTTGTTGCTGAATGTCGGGACTCAGATGTTTATGTTATTTCTTTTTTTTTTTTACTTTGTAATTATTATTATATAACTTGCAATTTTGTATTTTGTATTTGCAAGCTCCTGCAACTTCAGTGGACATATGAATGTTGGTTTCTGTTAGCTCTGAATGCCCTCTCTATGGACTCTACTTCTATGTTCATGCTGATTACCACGTGAGTTTACTGATTGGTATCACCTGTTTACTCTAAAGGTTGATCAGATGCTTTGTGGGGGCTTTTTTTTATTTTTGAAGATGACAACATGTCTTAAAACTTTGATGCACAGAATGGAAACTCAAATATTTTGATCTTCCTAAAATAGGCGTGTGCTTCCTTCTGTTGCTCTGAGACAGGGAGATGTCATTCTCAAACATTTCATATACATGATTTGTCCTGCTCAGTAAAAGGACATTTCGGCGCAAAATGAACCTACGGGTTAATAACATATGTGTACCGAGTCGACCGTTCTCTGGGATATGTTTTCATGCTAATCGAATGTGTCTGTAGCTTGAAACAAGCTACCGCAAACCGTTGATTAGCTTGTAACGCCAGTAGTCGGGGCAGAGGGTAAATCGCGAACCACGAACGCCGTGTTTGAGCTATGTTACTGGTTACATTATATGACGTCTTTGAACAATAAAAGCTACAACAGAACAAACTACAATCAATGTTTGTCTGAAATCATTTGTCCAACATATCCTGCAGAATTTGTAACAGTATGTTAAAATGAAACACAGATGTGCTGTTTGAGCTTTCCTCAAGCCGGGTTTTATTTGAATTTCCTTTGTTTGTGCAATCAACCCCTGGCTGGTAAAAATGGTGGAAAACATTACCTGGCAGCAGTGACGGTTTAAAGCTCCAAACTCAGTTTTTCCCATGCTGATAAATGGACACAGGCCCCAAATGTTCCACTGTGGAAAATTTTCCCCATTTTCCATAAGCATATCATTCAAGGTTGTTGTTTTTCCACGTTGTTTGTACATTAATGATTCCCTGGAGGATTCACATGAGAACAAGAATATCATTAACTTGTCAGGACCATTTCAATGTAAAATGTAGGAACGGCAGTTTGGAGCAATATCAAACAAATGGTAACACAATGATACCCATTAGACTAAAATGCCCCTGAAATGTCCAGTAAATCCAGTCATTTTTGCAAGTTAAACAACTTTCTATGAATCTGCAAGATAAACATTTATGATACAGAGGTATATAGAGCAATAACAATGAGGAATATGAAATTATGTGATTGACCATTTCATGAAAAAACAAGAAAAATAAGTTGTGCCAGATAATTTTATTGCCAAGACTAACTAATGTGTTTATTTAGCATATACCTGTGGTAGCCCCTTGTGTTTTCTCTTACAGAGCTCCCATGCAATTAGATCTCTGTAAACCTGCCAATATAAACAACTTAGTTATGACATGTAAATGTGTTGTTAACAAAATGTCCACTAGATGGCAATACTGTATAAGTAAATACTTTTGATGTGTGCTGTCACTTCTTTTAAGTGTGTAAAATGAGACAGAAAGTATAAGGAGCTTGAATTTGGCTTTTTTCCAGTTACTAAATAAGAAATTGTGGCAATTAAAATGCATATGCTTCAGGAAGTTTATCTTGTGGGGAAAAATGGTATATATAAACACTCACACCAGACTGGAAACTCAGTAAGGCAAGCACCACACACTCAAACACGCACACATCTACACACACAGACACACACACAGGCATGATTCTTACAGAGAAGCAAAGATGTTTTTGAATTTTTTTGCCATAACGTGAGCATATTTGACTTAAACGAAAGCCTGGAAAAATATACATAAGAATCGAGCAGAAACAGAAAGAAGGCAAAAGTGGAGAAAATCCATTAGCCCACATGGAGCTGCTTATCACTTTTCTCTCTTTTTCCCTCTCTTGCTCTAATAAGTTCTCTCAGCGACGTGGCACTGCACCCATAGAGCCTGGGAAAGAGGAGCAGGAGGAGGGGGACAAGAGGGAGGGTTGGGAGGGAGGAGGAGGAGGAGGAGGGGGAGGGGGAGTGAAGGAAAAGAGGCTTGAAGGAAGGGCTTGAAGGATGGATCCAGGCTCCACTGGTTCAGCGCATGTCCAGAAGGGAAGAGTTTCGGCGGGGCAGGGAGCTCCCCAGCACCTCCCTACGGTCCAGCAGGACCCTGACCCCATATCACAACACCACATGTGTACCTGGACCCAATGGAAACCCTCCTCCCTTCTTTGTGTCTCATTTTTTCTCTCTCTTCCTCTCTCTGTCTCTACTTTTTTCCTCTTGCATATTTTCTGCTTTTCACTCACGTAAGATTGTGTGTCCATACGTGCACATGTGTATACCTGTGCGCACACAGTTGTCTGGTGTTTCTGTGTGGGAGTTGCGATGATACGTAATCATCATGTGAACTACTCCCTTGACAGAGTCTGAACCCTGCTCATTTAAGTAGTTTGGCAGATGGTGAATTTATTTCTGTACCTCTGTATCCTGGGCTGGATGAGCTCTGATATTTAATCTTATCCCAACAGGAGGTTCGCAGGATTAGTAGTAGTAAGGACGCTTGCTTACTGCCATTCTCTCAGTGTATACCCTGTTGGTTACACTCTTATGTAAACTTTTATTCTTTCTGGGACTTTCATTTTCTGTCTAAAATGAAAATATATAAATAATAATATGAAGCAGTGCGGTCAGATATAATGCTTGAGCCAAAACCACAGCGCCATTTATCAACCATTACTCTTTTTCTTGGAAGAAGATGGCACAGCTCTGCAGTGCACGTGGTAATGAGCATCTTGTCTTTCAGTGGGTTGTTTCTTTGCCCGACATTGATGCTTAAAGAGTCTTGCTGTTTGTTCATTGTTCTCCAAACTAACATTAAAACTAAAGTCATTTTTTTTGTAATATATTGTATTTTTTATTTTGTAATTCCTCTGTAATGTGCACAATTCACTCATAAACTCCAGTAGGTGTCAGCTGAAAATAGAAAATGCGAGCCCTTTTGAGATTCTTTTATTTTCAGGCTGACCGCATTCTTACAGGAATCAGCAAAAAAAAGAGAATAAGATGACAAAAAAGAACAGAGGGAAAAGAATATTAAACCACACCCTACATGTGAGTCAGCCAGACGAACAGAGTAATAGACAGATCTGTGACACTATTCAACTCACGTTCCTCTTCTGATATTTATAAATCTTGGAGGCCTCCTTACCATGATGCATCAGGTGCTGGACATTTGGTTAAAAGTTCTCTATAATTTTGTTTGCATGTATCAATGGCTTGTAAACGTAAATCATGGGATTTTGAGTAGCAACTGAGATCAATTTAAACTTTTTTGCCAAAATAAGTTATAGAAAACATGTAAACGGGAAGTGGATATGTTGCAATGACGTTTGTGATTGACAGCATGTCATTTGTGGTTGTTCTTTTTCACATACAGTATAGCATCTGTGTCTCTCTTTTTCTCTTTCACACACTAACATGGGTCTTACTGTACTGTACTGTGAAAACCTCCCATTGACTTCTTTCAGCCCAACCCAAACCCCTAAAATCCAGCTATCTCAGCCAATTAGCCTTCAACCTTAAATATAACCCAGCCTAATCTTAACTCTAACCTTAACCCTGAACGAACTCCAAAGTTAGGATTGACCACAATGCCCTCACTCCCCTCTGAAACTTTGCCTTAATCACACAATGACATTAAAGTCCTTGTGAAGGGTTAAAATGTCTACCTCAATCTCAAGACTGCTATTGCATGTGTGAGAGGGAGGTGGCGCTTGAGTTAGCCGAGAGACGGGGGTGGAATGGAGAAGGAAAGAAGGAACAGAGGGAGGAGAGAATGAGAGGGAGGAGGGGATAGAGAGAGAAACCATGGGAGCCAGAGGGACCTCAAGACACACACACACACACACACACACACACACACACACACACACACACACACACAGCCCATCATCTGATCGTGGTCTGGACCTGCACCGACAACACAAACACATGCAGGAGCATAACTTTTACAGATTTTGCTAGGTCACGCACAAGCACATAATGCAGAAATGGCATGCTGTGTATCATCAAATATACAGTTTTGCATGTACACAAATCTACACAAACACACATATGAAGACGATATCCAGTGAAGCCTCCTCGATGCCATTACACAACATACATGCACACGTACACATATGCACTCTGTTTTTCAGGTGCTCCACAAGGGGGCCTAAAGTGTTCCTCTTTTGCAGAAAGGCAGCACATCTTGCTCGAAAGACTGGAACACAGTGTTAGTAGCTTCTTGTTAGACTCCTAAATACACTTTAATCAGCCATATAGAGAAAATAAATCATAATAATAACTGCTACTGTTAAATAAATAAATAAATAAATATATATATATTTGTCATTGGCTATTTAGAGAAAGCAAAGAGTCCTTGGGGTGGGTTGAGGGAGACTGTAGAGATGTCACATTAGAGATCCTCTACATTGTACCACTGTATAGAATTTGTTTCCGTCTTTGCTTTCCTTTTCTAATTGTTGCTTACTTTTATGTGGGTTGCACAATCAATAATTTAAATGTTATAGAGATTGTAAACCTCAGCCAAAGCTACCTGCCAGTCAGAGGAGACAGCCTTTAAAAATATTGTCCAGTAACAGATAACCTTGTATGCTCAATGAAAACATCCAAATGCAAGATTATTTGCAAGGTTAAAGGAAGTAATGAAATATAATTGTTTGATATTCATTTTCAACTTGTTTGTATTTAGGGAATAAATCTGTGAGACCTGTCAAGTTAAGGTCCAGACACACAAAGTCGATAATCGGCCGTCGGACAGTCTGGCGAGGTCAGTGACTCGAGTCTGTTCGGTGTGTTCTGTGCCGTCTTCCGTCGGAGGGGCTGTCGCCCTTCATTTTGGCCGATTTGACATGTATAATCGGCGGGGCGGGCACTGCCAGCAGTCGGACTCAAATGACCTATCTGATAACCCGGAAACGGGGAGCGGAATGAGCGTGACTAGACTCTCTCAAAATCTGACGAAAATCTTTTAAACTGACCTTTGTCGATCTGAAATGAAGACAGATTCACCAACTGCATGGCCTATTTCTCGCTTAAAATGTTTTTAGAAACACGTTTCGGTGAACTATTTTAGGGGTGATAGAATGCAAAACCGATTTTATCTTGTCATAGTTGAATAACGACAGTTTGGTGGGTAAATAGGACATACAGAGAACCTCAAAATCCCATTGACACCTCTTTCCTCTGCAAATCTCAGCCCCGAGCCCCGGTAGTCCTTTGCCCTGGGTATGGAGCCCAGTCCGACACATTTTACCAAATTTGCAATTAGCCATACATTTTCGTAAAACGGCCCATATTTGAGCTTTATAGAGTTGATTTCTCGCATAATAAAGTCTCAGAAGTGAATTTAATAACGAAATAGCAGACAAACAATGTATAACGTTGCAGTGTCTGAAATATGAGACCTGCTGTCTCATCTCCAATGAATGTGTATGTGGTTCGCTCACCAATCAGCGCGCATCTCATCTAAATATTCATGAGCATACCATATTTGGAAGAAAAGCTCTTGTTCCAAATAGAGCCATATTCACAGGGTAGTTAAGGGCCCATAGAATAGCAATTTTCAGCCCAACCAATGTTACATACCCTATTAGGAGACCTTAAGGAAGAGTGTGAAATACCCCATATAATCATTCTATCACCCCTTTTAGTAAAATATGAGATCGTATTCTGAACAAGCTGCCATGACAGTCTGTCTTTGAATTTCCGGAGAAACCAGACCCACGTTCGTCCAATCAGCTGCAGGTTTTCATTTTTGGGCGACAATACAGATTAGCTCCGTCTGCTGTTATGGAGACGTATTACGTTTCGTCGCTTTGGTGTGTTCCGAGGCACTTTTTTGACCAACTCGGGGAGACTGATTCTGCCGAGGGTCGCCCATCTGGTCGGTGTGTCTCGACCTTTAGGAAGTCAATATCTGTTTAGCTTTCAATAGATTGTAACTAGAATTGTTTGAGACACAAACAGCAGCATGCGACTCTGCAAATAGAAATTACTGAATGTGCATGGAGCCAACCCTGGGTCTCTGTTCTCTGTTCCGGAAGAGAATGACTTGGGTTTGTTTCTTTCTTTGTCTATCTGCATCAATTATGACTGAGTGTATTGCTACACATTCATGTTTTATCTTTCTATTACATCTTGCATATTTCCCTAACATTTGATTGCAGTGACCTGTAATAATTGTTGTCCAATTGCCAAGGTCTGTTTTACAAAAATCCTGGAATCATCAGCGAATAATCAGGTTCTCTTGGAACCACATCAGTCTACATCAGTTTGGTTTTGGAGCCAGAAGAGCTGTCTCTGCTGTTACATTAGTTTGAAAGGATTTGTTTGCCTTCGTATTTATTTGTAAATCAAAACTTATGATAAAGTGGACAATTCCTTATGTTTATAAAGTTTATTAGACCGATTATGAAGGTGGGGCACACAATCTAAATCTCTGCTGGTTAGGTGTGCTACAGGTATCCATTTTGATCTCTTTGCTTTTAACCATTTACAGTATAAATACATCTTTATGCAGATGATACTTGTCTTTTATCATGTTGCTTATTTTGGGACATTAAATCTATCTTCTTGTAATACAATGCAAAACACTCTAGATAACATGACACTGGTACTTGCTTTAAAACAAAAGTCATCCTGAATTTAATTTTCACAGATTACAATAATTTACATAATGCTACTGTAATGGCTTTTAATATTGAGAGGGCCACCAAATTGAATAAATCTAATATTGATACTGAATAATTTGATACTCTCGATTAGATACTTAAATCAAAATGTACACTTTACATACATAATTTGGTCATCCTAGACTGAGAAATGTAATTGTGGAAGCACATAATGGTCATTAAGATTTTATATAGCAACTGAATAACTATAAGTGAAATGTAATCACAATTAAAATATTTTACTTTGAAATCCATCTGAATTTATGTAGTCTAAATTACCTTCTTTGAAAGTCTCAGTAGTTAATTAGAAGTTGTGCTTGCTTCCATATGTAATCACTAGTGGTTATTTATGAACTGGTCCATACTTAACTCACCCTGATGATCTGATGATGCTTTATTAATTAAGGCCACTTTTTTCTGTTGTATTAATCTGTAAAGCCACTTATGAATTATATCACCTTTGTAGCTTCGCGGCTATAGTCAATAATCTCTTAATTATAGAGGTTCAATAAATTAAAAAGAGCTTACATATTAATCTGTTGTTGATTCACTATGTGAGCGTGTGTGACCCTTGTTTCAAAGAGTTGGTGTCTAGATTTGAAGCAAAACTGTGTACCCCTGATGTACAGATCAGGTGTTAAACCATCTCAGTAAAAATCCACCCTGTCTGTCCAGTGTAAATAGAGTTCATCTTCTGCTTTGATTTGATCGCCTGTCAGTCAAAGGAAGATTAACATCTTCCTGTAAATTCCTGGCTTTACTATGGCAGACCAATGAAAAATCCCTGAAGCCTTCAGGTGTCCACCAAGCATGAACATAGTCAAAACCACATATGGGCTTCATTGGCATTCCATTTTGGGCTTGAAATGCATTTTATAGGGTTCATTAATGGACCAACTTTTAGTAACGCCTTTTTAGCAGTATTTTTTTTTTTTTTTTTAGAATCTAATAAAATATCATCGTCTCTGAGGGAGCCAATTTGTGTTGAACAGTTGACACTCTGCAAGCTGTTGGCTATTCAGGTCTTATACAGCTCACTTTTTTGTCCTCAACCATCTGTCTGTCCCAGGCACAGGACACTATTATAAACCAGGTCACCACAGGAAGCACTTCCCCTGTTTGCTTCCTGTGTTGGGTATTACCATGGTGACACCCTTAATCAAAGTCTAGACAGGTTTGTATGGGGCAAACTAGGTCACAACAAACAAAACATTGTTCGAAGAGCCTAAAATAGTGGAATAAAGAGACAGACTAGTGAAGCACAATGAGCATAAGGAGTGTTCACTTGTGCTTGTCTTCTGAGGATAAGGACTTGAACGAAGGGTTTTCCATGCTATGCAGCAGACATTACCTATTGCTCCTTGACTACCATTTTTACTGATGTATGTTTTGAATGTCAATGAGCAGAAAGTAAGGCAGACAAAGCCAGTAGAGTCGTTAAAGGGGATGTAGGGAAAGAACTACTAAAAACTCTCCAAGGCCACTTGCTAAGTTTATTCCAGACATTGGTTGCTGCAGCATGACATTACATGAATCTAAAGCAAATGCATTACAAGGACTACATACAGTAGTCAACCTGACACTGCAAATCATTTTCTGTCATCAACTAGCACTCAAACATCTGACATGAGAGTTGGCTCCACTTCCTGTTTTGCCTCTAATTTGACTGCCATAAAGTGAATTAGTAGCACTGGCAACAAGATGGCAAATTAAAGGTGATTTCTTTCTCTGATCACAGCAGGTATATTACATAGCTTTATTGTGAGAAGATGGGGAGGGATGTGACTCAGGCTAAAGAAGGTTTTAGTACAAGAGGCATGGGTTGCTAGAAACTTTGATGATGACGAAGGCAAGTCTGGGCACAAGAAGATGCCATACAAAGTGGAGTGGTGTGCATGAACACTGTTGTTTTACCTAGGAGACTGCCCAAAATTATTGAATGAAGATTGTCATGGCTAATTAATTCCCATCAATAACTTGTGAGACTGACACATTTGCTATTTTGTAAACAAACACATGACTGACCAGCTAGATCATTCTGAATATCAACATGACAGCTACATTAGTCAGCTGCTTTTTATTGATTATAAGGTTAATCGCACATGACAGACACTCAAAAATCAAAAAAGGGACTGGAGGACATGATGGAAATATTACGAAACATGTGTGCTGTGTCTCAATTCAGTTACTTTCATTAGTACACTTCCATGTAGTACACTGTGTACACATGTGCTTACTAGCATATTGGGTGAATTTCAACAGGGGTATAGTGTATAGTGTCTCAAATAGCACACAGCCATTATGCACTTAGCGAAAATAATTATCACAACATTTGACCGCTTCTTCCTGTTTGGTGAATCGCAACGGGGCGTGTGCCCCCTGTTTCACACTAAGTGGAGATTCCGGCACCGGCGAAGTGTCCTCCAGCTCCACCTACTAGTTGACCTGATAATGGCGCTAGATTAAAAGTCCAACCAAAGTTGTTACGATTCATCCTGAGGGGAAAATGTCTGCAGCAACTTTCATGGCAATTCATCCAATATACTTGACCACATTTCACTAAAACCTAAAAATGTTTGTTTGTAACTCCTAACTATGTTTTCTACTTGACATTGTAACCCCAATTGCACACATTCACCCGAGGTCATGGTTACTTTGATCCTCTTTTCAAAGATCAACTACTCTTGCTGCATCAGCAGGGACTGAAGCTACTCTTGGCAACAACATAATGCACTTAACTCTTCATCAGGGGAAATGTTTCCAGAAAGAGGAAGATGGGAGACCGAAAACAACATATGTGTCAAATTTGTGACATGTTACTTTCATAGACACAAATCCAAACAAGTGAGTGATGTCCCAAACTGCAAGTTATTCACTATAACAAGCTTAAGTGGTATTTTATATGAATCTTGTTTTCACTAAAAATAAAAATCTGTTTGACTCCAATGCAAATTAATGTTGCAAATCAATGTCTCTTTAGCATCTTTTCACAATATCACTATTACAATAATAATATTTATTGAAATAAAAAGTAATTCAGTTCAGATAATAAAATACTATAACTGTTTCTAAATAGTTCATTCAAAACTCAAAATTGTTACATTTAAGTAAGACCGAGCTTGTCGTATACGACAAAAAACGGCACCTCTGATTCATAACTTAATAACTTTATAATAATAATAAATAGAAACATACTGTCTTTTGGAGCTAAAACCTAACACTCACCCTGTTCTGATGATGTCTTTGGAGTCTTTGTAGCCCTTACAGAAGGTTTTCTATCCAGCCTGGAAGTCCAGAGTTTTTCTGGGTTTTTGTGCAATTAATCCAAACTGTTACATCCAAGATTGATACACTTTATGTCCATAATTTATGATTTTTCGGCATAGCCAAGTTTAACATCTGCCTATTTTTCTCTTGAGCAAAGGAATGTTACAGAGGGATTATTGAAAAAACACCCAAGTGGGTGACCTATATGTCTTACATCTCACATTTACACTCATTTAATCTTCTTGACTGTGGTTCAGGTCCAAACTGTTTGTACTTTATCTGTTTGTCCCTATTCACACTGTGGAAACAGACCAACACTTAGTTGTACGTTATCCAGTTTGGATCTGTCAGTATTGGTTAGTGCGCTGCTCTTTTATGGAATACTGGGTTCATGTTTTAGTTCTACTGCAACCGCTGGTTTTCTGACTGCCAAAATCTTTTTTCTTATCTTTTGCATTTTGTCCACCAATTCATAAAATTAGTATAATTATGTGTTTTCTACTACTCAAGAAGTAACAATCTTATGAACAAGACCTCTCTAAATTAACATTGTTTGTCTTGTCACATTTTACCATTTTTGCACAATGAACTTGATGTTCTCAACAATGTCCATAATACATGAATCTCCATTCAAATCAGGAATCGTTTATTTGGGCCATCTGGGGGCAAGTTGTAAATACAAGATTGACATATCACCTTGAAACATTTTTATGATCTACATGTTTAGCAAACAGTGGACTAACTACTCATTGGTGACACAAAGTAACATCATTTATTTGGAGCCGTGTTTCTGTCCACAAATTCACTTGTTTTTTGACTCTGTTCAACTAACTCCTGATGAAAACATCTGGCTCTCTTGGCTGCTAAATGTTACACAATGTTCACGGGCTAGTTGGTAACATAGTTTGGCTGGCGTTTGATGCGGGGCAGGTAGTGTTATCTATCGTGTTCAAATGTTATTGCTGAAAACGGCTTTGAAATGCTTGGACCAGACGGAACCGATATAGATCAGTCGCTTTAGTGTCACCTGAACTGGAGCGGTCTAGACTGATGCTAAGTGTAAGAGTATGCTCTCACACTTGCAGCATCTGAGTCTGTTTTTAATCTAACCACCTCTTGTATCTTTCCTGATTTCATTGAATTTTAATCAGAACATTGCTATCTGACTCAGCTCCACTGCCATCCATTACCTCAAAACCTTTATGGTCAAGGCCTCTCATAATGCAAACATCTGATCCTGGGTGACTGCGAAATGGTAGAATGTACAGTAATGAGGAAAACATTTCATTGTGAAAAAAAAAAGTAATCAGATCTGTTAAAGTATAATTTTGCATTAGGGTATTTGTATAGTGTTTTACAGCCTGGTAAAGGAGGTATACACACCTCCATCTTGTACTTTAAGTTAGTCCTGTCTGGGTTATTAATACAGACAATACTAAGGTGGAAACATCTTGACCACACCTCTGCTTTTGTGCAGCAATCTTTCCCATCAGTAGTAGATTATAAAGAGGATAGACACGGCAAAGACACACAAACTTGGATGTGAAAATTTGAGGTATGTGGAAAGAATGAGGGCAGACTCTAGAGTAAACTTAGACTGATCCAAGAGCAACTGAATGATCCTCTGGCCTGCTGGTCTTTTAAAAGCTAAAATATCCAGATTCAACCAGTCAGGCAAAGGTTCTTCAATCAGAAATGCTGGGCCCAGTGAGTAAAATCTGAGACTTAGTCATTGGTTTCCGACCCTCTGATTCCCTGCCATACATTGGCTGCTGCAGCACCAGTGAGTTGGTCAGACATGGCTGCTCCAAGAATATTTAATTTCATCTCACACTGAAACACACATGGACTTTTTTGTTTTGGAGTGTTGGCGTTTTGGAAAGCTTCATGAGAACACTAGAGAAAAGTTCGACCACATCTCATCCGTTCCATGCAAAGCTGGTCTGCCATTGACCACAGATAAATTATTAGGAGTCTGGGAGAGAACAGATGTGGCCAACACCTAATTGGCTCCACCAACACTCTCTCCATCTGCTTATCCTGTTCCCTCCCCTGTTTCGCCTTGTTCTGCTACTCCTTTACTCGACCAGCAGCTTTACTATCTCTTCTGCACCAAAAAAATGGTATCCATCACTGTTTTGTTGACCTTTAACATGTGTCTTGCACATTACAAACACTCAAAAGCTCTTTCCATCTTCTGGTGAGTGTTCCCTTGTGTCACTGTACAAACCTAAAATGCATTCACATGGAGTATCGAGGGCTCCTTTCAATCCCATTTCTTCCCCTTAGAGTTGTGGAATTCATGAAGTGTAGATGCATTTGTAGTAGTACGTGGGATACGATATGGCTTCATAGTTATAATATGATGTCACTGAGGAATTGGGAGTGAAAAGTAAGCATGCCATATCGAATACAAAACACTGAAAATGAAGAATCCTCTCTTCAACCAAAATACACAACTGTTATTTTTGATTCTGTCGGTTGTGCTGTGAAGAATAAACCATGGGATATTAATGTTATTCACAGACGTAGCAAACAGTGTGTGTTTTCTGTCCACCTTCTTGTCTGCAGGTTCCTACCACACACTCTGAAGAAATAAACTTAAAAGCTAAAAAGGGAAGTTGAACTGCTATTCCTCTGGCACACACAATGATAAATGTGGATGAAACGGAAGAACTTTCGTGGGATACAAACATTGCCATCTGTCTGTCTTAGTGTCAGTCTGGTTGGAAACGGGCCTCCAACGTACACAAAGGAAGTATTTTGTCTGGTGAAGAGAGTTATCCGGCACTCAATTACAATCAACGCTGGCACTTAAGACTCATCTGGCTTGGATTCACAGTGAAGAAAGATGGTTGACCTTCTATTCACCAAAAGCCCTGACACATGCTTCTCTTGCCAGTGCAGGGTGTGGACACCATGATGGCTTATGAGGGACTATATAGGCCAGATACCACATCTAAGTGTTTTGCTATGGACATGTCTGAACAAGAGGCAGAAAAAGGTCCAAGTGAAGTTTAGATATTGTTGTTTGAGACACTGACGATTGAGGGCAACAGTCAAAACTGCATTTTTCTCCATATTTTAATGATATTGGCTAATTTATTCCTTCACTCCCTGCAAATGTGCCCTGCTCCAAGAGCAGAAGTTATTTCTTTAGTTCTATGAATAGACCAAGACAGGCTTCACTATCCATGTATAATAGTTTAAGGTGTTTGGTAAGAATTTTCCAGTGGATGTGCTGAGATTGTATCCAAATGTAGAAACGCTGTGCCAAGTCAGTGATAAAATCAATCGGGCCTGCTGTGGTCTGCTTGCAATAACTCAGTCAGCACACACAGAAACCTAACATCAAGGATCCCACAAAGTTAAGGCCAAATTAACTTAAGGTATCCATAAAACCTGGAAAATGTGGCTGCTGTGGGTCTGATTTCTGAGATCCACTGTACTTCTAGTAAGAAGAAGTGGTAAAATACATAGGGATCCAAAGGCCTATTAAAAAGTAATGTGAATAAGATGAAACCCATTATGTCTCACTAATTACTATTGTGATTCTCTAATTTTCTTATAAAATCCAATCACAGTGGAAGATATAAAGAGAAATAGCGGAACAGACCAGTTGAACAAGACTGTTAAAGGAACAGTTTGACATTCGATACGCAAAATATCTACAGCCGGTTAGCATAGCTTAGCTTAGCACACTAGAAGCAGGGAAAACAGCCAGCCTGGTGCTGCCCAAAGGTAATACAATCTACCTCCAAAGTTGACTAATTAACATGTCATACTTTGTTTTGATCAAAAACAAAAGTGTAAAAAACGACAAACTGACATTTTATGGGGAATTATGCACCAGATTAGTTCTTATCCAGTCACAGTGACTTCTCCGCTGGTTGCCTGGCAACCCTACAGTGACAATAAGAGTCCAAGGGGTTAATTGGCTTAGCTACAATAACTGGCTGCTAGCTAAATGGCTACTAGCAGTAGCTTCATATTTACCGTACAGGCATTAGAGTGGTATCAACCTTTATTCTAATAATCTGTAAGAAAGCGTATAAACATATTTTCCATTATTTTTGCAGCATTTTGAGTTGTTTTTTCAAAAACAGGCTGCAACTTGATCCAAACAATGCTTTTAATATCTGCGACATTCAGTGTATGCCATGGAAAGGATGAGACAGAGGAAACTCAGTTGTTGACTTGAGGGGAATACTGTGTTATTTTCCATTTGTATTATGAATCTTTGTTTACCGCTGTTTTGATATTTGCACAAACAATGTTTTCCTCCACCAGCCTCCTGCTGTGTTAGAATTCCACAGCAGTTATGTATGCTGCTGTTCTGATTCAGGAACATTATGGTCCTGTCTTATCGATGGCTTGTTTATAATCCATGTACTCCTCTCTCCTGTATTTTATGTGGTGCTGCATTTGTGCTATGCTGAAAAATACTGAAGATATTTGACATTTTAAGAAACAACTGTCCGGCCTTTCACCCAAACATCTGCACTGGTCAGACAGGACTTACTGTATGTCTGTTGGAATGATACATTAAATATTGCTTAATACCATCCACGTATTAAGCCCTGTGCGTGCATGCATGCGTGTGTGCGTGCGTGCGTGTGTGCATGCGTGCGTGAATGCGTGTGTGTCTCTCAACACCTGTTCATCTAGTTTTTTGGCAGGTCTGTTTTCTTCCAAAGTAAGCTCATTACATTTTAGTGTCATTTCATATTCTGTAAGAAGAGAGCATTAAAAAAGGGAAACTTAACTAAATACTTAGTGACTTCACTCACTCCCTCTTGCCACTTACCAGTATTTTGCATACTCTCTTTCCTTAATATCATCACCACATTAGCGCTCTTTACGTCCATAAACACTCACTCGGACGTCCACAGTGGCAGTCAGACACCAACCAGTCCTTGTTAGGGACGAGTGTCTCTGCCATGCAGAGCTGATGATGCCATGGTGGGGTTTGGCTGCTAATGTTTTCCCAGTCAGACACTTTCTGCCTCGGGCCAGCCAAATGACACCCTAGAGCTTTGGATCGCCTGGTGAAGACATCACCCGTTTTACAGCCTGAACAGTCTGAATGTTTCCACTAAAGCACTCTTATATTCTCACCACATTCCAAAAGAACATACATCTGCATCTAGTATAAATAAAATCTGCAGTCACACAAAATATGTCATAGTTAAATGTGAACATTTCTAAATGTATGACACTCTATAACTCTCTCAAAGTCATCAGCCAACATCTGAAAATAATTTTTTTGAGGTTTGAGGGCATGGAGGCGTATATAAATTGGCATTTTCCTATTTTATGCCTACTCTTGTGCCACTTTCATTTTACAAAACACACCTGGGCGAAAAAAAATAAAAAAAATAATGATAAATCAATCAATCTGTGAAGTCTGTTTCTTCTCACACTTGCTGTCTTTGAATAATAACCCTGACCCAAGCCCCGCTTTGCAGAATAAATTTCATTCTAGCATTTACTGCATCAACATTCCGTTTAATCACTTTTTTTTGCTCAACCCATCGCATGATAGCTGTTAAATATGAACTGAAATGTTGAGACAGATTCAACTGGATAGGACAATTTAAATAGATGGTGCAGAAGGACTGGACACTCCCTTAAATTTGACTTGGATGGACATCAAAATGGGCTGTTATTGGAAATAAATCTTTGTTTTAGGTGTTTATTGTGATATAAAACACGTTTTTTATTTAAAGTACAATAGGTAAAAAAAGATATCTACTGAAAACTAACAGTGAACATTATAAAATTACAGTTTTTGGGGGGGTGTACTTGTATTGCAGTGATCTCCTGTCTTCCCATATCATAACAGGCAGGATGGCTCCAATTCACATTGAAAACTACTGCAACCACACCTTACCATCTAACTGCACTGATTTGGCAGCTTGTTTAAAGGCCTTCATGCTCATATTCACCATATGTGCCTTTGTTTATTGGCTCCTGCTGCTGTTGCTGCTATCAGCAAAAGCCTTCGTGCATCATGTTTGCATCTCATGTTTTTATGCTAAGTTGCTGCAGCACGTCAAAGTCTTTAGTTTTGACGTGAGTGATTCTGACAGAATTTGAGGTGGATTCCCTACACTAAAAAATGCTGACTTAGGTGCTGCCTTTGCTTACTGTATATGCTTTGTCATGATAGATTAATGCATCTTCTCAATGGGGTACCATCATTTAAGTCTGGACCATTAGCAATCATGTCTGCTTTGCTGACACTGGGGAAAATACGTTTGAACATACAGAGTAGATACACATAATAACTTGATGTAAGACAATAAATGAGCTGCACTGCAGAGTAGTTAAGAGATGCACAAATTTGGACTTGATGGTCTCTATTTTTCCCAGAATTGGAATGAAACTCAATATGCACAAAAAACACCAAGTCCAATTCCTTTATTAATACAAGGAACGATTTAATGTAGAAAAAAAACAATTCCTCACAGCTGAAAAAGAATTAGAAACCAGCTTCTCATTTGTAATATTTTATGAAAATTAACTGTTATAAAGTCTGATCATACAATTGTTTCATGAAACAGCCTTGATTCTGGGTACTTTGATGGTTTGTGAATTCAACAGTTCACTCAACGCTGAAGACACAACTACAAAACATGTGTCTGATGTTGGGTAATAGTAGAGGACCACAAATGTAAATATATCTCAGGCTGCCTGCTATCATATCCTCAGTCAGTGATTGATTCCCACCACTTCTTCAAAGAATCAGTTGTTGTGCCTCAGTAATTATATACTTAAATACATTATACAACTTTTCCAAAGCCCTATAGGCTTAGGTGCCCAGAGATTTTCCATTCTTGTGTGTTATTAATAAGGATTCTGGCAGTGACTCCCTATAAAACCATCATAAAGACATACTAGCATGTAGCATTTGTCACAGTTTTGGGGGGGGACACAGTGTTAACACTACACTTTGTTTTGTTTCCATGACATAATGATTTTGAGATTGAGGGAAATGTATATATGTATGTGTCTCAAAACTCTTTTCATATTAAAAACTTGGCAGCTAACACACTTGCTGTTTCTACCCAAACGGGAGGGTCACCCTCACTTTGTTGGCAGACAAAGGCGATGTTTGGCTGCTCACCTCAGCCCAGTAAATCAGAAACAGATTGAAATGGAAAAGAAAAAAAAGAGATTAATCAAGTCTCTCGAACACCCGGCCGACACTTGTACTAGCAGCAACTTATGGTGCAGGCTGGATTGCAGATTTGTGGACATGACACATGAGAAAATTGTGTTCCGCCACAATGAAAGGATTATTTGACAGCAGTACAGATTCCACACCAAATGTTTATGTGTCCGTCATATAAAAAGGGGGTAACTGGCAACTAAGCTTATAGGGGAATAAAGCAGCTTTGGTCAAGGTTACAATTAGAGTTTGCTACCTCAAATCACATTGGTTAGAATTTATGTTAATGAAGAGGAAGAAAAACAATCGGTCACTTTGACCTCCACACTAACACTCACGATATGTTAGTATCAATTTACTGACTTTCTTTTAATGTGTGTCCTTCATGTAATCCTCTTGTTGGGGTAAAAATGTAAAAAATATATATTCTGTATATATATTCAGTAGCTGCCTCAAAGTGTTTGAACAGACAGTGTGTTTTTTGTTTTGTTTTGTTAATCTATGGTATTCCTTAACCCAATACCTGCCAATGGATGTGTGTATTTTCCTCTAATAAGCAGTCATCTAATAAGTATTTAATAATACAGTCATCTTCCTTCACACAATAACCTACTCAGGCCTTTTTCCTGGCTCTCATTTTTCAGCAATTGTTTACAGGCAAAACTACATATTGAAAAATACTTTCAAATATCCAGAAAATAAACATTAATGATAAAGAAAACTGTTTCACACAAAGTGGAAAATTGCCTTCACTACTGCAAACTGTAGAAGACACAGACTGGATTATTCCAGGTCCACATTTTTATAGGCAGGTTGCCTGTTAAAATGGCTCCAATTACAAAATGTATGTGTTTTGAATAAAGCTAGTATTGCTGTCTGTAATAAGTCCAATCATTTTGATGGAGACATTTTAAAAGATTCAAGAGTTTGAATAGAAATCCAATCCAATGACGGAGACACTTCTCATCACTTCAAGCAAAGGCAAATCTTTCATGAGATGTGGATTTAATTATTAATGGACTTCATCCACTTCCTACTGATTCATGCTCATATTAAATTAACAAGATGTGATTTGGTTAATTACTTGACGCAAAGGAAGAATGCATTCCATTCTGGTCATGTTGATAAGACCGCATGTGTGGATTGAAGTTCCAGCCCAGCCTTGCAGCGTATCTAGATGGCACAGACTGTACACCCACTCATTCCTTGCAGCTAAAGTTCAAAACACATAAAGGTTTGAACTGGCACAAAAGTAGGTTGAAAAATACCAGGGAATAACCTGGATAAAAGAGTGGGGTTAGATTGAATATCATAAAAGATCCACATAATGATGAGGTAGTTAAAATTAATTTGTTTGCAAGTGTCCTTTATAAATTTTTGCTTTAGCAAATATTCCATTTCACTTTGCAAAACTACTTTTGTTCATAAACCTAATCCCACTTTCACATTTTAAAACCATGCAATCAAATTAAATCAATCCTCTAATGCAATAATAGTCAGCTGCCAGGCAGCTGTGTTTGACTAGGTATTTATAATGAGACTACGTGAATGATTTTATTATGTGAAGGCTGAACTGGGCAGACAGTACTGCCTGAGGACTGCACATTAACTCGTATATGTTCTATTTTCTCCTTTATTCTACAGACTAGGTTTGCTAATGCTCGATCTATAATATCCCAGATCCTTCCACTCTTCTCTAAACCATGCAATCATAATTAATCAATGTTTTAATTCTACGCTGCTCACCATCCAGGCAGCTGTGTTTGCCTATTACAACATATCCCTCTCCTTTATTACAGGGCGCGATGTCAACTTGGCCAGTTGGGAAGTGTTCCCTCTTTCAATTTGCTTTCCGCCGAGCAGGAGTCTGTCACCATGGAGACAAAAGGTCCTGCCGGCCCTGAATGGCCACGTTTATACCAAAACACCACTTGAGCGAGTGTTTCCGTCGCCTGTGTCCTTTATTTTCTAGAGCCATGTGGGACCAAGGGTGAGTGAGGAGGAATAGTGAATGACGGAGTTGCCTCACTGAAAAGGCTTTTATTTATGTGGGTGTACATTGTTATGACAATAGGTGATGAATGTTTCCTTGGGCTATTCAGCATTGTTGTCATCCACCTTCTCCCGCATTCAGTGGGACTAATTTGGAGTAAATTCCTAAAAATAACATTGGACAGAGTCAGATGTATTTTCAGTCTCCAGTGTCTAGTGTCCATTTCACTGCAGACATGGATACTAAGGGTCAAGTATTGGATGATTAATGGCTGCTAATGGGAACAGCATGGCCTTCGATACTTTGACTCTACAGTTAAAACATTTCACGAGGCCACTAATGGCAGAGGGACTGGTTTTTATTCTGCAGTATTGGTTTATCAGACTGGCAGCATGGCACTCATCTCACCTCAAACATGCAAAATATCCATTGAAGCTGGCAATTCACTGGCCAAATGTGTGGCCAATCTGAATAGATTAGTGTGTGTGTGTGTGTGTGTGTGTGTGTGTGTGTGTGTGTGTGTGTGTGTGTGTGTGTGTGTGTGTGTGTGTGTGTGTGTGTGTGTGTGTGGCCCCTCAGGATTTAGAGGAAAGGCTGTAAACTGACGGGATTCCTCCAGTGTGATTATCATATGAATAAGTATCAACACACAGCCTCACTTTGATTGGTCCAAATAAGGTCATTTCCCACAGTACCACTGGCCCAGATCCCAACTGTCAGCCTGTCACTTTCATCATTGGTGCCTCTACTGTGTGTGTGTGTGTGTGTGTGTGTGTGTGTGTGTGTGTGTGTGTGTGTGTGTGTGTGTGTGTGTGTGCGTGTGTATGCATGCGTGTGTATGCATGCATGTGTCTGCAGGGTCTGTTTTGTTCATCACGGCTGAGACACTCCAGTCAGAGATGTAAATGACAGAGCTCCCCCAACCTCACTGATGGAAAATTACTCAGAAAGTCTGGGATGGGATTTAAGTGTACCGTCCTGCACTTAGTACTTCCGTTGGTTTGTCATTTAGAATGACAGACAAACAAAACTCTCTTTGTAGAGGAATGTTACCCATGTGCATGTTTACTATAAAGATATAATTCAGGAAACAGGTACTTTAGGTATTTTAATATTTATAACTGGGAAGAATTATTTTTAAAAAGCATGCTAAATGCAAATTTTGTGGCATTTTTCCGAAAAAATGCAACTAATTGAACCATACATAGTAACTGGGGACTCCAATAAGTGCCATCTGGCTTTATGGTTTCACACATGCAGCAATCCAGAGTCCATCACATCCCCCTTCACTGGTAAATCAAGCCACATCAAGGCTCCCCTTGCACTGACTCTCTAAATGAAACATCATTTTAAATTGTTGTGGTGAAGTAAAGTTAGCTGACCACAAACGAAATGTGGGGTCACTCTCTGTATATGGGAACATGACGAGGATTTTTTCCCACAGTTGGTGACTCTGCGGGTGTCATGGCTTTCTTGTTACAGTATATTACCGCTATGGAGAAGGCTTTTATTAGAACAACAAATGTATGACAAGCCTTCCTTTCACCCAGTAGTTCTCATCAAAGTACCCTTGAGCAAAGCAGTGAGACTGCACAGAAGCCAACAAACAACACTATAGTTTTTCTCTGTCCATCTTCTCACATAAGCCATTGCAATAGGAATATACTCCGTAAACTTGACATGATGTCAAAATGTTTGATGAAAGCAAGAAAAATCTGCTGTCACAGCTGAAACACTAAAAAAGAGCAAGGTGTTTAAACAAGTTGTTTATCTAGACATCCCCCAAGGCTATGTCTTTTCTCCGAACCACACCTGTCGCCGAGCTTCCAACAATCAAACCTGTCCAGACCTAAAGACATAACCCGTAATAGCTTTTTTTACATCAATATGAATGTTTTGTCATTAACATTCTCATATATAATTTAACTTTAGGGCATCGTTGACTGACTTTAATGACCCTCAAATGATTTTGTTTCTGCCCAACCATTTGTAATACACTAGTGGAGACGGATAATGGTAGTAAATGGTCTTTTCAATGGTCCTGTAGTATAGGTTGGCTTGGAAAGTCTTGAGGTTTAAGTGAGAGTAAAGGAAAAACATTCTCTTTTAACAGAAATGTAGTTGTATAAATAGAGAGCAGAGTGCCAAATAATAGATAAAATAAGATAGATAGATATTTAGAGGTGAAATAGGGTGTAGACAGAGCCTCCAGCTCTTTTCAAACATTTGTATATGTGTGTTTGCATGTTGAGTGATGGGGTGATGAGGTTCTTCTTACCCAGCATGTCGGCACAGGCAAACAGACCAACAGAATGTCTCTATATGTTATTTTTTCACACAGAAACTAATCAGCAGCTATGTCTTCTTCAATATAAGCTAAGACAAAAATGTGGGCAGTGGAAAATGAATCTTAAATCTTATTCATAAATGGTTTTGAAATTTACTTACGACTTTATGACTAAATTTCAAATCCTCCTGATATGAAATGTACACATCAGGCCTGTAGCTTCCAAGATTAAGGCACTTTTCTGCCCAGAGAATCACAATTGTCAACATCAAGATCACTGCTTTGCCCTTTTTGCTTTTGGCAAATCCTCTTAGGTTTACAGCACAACAAAGAAATGCTGAGGTCACAACTTGGTATGGACCCTTTGACCTCCCTCGGAAACCTCTTTTCTTCTAAGCGCAAGTAATAATACCTATGAAGCCCTTGCTCGTCTTCCCACATTTCTTTCATTCTCTCTTATCCAGACACACACATTAAACTTTAGGCTACCTGAAATCCCACTTTTAAAAAAGTAGATTTCCTTGACCCTGCTCCCTTATAGGTCTTTTTCTTTGATTCATTTCTTTCTTTCTCCTAAAACTTTTCTCCCTCTTTTCTTTTTTTGTTTCTGCAGTGGGATAATAACACCTGAGAACAAAGGTGGCAGGGCAGCTTTAATGAATGTATCATCAAAGGTATTCTACTTTTGTCTGCCTGATGGAGGTCAGACATCAGTTTCAGCTACAAAGACTCTTCTGCAGAGGCCACGCTGGAACCAGGAGGTCTCAGGTTAGATCTCCACTATATTGTATTTCCACGTCTCCTCAATTGCCACATGTCATTACAAAACCGCCTCCTCGCTCTATTATAAAGGGCCTGCTTTCCATCATCTGCCAGATATTGAAGGATGCAGTCCGATTTTTCTCCTCTCCATCACATTTTTGTAAAATATGCCAGATATGATCTCATTGTTTGTGTTGGACATCTGGCTTTATCATAATTTAATTCTCCTGGCCTCTGACCTTTTTCCATGCTAGTATTTTCCTCCGCTCCTTCCCTCCATCTGTGGACTCAATTCGAGCTTCTCTGTTAAGGATTACTTGAACCCCAGGTGACAAAATGCACGTTAGCTAAGGTAATTTCTTTTGTCCAAAAAGCTGAAATAAGGAAGTGCTTATCCATCCAAAAGAGGAGTCTTCTTGAGACCCAAATGGACCATTTTGACACACTTGTGGCTTCCACTTGTGTGGTCTGCCCTTTGTCTTTTGCTGCAAAAAAAAAAAAAGTCAAGTTGAGGGAGGAAAAGCAAGACAGGATGAAACCCGCTCTTCTGCTATCTGATGATTTTTAGTTTTAAAGAGAAAGAGCAAAAGACGGAGAGAAAAGTCTTTCATCCGTGCTAAAACTCATTCAGCAATTGTCCTTTAATTCGAGCAGTGATCAAAATCATGAGTTCAAGAAGAGAAGTGCTGAGACATTGATTCTTTTCTGATCTTTTCGGATCAAATGTGATTTAGAAAGATGTCACTCAAATGTGTCATCTCAACTTGGGGCTGCACCGTCAGTAACTTCAGTTCATGACACAAATCCGACACTGCTTATTCTCTGATTACTGATATAAAATAGACGTTATCCATGTATCATTTCCATTCAAAGTTCAATAGCTGGTTTAACGACCCAGAGGAAATTACAACAATGAAGCAGATAGAGGCAGAGACTTGCTCGCCAATTGAACACATGGCTGCTGCTGGAGACCTTGGCTTATGCAGTTAAGTTATTATTAGTTATTATGCAAAAGTTAAACTTTTGACCTTCCTGCAACAGCATGACACAGTCTCTCTAAACACTTAGCCTCCCCAACGTTTTCCAGTCATGCTGATAAGATGAGGTCTGGTTACTTGGGGTTAATAAAAAAACACACCCTCGCCTTGATTAGATCCAGCTTTGGCAGGTCCAATCCAGAAAGCACAACACACAGATGCGACTTTAGAGAGTAAAAATAAGATACAGTACTTTTGTATTTCTATGAACTTCATCTGTATTTGTGCCATTCCAATCCAATGCCAACGTTCAAGACCAATGCAGGAAGTAGTGTACTAATGACTGATGTCCCCATGAGTTTCATCTGTTGCCACCAGCAGGTCAAGGTTTTCACTTATCCAATGAAATATCTCAAAATCTACTAAATGACTTTAGTGAAATTTGATACAGACATTCATGGTTCCCAGATGATAAATCCTAATGACTTTGAAGATCCCCTGACTTTTTCCCTACTGTCACCATAAGGTTCACATTTGTGGTTTTGAGTAAAATGTCTAGACAACTATTAGATGGATTCCCATGAAATTATGTACAGACATTCATGTCCCCCTCAGAATGAGTGGTAATAACTTTTGTGATTCCCTGTCACTTCTGGAGGAACTTTTCTACAGTTCTAACAACCCCCCTTTTTTTATTGTGACCGCACTGCAAGAACTAGGAACTATCATGGTTCTTAGAATGCTGTTTTGAAGGACTTTTTAGCTTTTACTTCAGAGTAGGTACTCTCTTTTCCTGACATCAGTTAAAAGTTTTAATTTGTCCAATACTTTGGTTTATGACAAAATACCTCCAAAACCAAAGCCATTACCATCAACCACAAATGTACTTTGTGTTTAGTGCTAATGAGCAGATCACCAACTAAGATGGTAAACATGCTAAACATTAGGAAGTTAACATTGTCACTGTAAATACGTTAGCATGCTGACATTTAGCTCAAAGTACAGCAGTGCCTAACTACAGCCTTACAGAGCCGTTAGCATGGCTGTAGACTCTCTTATTAACCGTAACAACGATCTTTCCCTAACCTCAACCATATGGTAGGTGCCATGCGAATCGTCCAATATCAAGGTTTTTTCTGGCGACAAAGATCAAAAAGACTAAGACTGGGAGCCTTCTACCTCCCACACAGTCCGCCAAAGAGCCTCCTCCTCTGTTTTGGGCCAATAAAGTCCAATAAGCCCAAAACTCTATTAAGGCAACATAAACAAACCTAATCAAGACTGGAAGGAGGTGCCAATCTGAATAGATTAGACAAAAGCGTGTGTGTGTGTGTGTGTGTGTGTGTGTGTGTGTGTGTGTGTGTGTGTGTGTGGTTTGGTTTTTTGGGCTAGTCAGAATAGAGGCTGAATGAGGATGAATGACGATGAAGAGGGAGAAAGAGAGTTTGTGTGCAGCATTCTCTCCTAAGATTCACACAGGACTTATCATTACCAGATGTCACAGTGACGGTGGCTGAATCACTGCTCCTTTCTTTAAACTCCAACTCTCTGCCTCTTTCTCTTCTCCGTCCTTCCTTCTTGGTTCTTTTCCCTCTCCCTGTCT
Source organism: Sander vitreus (assembly GCF_031162955.1). Classification (NCBI taxonomy): domain Eukaryota; kingdom Metazoa; phylum Chordata; class Actinopteri; order Perciformes; family Percidae; genus Sander; species Sander vitreus. The sequence goes on from NC_135877.1 coordinate 15,550,478, forward strand.
CCCTTCTCTCTCTCTCTCTCTCTCTCTCTCTCTCTCTCTCTCTCTCTCTCTCTCTCTCTCTCTCTCTCTCTCTCCCTTTTTTTCTTCCTCCCTTCTCCTTTTCCAGCTGTTTTTGGAGCACGCAGCGAGAACGGGGGAAGTTTTCCACCAATTGTTTCGGTCCTGAGAGGAGCTCGGCGGTCGGACCCTCCCTCCTTCTATCTCTCTCCCCTCTCTCTCCTCTGTCTCTCGCCCGCTCTCTCTCCTCCCCTTGTTGTGACAGAGCACACCTGCTTGATCTTGGCTGCACGCACTCCGAGTCCAATTACCCCATAGGCCCTCACAGCCACTTCACAGTCTCATCCCCCCACTCGACTGGATTTTTGGGAGTCAAGCTCATCTTGCACACTTCTACTCTCTTTGCCTTGGTTCTACTGAGAACAGGTAGGTTATTCCTTTAACTCCGAGAGTGGAGAAAAGTATGCAAAATAATGGGTGAAGTGAGGTTAGCAATAAGGCGTTAGGTTTCACTATGGTTTCATTTTTAAAGAAATATAGAGAGTTTGCTGGATTGTGACTTTTTGCATTACAAAATCTATCATTCAGGATTTAAAAGTCAAAAGTTAAAAGACTGCTGCTTGTGTTTTTTGCAGTTACAATTGTTAAAACTGGATTTGACTGTGTTTGATTCACGTCTTCATACATTTATGTATGTTGTGTGTATTTCAGATATGTTGCCAGGTCTTGTTCCCACAGCTCTTTCAGCTTTGTGATGAGAGACCTTTAATCATTTCCAGTCCAATCTGCATACAGCTCAGTGAAAAGAGCAGCAGCTAGGGAAGGGGGTGTGGTAGTGCAGTTGATGCTGGTACCTCACTCCCCTGCCAAAAAAACGGATTCTCCTGGCCCATTGTTAATCTCTAAGGTATCCTGCCATATGTGATGTTTTCAGCACCTTCTTAGTTTACAATTTCAGCTTGCAGTTTTTTACTTGCTTTTTGAGAAAAGTGTTTGTTGATTGTTTGGATGTAACCAATATGGAAGTGCATTCCTCAAGCTAGCTTTTGAGTTTGTTAGTTGTATACATGATTAGATTTGTAGTGCTTACATAAAGACAAGGGGTTGAGTGAGGGGTAGGCAGAAAGTTTCTTTTTACAGTCAACAATTGCTAATGTCAGCGGTAAATGTTTTTGTTGCATTCATGTGTTCCTTTTCTCTCTTTGTTTAGCTTTCTTTCATTCTTTTTCTCTTTTTTTCTTTCCCTGTGGTGTTTTTTGGGCAGTCTACAAAAAATGAGGAGAGGGGGAAAAAAGCTAAAACAACAATGAGGATTCCATTGTGTTGATTCAGCCCATTAGTGCTTGTCAAGAACTTGATATGGAAAAGTTGTTTCTGCTGCTTCTCACACTGTCCATTTCAGCAGTTCATTTGAGACTGCAGCCAGACCGTTCTATTCCCAATCTCTTATCTGTCTGCTCTGCGGCCCTGTTTCTTCTCAATGTGAACCTTATCTGCCCGCAGTTTGCTGCTGTTTTCACAGGAGCAGAACAGAACCCAAATTGCTAGGGGCAACTTAAAGTGAGAGGCTTTGAAGAGGAGATGAACAAAAAAAAAAAAGCTGTACCTGGCAACGCACAGAGCCATTAATCCTGTAATGGTACAGCTTCCTCTATCAAAGACAGGTCTGAAGGCTTCCCGGCAAGCCACCACACAACTCTCAGTTGACTCATTACATCCTTTTTGCCAGTAGGGAAAACACCTAATAAGGCTCAGCTGCACTGAGTGGACTGGAGTGAAACTGAACAAGGGAAAAAGTGAGACAAACTAAAAAGAAGGAAAAGTGGGGCTTAGAATAGAATAGAGGCTAAAAGAGGCATAAACAGTGTACTAAAATACATTCAGAGCAATACAAGTACTTCAGCAGTTCATACTGTTGAGTTGAGCTGAGCAGATGTTTAACATTTGAACCAGAAATGAGTGACTGGAAGGTTAGGAGCAGACAAGGCCCAGATTTGCACTCAGGGGCTGCATTTTTTCCATCTGGACTTCAACTCTCAGGGTCAAAAAGAGCAAAAGAACAATGGAATTGAATGGACATCAGCCATGAAGACTTTTCCCCCCCCTTTGCTCCATGGAATATCAGAAAGTTTCACATGTCAGTCTTTCTAGCCAAAGTTTTAAGGGTCAGACAGAGAAAGAAAATACCATAAGCAATGGGAGAGAAGCCGGGGAAGGAACCGAACGAGCACAAAAAGGGAGGAGGAGATGGAAAGAGAAGAAAGGGAGAGAAGGTTGGGCAGTTTGTCCACGTCTGTGCAGCGCAGACTGTTGATAATGGGACTGAGGTTGATGGCAGGCCGACAGCTCTTCTCATGGAACAGCTGAAATGTGGTTTAACCACTCGCTGGCTTTCTCATGCCATGGCTCCAAACAACAGGCATGCTTTAGAGACCCTGAATGATCTTTCAATAATAGTTATGGCTCTGACACTTTATTTCTTCTGCATGAAGAAATTATATTGATTGTAGTGGTCAAAAGAGTCTTGGGCATTCTTGAAGCCAAAAAATGTCTCATTCAAACATATATAGTTGCATGGGTGGCTATTTTCCGGACGAGATTTCTCCAAACTCCTTGTTATAGGAAGGTTTTGGCTCTGAAATTGTTTGTTGGCCATGTCTTTGCATATTTTCAGATACATATCTTCTCGCTCACAAAATCCCCTGATATATCAGACATTTGTTGAAAATAACAACTGCTGACTTCTCTCACCACTGTCAAAGGAAGAGCCTGTAAAATCATCATCATTCATTTTTTACACTGCAGCGTCATTATCGATCATGCTTATGTGTGCAACTGCGTGGGAGGGAAATTGCACTCATTTGCTGATGGGTTAAAAGGGTCACACGTGTTTTAAACGTCCTGTGGCCTTGTAAATACCTTCCAATGATTCATTGCTGACAGACAATCTGCAGAGGCAGACGCAGGCCTGTGGAGAGTTAGAGGGGAGGGGGGAAGGTAGCGGACCAGGGTGGAGGGCAGGATGGTAGTTGTCTGCTTTATATTGTTTCCTTCATTGCAACGTGGTTTGATTTGCTAAAATCACGTCAGCATGGGGCTGAACGCTAACGTATGTTTCTTTCACGCTGCAGAAGTTTAAGTGAAAGATTTGCTGATGTGCTAATCGTTCTGCGGGTATCTCACGGATTTTATAAGCTTGAGAGTTTCAATGAAAGTCAGTGTCAAAGAGAAGAAAGTGACAAAGCAAAGGAGGGAAAAAATTACTTTACTCCCTCATGCAAGCTCTGCTTCCTGTCTGGGAATCATTAGTAATGCTGGGGCCAGACTTGGGGGAGAGTGTAGGGAGGGAAGAGAGGGATGGGACAAAAGAGTACGGCACAGAAGAATTGACAAGGATGCCGCCGCCACAGGAAATGTCAACCTCCTTTGTCTGAGATGGGATGATGAATCGCAGGTTTCAGAGACATGAGAGAAAAAGACATGATGTTGGTTCGTGTACTATTTACCACATGCCCTTTTACTAGGGTTGTAAATCTTTTGAAAATACAGACTAAACTTTCTCAAAGCTACTCGTGCTTTTTACTTTTTGATACATCTTTTCTATACCCACCATAGTTCAACAGGCATCTGCTGACCATTTAAAGCCCTTTCAAACTCTTCGGAAGTCATCATTTCAGTTGGATTTGTTTCACCAGTGATCTAAATTCAGAGTGAAATGACAATACAGATTAACATAAAAACAATCAATAACTTTCTTTAATAGTGCATGAACTACTAGTACTAGTACATTCTGTTTCACAAAAGTCACCATACGCTTTTATCAGAATTAGGTCAAAAATAAAAATGGTTAAATTCATCAGATCCGTTCATGTGCGTGGTTTTCATTTAGTTCATTAGTAGGAAACTAGTGTGTACCAAGTCCTTCCATATTTGCACTGATTAGTGACAGTCCACTTCTTGTGAATAAAGCCTGTCCCATTTTCATCTTGTAAGCTGGCAAACTGCCGCTGTACCACAACGTGATGCTGGCCAGTCAAGCTGCCCCATATCATTTCATAATGATATATTGTGAAAATAACTTTGTAGAGGAGAGAAGAGTTTATAATGTTACAAATGGAATACCCAATACCCAAACAGTAAAACCCATGTTTTAAAATGAATGTCAATAGTAAGTAATATGGGGAACATGGTCTGTCTGTGGAGACACAAAAAAAACTGCAAAAATATAAATTTTAGGAAAAGGTCATAAAAAGTCGGATCATGTTTCCTAAGCTGCAGGACACTAAATGAGCCCTTTTGATTTCCAGCTTGGTTGATCACTAGGATTCCTCTGTCAAAATGAAAATGATAAAGGGGAATACCTTTTATCCCATAACAGAAATCTTCTTTGAGGGGATTAAAATTGCCGATACTGGCGAGATGTAGAGTTTGCATTGTCAAGTCATGTTCCAGCATGTTCTGTTGGCAGCCTTGTGGGTTTAACATGCACACACACACACACACACACACACATGTGTTTGAGGAGCCTGTGTCGTGTGTTCAGTAGATTCTAGGTGTGTGTGTGTGTGTGTGTGTGTGTGTGTGTGTGTGTGTGTGTGTGTGTGTGTGTGGGGGGGGGGGGCATCTTCTTAGGGCCGGTGGACACATCTGAGCACTGGTAATGAAAGAACCAACGCCCGAGGCACAGCAGGTTGTCTCATGCGTAGAGGCTCATCCCAGGGGTAAAAGCTGTGAAAAGCCTTGAGTTTCTACTTTAAAAAAAAAAAAAACACTGCCTTTGACCATAATTCCTTGTTTTGGGATTTGAATATAGAGTGACAGTCATGTTCACAGACAGGCCTTGGTTGACCCATTATTTCACCACTCTAATGTACAATGTACAGGCCCTCCATCTCCAATTCCCAAATCTCCTAACTCACTAATATCAATACCACATATGGTTTATTCTGCAGCTGTGGTTACAAATTGTGAGTTCATGTCCCAAACAATAATCCCTGGAAATCCCTTATATTTAATTTCCTTGGTTTGATTTCAAAATCTTTCGTTTTAGTCTCATCATTATATAATGTGAGTAATTATTGTCATTGCAGTAATGCTGCAGCCATCAATTGCCCATAGAGCTTAGTTTAAGATCACTATCTTCTTCTTCTTCTTCTTCTTCTTCTTCTTCTTCTTCTTCTTCTTCTTCTTCTTCTTCTTCGTTTTGCCTGTCTGGCTCACATTAAAAGCTGCTGAAGTGTTTATGGACAAAGGTTGATAGATTGATGGCAGGACATATGGAGGGCCATCTGAAATCCTGAACCAATGCAATGGGTCAAAGCAGGTAGATAAGGTTCAGTAATCAGCGGTGAGACCTTTGTTATTTTTTGTGCATTGCTGTTCGTTGAAGCAAAGCTGGTACACTGACTTTAAAGATAACTGAATGTTCCAGCCCGCAAGATGTACCAGATGTGAGGAGTTCACAACACTATCGCCTCCTATGAAAAGTGATACACTGACTTTAATATACTTTCCAGTATTGGCAATTAATGTATTAAACTATGAGAAAAACCCATTTCGCATCCAAGCAGGTTAAAATGAACCACCAAGAGCATCTAAAAGCACTTTTTTAACCCAGGAGTGCTTTGCATCCTTAAATTCAAAACGCTGGCAGAATGCTGCTGCCAAGTCTGCAGACAAGGTTTCGTTGGATTGAGCTTTCAGCTGCGCTTAGATAAGAGAGCCTAACACAGCCAAGATTACTCAGTCTGTCGAAGACTGGAACAACGTGTACTCTGGATCTACTGTATGTTCTCTTTGTTTCAACGCCTCCCACTACAGTACATACTCCATGTTTCCAAGTGAGACAAAATGGCAAACGTTTTGCATGGAAAACTCTTCGCATCTATACATCAAACATAGTGTGACACGATTCCAGGCTCTAAGTGCCGACTTATGAAATCATCCTTTTGAATGTTCTTAGTTTTTTTTCCACTTCATAGCAACAGAACAAGAGTAAAAAAAGAAACATTAAGATGCAGAGCTATCCCACCCAACACAATTCCCCTCTGAATGAAAGTGATTTCAAGCTTGGTCATACTGTATGCAAGCACTGTAACCACTGGACTGAAGCTGTACAGTGTGTTAAAGCGGTAGCTGTTTTGTGGATACAAACTTTAATTACTGCTTGTGTTGAGAGTCCCTCCAAACCACGATCCCGTGACCTGACGTAACCCTAACCTGGATTTACACTACATCAGCACATCTCTTTCTTTTGCTTTTTTCTCTTACGCTCAAAGACACATACTGATTTAAAAGACTTAAACCTTTTTTTCATGTATTACATGTTTACATATAAAGGTGCACATACAACTTGTGCACTTGCTTTAATACACTTAAAGACACAAACTATTGCTTTATTCACACCTAAAAAACATGCAAATATACACTCAAATGACAGAAGTTAAGCAAAGATACAGCTTATAAGCACCATACACATGCACACAGACCATATAAACCAGCCCAGAGTCACTTTCAGCTCTGGCCAACTGGTTTGGGTCAGTTTCATCATCCTGGTCATGATGTTCAGGTCAAGGTCCGCTTCAGAACAGCTACTCCCAGATCATTTGTTAGCAGCTGCGGCTCAAATCCGCCCTTCAATTATTGTGGAACCAAGAGGGAAGGAGCAACGTTTGGCTATACGCATGACAAGCAGATTGCTGGGTCTTTGTGTGTGTGTGTGTGTGTGTGTGTGTGTGTGTGTGTGTGTGTGTGTGTGTGTGTGTGTGTGTGTGTGTGTGTGTATGTGTGTGTGTGTGTGTGTGTTGAAGTGTAAAAGGTCAGGGAGTTTTGTGGATCTCCACACTGTTTGAGTTTGAGAGAGTGCGTGGATGTGTCAACTTGTGTGTGGTTGTGTTTAGAAATAGAAGACAGCATAAGGAAGCAGGATTCTCCCAGTGACTCCACTCCTACAGATCTATGCTCCTTAAAGGATTTTAATGGCAAACAAATGATTACTGTGATTTATTACTTTGAATAGAAAATGCAGCACAATGCTGTACAGTGGCAGTGGAATTTCCCTTAATGCATCCCCTGTGTATTCCTGCAAGAGCTAATGCAGATGTTCCTTATGCAGCAATACATGTTGTTTCTTTGTCTTTTGCAAAAGCAATTTACATTGGCAGATTGTATTATGGTATCTAGATCAGTGGACCAACAGTAAAACATTAGTTTGCTCTTTAATCTCATAAGTACACAGGTACTTTTCTTGTAGGGGCTAGGTTGAAAAAGTTCAACTGATTTTAAAAAAAAAAACAACGATAATTTGAATAAAAACTGTAATCACAGTCACCTTTCACATCTAAAAACTACATGTTACGATTGAGAGTGTGTTAAAACCATAGACTTTATATTAATGGACAGCGCATGTATGACGTCACCCATTGGTTTGTGGCTATGAGTCGTTGAGTTTGCCGTTACGGGCGCAGCCATCCTGGTTGCGGATGTGACGATTTTAGACGAGAGGGACGAGTGAGGGAGGAGCTGCTTACACTCTACGTTACGTTACACACTTTCACTGGCAATCACATCATAGCCACGCCCTAAAACACCCCCTGCTTTATCACCGATTTTAAAATCAACGAGATCATAATTCAAAAAATGAACATCATTCTGTGTTACAGAAGATTTACAACTAGCGATTGAGACCATAAACTCACTTTCTCATAGACTTCTACAGAAACTGAACTCTTTTTGCAACTGCACGTGTCGCCCCCTGCTGGAATTCAGATAGAATGCAGGTTTAAGGCACTTCCGCATTTGCAGCACTTTGCCGAACTGGATGTGTTGTCCATTAATATTAACAGTCTATGGTTAAAACAACTAGTTAGAGGGCAAAAAAAGCTGATGCCAAAGCGAAAATGAATAAACTGTAAAAATAGTTAGCTAAAAAAGAATGGAAAAATTTGTTGAAATAGATAACTAAAAGTACCATAATGGATACATTGTTAACTAAAAATTGATAAATGGTTAAATAGTAGTCTACTATTGTAACTACTTTGGGAATAGGTCTTTTTTGTTTGTCCTCCATTCCTTAGTAACACATTCGTTATGTGCCTGTACAGCCTGACACTTCTGATAAAGTACTATTGTATAATTTTCTCATTTGGGTTTGCGCTAACCCATGGTCTATCATCTTTCACCTTCTGCTTAAAACTGACCAGTTAAAAAGCTTGTTTGACCAACCTCACTAAATTGTTACACCCAAGTGTTTAACCTTCTCGCCCCTCCACCTCTCACCTTTGCCCTTTGCTTCTCTGGTCTTCAAAAAATCTCCTGTGTTCTGTCTTTCTCTCACTGTGTCCTTCTTCCTTCACAGTGAATGTAAACAAACAGTTAAACCAAGTATGGTAGTTTCAAAACTAATCATAGACAGACTATTTTGAAAGTGTATCCACCCAAATCTTTGAAATGTGTCCTCTCGTCCTCCAGGCTCCCTGCTAGCAGCACCATGAGGTCAGCCTGTCTCTCTCTGCTCCTGGTCACGGCCTGCTGGGCTCTGCCCTTCCGCCAGTCTGGCTTTCTAGACTTCATGATGGAAGATGAGGCAGGATCGGGCTTGCCTGAAGGGCCAGATGTAGGCTTACCTGTCATGCCTGAAGGACCCAAGTGCCCCTTCAGATGCCAGTGCCACCTGCGAGTAATCCAGTGCTCGGACCTCGGTAAGACCTCCCACTAATGGTTCATATGGTTGTGTATAATCCCACACACCAGTCATCTGGATCATTTGGACTGATGCTACATGTAGCCCATAATCCCTAAAATCAATCGGTGTGACTTGATTTGAATTGCAGTTCAGAGTAAATGCAACAAACTTCTAGTTCACATCCATTTTCTTTGTCCAATCCTCCATTCAGATCTGGATTTCAAACAAATTAAGTCACGTAAATGGAAGAGATGAGGTCAGATGGGTGTCTGCAGTAGTTTTATTGTACTTCTATTGTGCTGAGTGACATTACTGTTTTTTAAGAGCAGAAAAGGTTCCTGACTCTACGTACAAACTCTCTCGTGCGTCTAGCCAAACCCACGTTCATTCCAGGGGTATATGTTATCACATACCTGTGTTATGTTAATCACATTATTGTGAAGTCCTCCAAAGAACATGACACCCAAGTTGACACCTTAAATGCTCACAGATGCTGTGAGCTATATTTCACTTCCTAGAACAATTACATTATATGCCCTTTCTGGCCAAATTGTTTTTCAAACAGTGGTGGAGATTAAATGTTAGATTGGGCATTGGAAAGTCCCAAACAAAACTTCCAAAACTTGTTTCTCAATGTAAAGCTTACTCACCAAGGTCAAACGTCTACACTTAATTTGCCGAGTTTTTAATTCAGCAGTCACAACTATTTCCTTAATTGTCATCTTCGTTGTTTGGAGCGGATCCACTCTGTCTGTCTAATTTGATGCATAGGATATACAACAGCTTGAGTCATCCCACAAACTCTGTCATAGAAAAGTCCCTGACCTCATTTATTATTGTATATTACACAAACGTGCTTTGCTACACAGTTGTGTTTGATAGTTTTTTGGCTCTGCTTTTATTTGGAAAGGATGGGGCACGAGCTTCAAGGAGGCAGATAAATGAGAGAAGGGAGTTTCACAAATGGACAAACTGGGAGGTTAAAATAAAAAGAGGAGTAGACAGACATAACCAGCTCATAACCACATTGGTTTAGTAAGCTTAAGAGGGCCAGGGTTGAGACGGTGAAATGAAATAGCGGTTACAGATTCAGGATATAGTATAAGTATAAGCAGAGCATGCAGACAGACAAGCAGACCCAGGTGGCTCAACAGTCAGAGCGACAGACAGTCAGAGAGAGTGATGTTCAGGAAAAGACCGGTTCCATTACATCAGTCCTCTAGTCAGGGTCCCAGTCAGGGTCCCAGTCAGCGCAGCACTTTCCCCAGAGACACAGCTCCATGGCTGGATTCTCGACTCCTGCATTAGCACTGTTGGCCCCGTGCCTCCATCTGTTCCCCAGACCTGCTGGCCTGCACGCAAACACACACACACTTACACTTTTAGACATACACAGGATTAAAACTTATTTGTATATATTTGGGAACACTATCCCAAAGCACCTTTTTGTAGATGTGGATTTTTCTCCGTGAGTTTGCAGCTGGCAGGATGACAGCTAAACAAACATTCAAGAAAGAAAATTTTGCCTAGGGTTCAAATAAGTTATGATTATATTTGCCAACTCTGTTAGAATGAGGTTTTGATTATCCATAGACTGGCACAACTGTGTATCCTGCTTACAAGTATTAAGATTTACCTAGAGGCACAATCAGCAGCTTTTAAATGTTTTCTTTTATAAACAGTGATCGTGTAAGATGTGTGGTAATAAATCCAAATGTACTCATATCCCATAAGGCAATCAGGCCTTTGATGATGCAGCCAGATCAAATCGTCTTGCCCAGCAACAGCAACAGACATGGCAAGGCACTTCCAAACATAAACACTGTCATTAATGCTTGGAAGTGCTTAAAATAAGTCCAGCCCAGTCTGAAGCAATTATATGCTTCATATCCCGATCACTTTGCTTTAAAATGGAGTGATTAATAGTGACTATAATAGTGGGAGCCAGGCTTAAAGTCACGTTTTTCTTGTTTATTTCCTGCCAAGTTGCTATCAGCTGAAAAGTGAGATGCTGACCGAAACATTACATTCAAATAATTTATTTGCATGAGTCAGTTCATGTTACTGTTATCATGGCACTGATTACAGCGCTAATCTTATATGGCCAAGTAGTTGTATTTGCAGTACATTAGTACTGTAGTACCAGTATAAGGGGAGTATTAGTTTGAATGATGCCAGGAATTATCTGTTCAGCAAGTAATCTTATACCAAAATGAATTTGCAGTGGTAACATTTTTTCACTTATTTTTAGGATACTGAATGGTTGAAGATGATGTAAAAGCAACAGGTCATTTGTGTTTCCCACACATTTTTCTCCACATTTTCTGTTACCGAAAGCAACACAACTGTGTTTGTCATGAGATAACTTAGTTAACCGTACATTGTTGTGAAGAGCGTTGGATGTAAGTGAACATAAAATATGAGTCAACTCTTTATTTTGAAACATATTTCTTTAAAATAAATCTGGGTGTTACTCTATGAAAATTTAAACAATTACCTTTAAACTTCTCAGTGATGCTAAACATACTAACAGACCCATTTTAAATGCTGGAATGCTCTTTTTTAAATACTTTTTCTAGGCATTGTAGTTTTGCATTTCCATTAAAGGTGCAGTAGGTAAGACATAAAACTAACTTTCAGTCATATTTGCTGAAACTGACCTTATGTTCGAGTAGAACTACATGAAGCAGGTAATTAAAAAATAAATCCGGCTCCTCTGGCACCACCTACAGCCTGTAGTGTGATTTGCAAAAGCTCCCTGTTCAGATGCACCAATCAGGGCCGGGGGGTGTCTAACTGTGTGTCAATCACTGCTCATGCACATGCATTCATTCTCCCTTGTGGGGGGAGGGGCTTAGGAGACCGTTTTGGGCTTTAGCAGAAAGGGGGGAGGGACTGAGAAGTTGTTGATGTTCAAATTTTTTCCTGGATCTTCCCAATCCTACCTACAGCACCTTTAAGTTGGGATGCTCGCATGATACAGATTTTGAAAAAAAGAGTATTACAAATTGAAGCAGCATAGGCTGAAATAGTCCAACTTTTACTTTTAGAGAAAAACAATAACAAAGAATGTGTGTGAAAGTATAGACATACAGTATATAGTGTGGTGCTGCAATGGTGGTGGTGACCACAAACAGCTGTGATGGTTTGTGGGTCATTCACTGCGGAGTTGGAAAAGCTGAGAAAAAAGCAAACCTAGCTGGAAGTAATGTTTGGGTGAGCTGAGCAGAAGTCGTCACAAGCTTTTAGGACAAAATGTGTCCAGACATACGTATGTGGACTAGACATGCAGAATGTAAGCTTCTTTGTTAAACAGTTTATTCTACGCCTCTTCTTCTGAAATGTAAACTGCCCATTATGAATCTCAGGTTTTTTTTTGGGTTACCACGGATGCAGAAGTGCATACACCATGACTCCCGGCTGTCTTCGCTCAATTTTGTTTAAAAGCAAGTCCACTCAACCAAACAGTCTTTCACTACAGATGCCATTTTCTGTCACATTAGCCATTCCATGATAAAGTCCAAGCAAAACAATATAGCGTGAGCTCAGTGTCCAGGTATGCAGTCGCTTACTTACTCCAAAGGAAATTTGTCTTAAGGTCCATTTCCACCATGTGTGCCTTGAAGCACATGAAACATTTGTTTGGTTCCATTGGAATGTCACTATAAAACCCATTCTGCTCTACGTCCCTTTCATTGAGACTTTATGTAGCATGCTACATTGACAAAGCAGACTTTGAGTGTTTCTACTGTAAACTGGGTTACTCTTTCCGGCTCGTCCAGATTTGATTCTCTGTCATAACAGTTCTTAAAAGTGTAAAGCCCCTGAAAACTTAATTTCAAATCTAAAGTACTTCTCCTCAACATTAAATGTTCATAACTAAATAAACAACAATCAAAGTTAAAGTTCAGAAGAAGAACAAACATCCCTAGTTACTATTTCAGCAGATTTGATGGACAGTGCCAGCAGCATTAATAAACAACCAAACAACTGTTGCTAAACTCTGTCTGGTGCACATATGTGACATCACCTTTTCCAACTGCCCACTTTAAAATAATGACAAAAGCCAGGACAAAAACACAAAAATCTTTCAAGCAAAAGTACCAAAATTGTTCCAACAGAACATTTTGTGTTTATTGCTTGAATTTCGAAACTTAATAAGAACATTTATTTTCGAGGCCTTTAACATACAACCGACCTGATTTAAAGGGCCTCAGTATGTAGTTTACAATTGATGGACACTGACCATCAAACACTAACCATGGTCATGGAGACAAGTAGGTAACCATTTTGTATCCATTTCCTGTTGCGGTCAGATTGTGGTTAACCTCTCGTCACCACCTCACCTCAAATTTAGTTTCCCATTATCCATCATTCTGACTGATGTATTGCATTTGCATGCTTCTACCCCTCATACCCAACATCTGGTTAAACAATGTCTTGGAAAAATTCACCATCAGGTCTGACGGCAGTTCCTGAGGACATCCCAGACGACACCACCCTGCTGGACCTGCAGAACAACAAGATCACTGAAATCAAGGAGAATGACTTCAAGAACCTCAGAGGACTACATGTAAGAGACATTTCAGGTCCATCTGCAGAGCTTCATGTGTATGATTCCTAATGTTGTGTTATGTGTTGTTATGTAACCGTAACACTAACTGCAACCATTCTTCAATATGAACCTTGTTGATCCCCATGGGGAAACATCTTGTTTTTAAATGATTCATTCATGCATTTCTTCAGTTTTGTGTAAAATGGTACCACCCCCCCAGAGTAATTGCTCATTTTAAAAACATGTACCTGACTTCACCTCCCATCCCCAAACTCTCTTCATCCTCCTCCATATATCCTCCACTCACCCAGTCTCCAGGTGCATGGAAACTATTCACCCGTAGGCCTTACACCCTCACGCCCTCAAATTCCTGTAGCTTTCTTGCTTGCAATAAATACCTCCGTCTGATGGTCAGGGCTGTTTCCAGTGTAACGTAACTGGCCTCTTAAGGAAATGGACCACATACTTCACATCGCCCCATGTCTGCTTTACGTGGGAGTGGAACAGCAGGAGTGAGAGTCCTCTGCAAATGCATTAGGGATAACTCCAGAGCAGACTTGAACTTGGCCGTCCACCTTGAAAGCACAGGCACCTGGATGGAACAGCTGTTGAGCTCAGAATGTCCTGTTTTTGTAGAATCTCATCTGGGAAGTATCTCATATGGGAAGTACACATTTGTAATTGTACCCTTGGTGCAGTTGTAGCAGTAAACGTTTCTGTGTGGAAGAAAATACAATGTAAAGTTTCCAATAAAGTTCAAATTACATATTTATAGAATGTGTTGTAAATTTGATTAAGAACAGACTGTTGAAACTGACTAAACTGCTGTAAAGATGCCAGACTAAAGGTTAATTTCCTCCCAGTCTTGTGGAGATAGTGGTAAAAGCTCTACTAGACCATGCAGGAAGAAAAACATTTAAAAAAAAAAATATTTAACACTATCTTCCTGGGATTCTTCCTTAAAGGCTCTGATCCTGGTGAACAACAAAATTACTATCATCCACGCCAAGGCCCTCAGCCCTCTGACCAAGCTGCAGCGTCTCTACCTGTCTAAGAACAAGCTGAAGGACATGCCCGCCAACATGCCTAAGAGCCTGCAGGAGCTGCGCATCCACGAGAACGAGATCACCAAGATCAAAAAGGCCTCCTTCCAGGGCATGTCCCATGTCATCGTTATGGGTATGAGAATAAAATTGTTGCTGCTTTGTTGAAAAATGCAGAGATTTATTTGTATAGCACTAGCTGTTTGAAGAGGTATGACGCATATTTTTCAGCAGTAGGTCACATCTCCAGAGGTGTATCCGTGACTTTGCGGATGGCCACAGTTCCGCAGGAGTGATAAAAATATTTACCCAGAGTGAAACTAGTGTTTAAATGTAATGTTTCCGCAGTCTGTGCCGAGTTTTCTAGGAATTTCATGAAAAACAAGATCCTCTTTTAGCCTTTGTTAAATGTTGATCAAAGTGATGCATAAATAAGTTTTGTTTGAGAATTATTTAAACGATTTATTCAGGAGTGCTTCAAATGTTCCAAGCCAAACAATTGACCCATTCAATGTACCCTTCAACTACTGCAGAGGATAAAAACTGTCATTTTAAAGGGGATACTTGCGTGTCAATGGTAAATTTGATTGATTTTGGTTTGGAAAGACCAGAAGCAAAGTTTGCCTTATGACATTTCACTGTTGAGACAAGATTTACACATCACAATTGGGAAGTGATGAGACTTCTACAGACTGTTAATGCATGACTACACAGAATATGTTTATTTTTTTCCAAAAAAGATTGTTTGTCCTTCATCCCCATTCCGCTTCTTTTTTTTTTTGCTTCACTTTGGCAACACATCTCTAACTTGTACAACTTCCTGTTCCACAAATTAAAAAGTGTCATTCTCTCATTGCTTAACTGAAGCTCAAAGTGTGGATTCAATCACTTAAAATGCAATAATATGAGAATTATTATCCGTGACAAATCTGGGAATCTGGCGTAGCGAAAGGCTGTGTTGCAAACATAAGCTATTCTCTTGCCTAAGACTTTGTTAACTCATGACTCAGCTCTGTGTTCCTGTAAGAAATTAACTTCATAGACATGATCCATTACTGCCATTCTCTCTCTTTTCTTTTTTTCTGTCTCAATTGTTTTTTCCTTAACTTTTTTCAGAGCTCGGGTCCAACCCTCTGAAAAGCGCAGGAATCGAGGCCAGTGCTTTTGCTGACCTGAAAAGGGTCTCTTACATTCGCATTGCAGACACGAACATCACAGAGATCCCAAAAGGTAAAGCTCTGATAAATATATCCACATATAATTTGGCTTAATCCAAGTTGCTTGGATTTAAATCAATGGGCTCAATGTGATAAAACACAGACTGTACTGCACAGTAATTCAAAACTAGCCTAGCGTATCTCAGGGTGGGAACATATCTGGTGCATTTAGTAAAATGATATATTGGAATGATCTTTTGGATTCAATAGACTTGGGAACAGCCGCTCCTTGATAATTTATGTGTGCGTTTTTGAGCTTTTTGCATAAAATGTCTGTCTTGTGGGTTGCCAGGTCTGCCCAGCTCGCTCTCTGAGCTCCACCTGGATGGAAACAAGATCTCCAAGGTTATGGCTGCCAACCTCCAAGGCCTGAAGAACCTGGCAAAGTAATATGAATTATGATTCTCTCTTTACATAAACCCATGTTTACCATATACTTTAAAGGGAGACTATGTAACTATTGCTGAACAGCAGCCATTGTGGCCAGAAGTGGCAATTACAATGCCATTGTGATTTGAGAGTCCCTTAATTTCCTAATAGTCTTGAGTCATGTCTCCTAGTTACATTCTTGTTTTACTTTTGTTAGGCTATATAATCATTTTAATGTTTTTGTAAATGCTAACACATAGCACAAGCAGTGACTGATAAAGTCATCACATTGACTGAATAATGTCAGTTCTATCTATCTCAAGTTTGCTAACATTAGCCACCATAAGCTACTGGTCCAGACTAGGTATGGTTGTAGCAGAAAAAACCTGACTGTATTATAATTAGCAATGTGCATTGTATTGCTCATGAATTCAGCCTTTCATGTATGTCAGTCACACAGCTGTATCTATCTAAAGTTTGCTAACATTAGCCATAGCTACTCATACCAGACCAAGAGAGGTTTAAGTGGGAAAACTCCTGAGTGTATTGAATTTAGCAAGGTGCTTTTTATTACTTATAAATTCAACTTTTTCATTTGTAAGATGGCGTTTGTGTTATTTCAACTTGAATAATGTCAGCTGTATCTGTCTAAACTGTGCTAACAGTAGCATTAGCCACCATAAGCTACTGGTCATACCAGACTAAGTAAGGTTGTAGTGGGAAAACCCCTGAGTGTATTTAACAAATTTTATTGCTAATTAATTCAGCTTTTCATTTGTAAGAGGAAGATTGCCTTATTTCATAATTCCATCACCTTTGGAAATATGATATTCCTTTTATTATTCTGTTTGGTTTTTCATGATGTCTCATGTTTTTATTCTCTGGCTTGACATGTATTAGCTTTACTCTGGTATTACCGTTTAAGGGATTTACTGTATAAAAAGACTTAAGACCCAAACAGTAGTTTTTGGATAATCAAAATAACTGTTTTGCGCATAAAATGTGGATACACTTTGTGTTTATAAGATTACTGCTCAGATTGTGCCAAAGATGGCATACCAAACTAGAACAAAGAGGTCTTTGATGAAGTGGAGTAGGTTGTAGAGGATATGAGCGAAGGATGGTTTTTATTTTCCGCTCAGTTATAATTAAGAAATCGACTTGGAAAGTAATGGCCTCAATACAGCGTTAGATTTCGGTATCCTCATTTCCTTATGTTATTTTTTTTTTTTTTTGCGCCATATTGTTAACTAACGATAATTTTGGCACCCGGAGACAAATGTTGATGTCCCTATCTTGGTTTCTCCACTCGTGTGCTCTTGTGTTTCTTGTTCTGCTACACATTTGCACATTTCCATGTCTCATGTACTTGCTGTTTTGTCCTGCAGACTGGGTCTGAGCTACAATGAGATCAGCTCTGTGGAAAATGGCACTCTGGCCAACGTCCCCCACCTGCGAGAGCTGCACCTCGACAACAACGCTCTGACCAGTGTTCCTGCTGGCCTGCCCGACCACAAGTACATCCAGGTACATACTGGTTTCTTTAGCATTGTAACTACTTGTATATCTTAGTGTTATTAATCCAGTGGTTTATCATCACAGGAAGTTTGTTACTGCATCCATTTAGTTCCAGCAAATTATCTCTACTTGAGCATTATAGTTATGTTTCTCATTTTCTTACAGTGTGATCACACGCTGCTCATTTTCTCTGATCTAAACCATACTGGAAAAGTTTACTTTGTTGCATTTTTGCATTTGGTTTGTTTCACTGCCCGATTACAAGTCAAGCAAGGCTTCCCTCAACAAAAGTCACATGGATTCATTTAGTTTGTTTATTGAGTAGTGTTGATCGCCTATCATACTATAATATTACAGGTTTTGGCAGTAGGGGGAAGTGTAAACACACCTGAGTTCTCTAAGTAGAGATTGGGACAATGCAGTTGTAGTACCAAGGG
The DNA here is from genome assembly GCF_031162955.1 of Sander vitreus. Classification (NCBI taxonomy): domain Eukaryota; kingdom Metazoa; phylum Chordata; class Actinopteri; order Perciformes; family Percidae; genus Sander; species Sander vitreus. The sequence continues at coordinate 15,568,297 of NC_135877.1, forward strand.
CAAAAGCCACAGGGATAAAATATGAATATGGGAATATAAATAAGAAAAGAAAAACACCTTCAAATTCGGGATGTTTTGTATGAAATGAAAAGAATACAAAGTTGAATGTGAACTTAAAAAATCAACACTAACATGACAATTATTATAGTAGATAGTCAGTGCGTGCTCAGTAGGGTTTTAATTGTAGAAACTACATACCCAGAGGGACTTAATGAGGTTTTTCATATTTTTGTGATCTTTTCTAAAATATTTTTTGCTCTTATGTTCTTTGTCTTCTGTCCTATGCATGTTCCATTGCGTAAGATGGCAATTGTAACTCGTTATGACTTTGGTGTTTTTGGACCTAGTGGCTTTGGAATCTGTAATTAGCATTATATTGTCTGTCCCAGTGAGTTTGTGGCACCTCCCTCCTTTTGTTCTTATTTCTAAGATCCTTCTAATCCCCCTCAGCGCTGCATGATGAGGGCGACTGTGTTAAAAACACAATGATCAGCTGCATGATTGTTTTTAGCCTTTCAGATATGTATATATATTTTTATGAGCTTCTGATATCAAGCAGCATCAACTCTTAATTGTGAAGTATGATGCAGGAAGTCCTTTTCTGGCTGTTATTAGTTAAACATCCTGAAGAAAAAAATATCAATTTAGCTTTCTTGAGCTATTATTATTCATATGGTGACTTATGATTATCTTCTTTATCTGCTTTTTTTCGAAAAACTAAATTATTGCCATGCACGTCCCACTCAGTGACCAAAGGTTGTCATTATTTAAATCCCTTCTCTAGGTGGTCTACCTCCATGCCAACAAGATTGCTGCTGTAGGAACAGGGGACTTCTGTCCTCCTGGCCTCAACCACAAGAAGGCCATGTACTCTGGCATCAGCCTGTTCAGCAACCCTGTGCCTTACTGGGAAGTTCAGCCCATCACCTTCCGCTGCGTCTTTGACCGCTCTGCCATCCAGCTCGGCAACTACAGGAAGAAGTAGAGCGTCACGCGCGCCACCGCAAGGAAGTGTGTGTTTGTAAATGAGTGTGTGAAAGTTTTCTAAGTGTGCATGTTTGACTACAGCCCCACAACACTGACCCCCTACCAACACTGCCTCCCCACAAATGATGATGTCATTAATCCACTCACTCATTTCAAATCTCTAGTGGACATGGACCTCAAAGACAACATATCATTTTCATTATTTAGCTTCAAGGTTGGTGCAACAGTAGTAACACACACGGCTTACAGCAAACACCAGCATACTATGGTGATGCTCTCACACACAGCACATCATTCATAGAAGCAGTTAGGCAAGCATTAACAATGTATGTACAAATATGTTCTCACATACATGCCGTAATATATTATTTCATTCAGTGGATACATTAAAAGTCAGAGGTGATTCCTAACCAAAAAGATTTGAAACCTTACTCAGTGGAAAATGTTATAATCCCATTTTGATCAACCTTCAGCCAGTGTATGAATTATAAAAAAGCTGGCCTGTAGAGCAGGCAGCAAGGGGATAACTTGTGTTTTACAATACCTTTAACAACTGGTATACTAGAATGTACTAGATATTACCTGTGTACTAGGAATAGCATTCAGAGTGTAACATTACCACGCTGCACTCCTTGAAAGAACTCCTGAGTTTCTATTTGTATTGTACGCAATTCAAGTAGAGATAAAAACAACCGTGACTTCTATCACATTGTGATTTCTTGTGCTTGCTTCAGTGTTGATTTAGTTCTGGGTATTTTTATACTTTTTCTTCATCACATTTCCTCTCCTGTTCCTCTCCTAGTGTATGTTGTTCCATTAAAAACAAAAACAAGGTGAAAATAGCTTATAGAAAATGTAGAATAAACCATATATGTTTTAAACAGAAGCCATTCCCAAAGATTTATATGCATGCTCTTATTTTTTTTCCTTTCAACTTGAACCTGGTTCTTTCTGGAATCTCTTGTTAATGTGTGTATGTATTTCTTTCCATGTGTTCTTGCCCTTTATTTCTTTTTTAAGAGTCAAGAAAAAATTGGATCGTATGTGGACTAGCATGCCCACTGCAACAATGTTGGTGCGAATGTCATATGTATAGACGCTGTATATAAATGCTGTATAAAAACCTCTTTAATTTGCTTAAAGGCACAAGCACTTACCATAGCTCAGACTTAATATATCAGCAACAAAGGTTTTCTTCTTTTTTCCGGAGCAGGGGCTCCAGCTAAGGTGTCCTGAACAAAATAAAAAATACTAATGGAAAAAGTAGCAGTTTTTGATGCATGTAATGACCAGAACTTGCATTGATTATCAATTATGTGAATGGAGATGTGTGCTCCCGGTCACTGGATGGCGCTACATTAGCTACAGCACAAATAGAAATAGGGCAGCGGCTTCCGGGCGAACAAGGTCAAGAGGAGGCACAGGTAAAATGTACTGAGAAACAGGTGAGACACCTTAACAATAAACAACAAACACGCACATTACACAAAAGTGCTTCAGGCACATATTATTGATTGAAAAAGAACTTTGACAAAGACTTGAAAATGTCCAATAAGGTTGCCATGGTGGATTTAATCCAAGATATTCACATGTTCACAGAAAAAGTAGCATTTTATGAGATATCCATGCATATTCATGTTTTAGTTATGATAAGGACTTGTCAACGAAAGGCATCCAAACAACAGCCAAAAAGAAATCTGGCTTTAAACATTTCAGCCTCATGGGCACTTAAAAAGTTATCAATCATTTTCACTTTCATCAGACACTTTAGCCAGTTTCAAAGCACTGGTTTCTTGTCATCTGGTAACAATAAGTCAAATTACAGACCATCGAGACTACTCTTGTCAAAGAGTAAATATGGGTCAAATTCTTCTTCTACATTCTATGTACGTAACATTTGGGCCATTCATTAAGTTCAATTCAACATCATTCAAGTTATTTTCGCTTAGGATATGAGCAGCAAGTCTTATAGGAACAGATAGGTAATAGTTAGGTACTTTTTGGCTTAAATTAAAACAGAATTGTAAATTTAATCAATGACAGCGTCCTGTAACAGACCCAAGTTTTGCAAACTACACTGAACTATAAACTTTTTTAACAATTCAATTAATTTAGTCGTTAAGCCTTTGAGAACTCATTTTTCATAACAGTTAAATTGTTCCAAGTGAAGCCTCCCATCTATTTTCTATATTCCCTTATCCTGTGCAGAACTGCAGAACTTAGCCAAGAGTCAGAATGTACTGTATACATTTACAAGACATATATGCATCTATATATACAAATAGACAGACAACGCATTCAATTTAGTGTCTCCAGTCCACCGTGTCTATGGTTTGTGTGAGAAAACCGTACAGTAGCTCCCCGAGGAAATCCAACTGACACAGGGAGAACAAACTCCACACAGGCCAGTGAGTTCGATAATAACACTTTCTTGCTGTGGGTGGACAATGTGAATCACTTTGCCACCATATCAACATATCCAGGTCTCTTGGGGAGTGAAAACTGTTGGGTGGAGGGTCTGAAGAAAGTTAAAAAATCTAATTTATAGTAGATTAATTTGCTTCTGGCTACCTCTGCAGCCTCTAACTCATATTGATGGGTTTTGTGGTCTGAGGTTAAAATTATATATATACCATATATATATATATATATATATATATATATATATATATATATATATATATATATACATGGACCATTTCTGGCCACTGAGCCACCAGTGATTTATAGTCCTCCAGCCATTTAAGAGACAGTAATGGCAATATTTAGGTTAAAGAAAAAAAGAAATGGGGTTGAGACTCCTGCCTCTGAAAGCCAGTTGTACAGTGTCTAATTATCAATGCTTAAAAGAAAATATTTTTCACAATTTTTCATTGTATTGCATTGTGTGGAGTCTCAGAAGTGACAATTATCAATTACCAAAAGTCACTGCATTACTGCCATCAACTGTTTATTTTCAACACACTCCTTTCTGTCTGTCAATTTTTTTTTATTTGCCACTAATGTTAGACACACACTTAGACCAATCAAACAATTCTCAGATATCAAAAAAGCAACAACGAAAATGGGATGTGATTGGAGTAAAATTGGGAAAATAAATACAATAGTGTGTGTGTAAAAGTAGATAAATGATTGAGTTTGTGCTTGGACTGAAAAAAAATTAACAGTTTATACTGTATAACATTTATTTCATCAACTTCACTGATAAAATAATTAGTGAAAGTTGACACTTTCGGGCCTCCACAGCACTGCCTCCCTCACTTAAAATACTGTGTGGCGTTAAATTACAAATAATGCAAACAGCCTACCCAAAAAAAGAAGCAATGAAAAAACAGAACATTTAAGAGTTATGATTGGCTCAAATCCATCTCTGTCTGATATAACTTGGGCCTTTTTTTTTAACCAAGGACAGACTGAAAAGCATCAGTGTTTGAGCACTGGCTCTCATCCCAGCACCTCCGACTCAGTTTAATACAGCAACATGATTGTACTTCAATCTGTTGCCCCCATGTGGTGGTTATTGGTACAAAACTTTATATTCTTTGTCGCTCCCCCCTAAAACACACACTTGCAAAAGCAAAGTGCAACTTGATCTTCTCAACAGACATCTATCTTCTCTAGACCATCAGCACTTAGACTTATTGCTTTAGGCCCGTTGCCAGTATTTATGTGTGTTGGTGCAAGTAGATGGAGGTGTCTTCATGGTTTTAGTTAAAAGCTTGAGAAGAAGTACTTTGGAGAAAATCAGTTGTGTGCAAATATGTTTCCGTCAACTTAATTCGGAGCATATTTGCACATACTGTGTACTCATTGCTTAGTGTGTTTTCACATGCACACGTGAGTGTGCATGTGTGTGTGTGTGTGTGTGTGTGTGTGTGTGTGTGTGTGTGTGTGTGTGTGTGTGTGTGTGTGTGTGTGTGTGTGTGTGTGTGTGTGTGTGTGTGTGTGTGTGTGTGTGCGTGTGTGTGTTTTAAGTGCTTGTCTTGTGGCGTGTATGCAACCAAAGTAGGCTGAGCTTCACCGTGTCGAAAGCAAAGACTGGTGATATCCTGCCGAAGAGCAGATGTGTTACACATTTATGTAGAAGGTCATTTTAATCTGCAAATCTAAACTATATTAACCAAATGTAGCTACACACAAACACCTGGGCTTATACCTGTCTGATACCTGTAATATGATACTAAATTCCTCCAAACAACACTTCTACAAACACCACCACCACCAATGTGTTAAACCCTAGTATTACTGTGCATGCGATGTTGATGTATGAAAACAATACACTTTAGCTATATCCCTTAATTTAGGGATTGTAAGAAAAGGGTCATTTAACCATAAACAGACCAGAGGTATGTTGTGTCAAGCAGTTCTTCTCGTCTGATTTTAGTGCCAGTTCACTCTTGCAGCACATGTGAGCCCATGAGACACAAGGTGAGAGAATCACTTGGCCTGCCTCGGGATGAGGTTTTAAGCGCAGTACTTGCCACATGGCCACATGGTAGGAACATAAGGTGGTGTCTGGGTGCTGTCTGAGATTTTATTAGAAGTCTTTGGGTGCCAAGAAGTCCAAGAATATCCCTGTTGGCTAATATGCTTGCTTGGATCTTCATGTTTGTACCGCTTGTATCTTAGTTATGAACTTGTTTTGTTTGCTCATGTGCTCCTATTTATGTAGCCTGTACATGTGTCTATGTGTAGTGTTGACAAGGAAGAAAGATCCAGAGAAGAGATGGCACTGCACTTTTACACGTGCCAGATTGTTGAACGTGTCAGTTTTTATCTTTTATGTTCCACCTATGATGTGTGTGTTAGAAAAATTATGGTTAGAACGGTTTTTAGTTCACTTTCTTTGTTAAACCATTTGCATCCAAACTGCTGTTTTAATATTTCTGTTTTAGTATTCCTGTCTTTCATGTGTTAATCATGGGAGCTGAGTGACCTTGCAAAGAGCACAGGATGTATCCGTAAGGGCAGGATGCATAATGTGGAGGAGATGCCAGGCCTAACCAGAGGTAAGAAGAAAGCTACTGATTATGAACTTTTTGTGAACCAAATAACTAACTTGACTCCCAACTCCTTTAAAAAGGCACTGTTGTGAACAATCTTCAGTCACTTTCTGTACTATGCTGTGAGTGCTGTAAACTGACTCTACTTGCAAGTAAAAATTAACTTTGAGCGATCACGGAAGGCTTGTATCATGTGGATGCGCCGACAGTGTTGTTGTCATTACTTAGAATTCCTCAAGGGGCCGACAACCTATGCACTACAGCTTTAAACATGCAAAAAAACATAACAAATATAAATAATTAGGCTACTTATCACTACTAACAAAAAAGAATGCTTCCTGCTTCTTACAGTGCAGACGCTTTGCTGCTTGCTCCTGCCTCTGCTTGCATATTTCTGCTGATAATCTTGCTTTTCCTCTGATAGAAACTATGAGCAGCGGCTCTTGGAAACTTATAAATCACTGGACTATACATTTCTTGTAGACATAGTAGGCTATTGCCATATTTCAAAAATGTTCTGCGTGAGCGTGGCCTACCAATAGCTCAAGCCTGTCCTAAAGTGAGTGTAGCTAAAGCTGATTAGCAGCAAGATGCCTCCCTTCTCCATTGAGGACTACTACAAACTCCTTCAGAAGATTGCAGTTTCTGGAAACCAAAATTTACCAGTTAGAAGTAAACGTGGAAGTGAACCGATCATGTGGAAATGACACCACTTTACCATTGACCCAAAACAATGGACAAAAAGCATGTCAACACATGGCTAACTAGCACCAGCAAGACTACAAACAGCAGGGCTGTGGAATGGGTAATAAATCAACAAGTGGTAGTCCTCCCTGGAACTCTTTTTGTGCAAAGCCTAAGAGTAAATAATTTTCCTGGGAAATGGGAGGACGACTAACGGGCAGGGCACAGCGCCCTGAGATTTGTGATACGACCAGCTGGCCTGCATTATCATCCAGGCAGAGTGCCTCTTCAACCCCTGTACTCAGCAGGACACAGCCGTGGACAGCTGCAAAAGGGAGAATTAGCAACAAAATGCCTCCCCAACAACTGAGTGTGCAGGTGGAGAACAGATTTGCTCCTCTGCTGCAGGGCCCTGGACATGACCTGGATTGCATCTCATCGTCACACAGCAGGGTAAGGACTGAGAGCAATTCAAAAAGTAAGAAGCTACAGGGAAAGCTAACGACTGGGCACCAAACTCAGATTGTGGGTGACTCTGCTGTAAAAGCTATAAAAAGCAGTAAAAACACCAAAGACATGGTGTCTGACTTGGCCCAAAGAATCCCAGATATCGTGGCAGCACACCCAACTGTGAAGAACATTATACTGCATATAGGGTCACATGATGTTGTAAAGCAAGAATCTGAAGTGCTGAATCGTTATGAATCTGCTGAACACAGTCAGCTCCCTTAACACGGACGTATTTATCAGTGGCCCTATACCGCCAGTCAGAAGAGGAGCTGAGAGATTCAGCAGACTGTTGGCACTGAACAGATGGCTTTCAACTGCATGTACCATCCACTCTCTGCGGTTCATTGACAATTTTAACATTTTCTGGGACCGCAGACATCTTTTTAAAGCAGATGGACTTTTTCTTAACAAGCCAGGAGTAAAGCTGTTCACCTCTAGCCTACTTTACTTTCTGCACCACACATCTACTCCCTCGGCCAAGGACACGAGACAAGATAAATCAACACAAAACAAGAGGAAGACACAACAAAGTGGGGCAGTGATCCACCACAGCCCCCACCTGAGCAAAGATTTGACCAGGATGAGGATCCATCGATCTCCCCATCCACCTTTTCCCCTGTTTCCCCCTGCCACATGTTGGGGTTCACTGACCAGATGGAGCAGCTGGTAGATGCTGGAATCAAGTTTGCCCCACTACCTTCTTCCATCATTCGCCCCCAGTATCAAACTGACCCTGTTTTGACTGAACCGCTGAAAGTAAAACGCCAGGCACCTCTGCCCCCTCAAGGACGGCAGCGAACTCCTTCTCACCAGACTGATAAGTATGCTAGTGTACAAAATGCAACAAGCTTTAACTGATATGTGCTGGGCCCAGGCTGCATGCCTAGTGGCACTCATGACTCTTTCCAGGACAAGCCTGGGCCCTGTGTATTCAATTCTTCGTCAATCAATGTTGTGATAGGTAATAGAAAAAGAATGGTGAATCCGCTAAGTAAGAAAAAGAAGCACTTAACTGCCAACTTAGCAAATTTAGCATCCATTCCTCGTCAGCCACAGCCTGTCCCAAAAAACGAGACAGATAATTATTTTAACACACTAACATTAGCCTTACTAAACGTCAGGTCTTTGGTGGGTAAATCATTTTTAATCACTGATTTTATTATTAAGCACAATCTTGACCTCATGTTTTTAACTGAAACCTGGTTAGACTATAATAACAGTGATGCTGTTCTTATAGAGTCAGCTCCCCCTAGCTTCAATTTTATGAGTGAGAATAGAGCGAATAAGAAAGGAGGTGGAGTCACCATTTTGTTTAATGACTCGTTCCAATGTACTCAAATATCTTATGGAAACTTTGCTTCTTTTGAATATGTGGCTCTTCAGCTAAGGTCCCCGTCTCGACCTATATATCTAATTATCTACAGGCCACCTAAATACTGTGCATCCTTCTTTGACGACTTTAGTGAACTGCTGTCTATAATCTGTATTAACTTTGACTGTGTAGTTATTGCTGGTGATTTCAACATTCATGTTGACAATCCCCAGGATAGAGGGACCAAAGAACTGTGTTGTATTTTTGAGAACTATGGACTGACTCAGCATGTGACGGAGCCCACACACACAACAAGAGGCACACTCTGGACTTGATTATCTCGAAGGGTTTTGAACATTTCCAAGGTTGTTGTGACTGATGCTGCTCTCTCTGATCATTCCTGTGTTTTCTTTAATGGCACTATCTCTGTGCACAAAAGTGTCCAAACAAAGTTAATAAGAAAACGGAATATCACTGACAACACCAGTGAAACATTCATTCAGCTTTTCTCTTCCACACCCACCCTCTCAGGGGTCTCAGTCACTGAGCTTGTAGACAATTTCAATTGTAAAATTACAAATGTTATTGATGCCATTGCTCCCATTAAGGTAAAAACTGTCTCTGATAAGAAAAGATCTCCATGGAGAAATGCCATACTGGTAAGAACAGAAAAAAGAGAGTGTCGAAAAGCAGAACGCAGGTGGGGAAAACTAATCTCCAGGTCCACTACAACACCTATAAAGAGAGACTTCGCATTTATAATTTGGAACTGAGGAATGCAAGGCAGTCCTTCTTCTCGGACATTATTGCCAAAAACAATAATAACTCACGTGCTTTGTTTGTTTGTTACTGTCGATAGGTTAATAAACCCTCCAGTACCAGTAGCATCTGAACTTTTATCCACCGAGGCCTGCAATGATATTGCCACCTTCTTCAAAGACAAAATTCAGAAAATTAGATAACAATCAGTGCTTCCATATCGAGTACAGGGTATGTGTTGTCACAGTGCCCAAAACAAAACAAATTCCAATATGACCCAATTTCATATGATTAACCGTAAAAAGCTGGAGGACATTATACAACATCTGAAAACCTCCTCCTGCTGCCTTGAAATGTTTTGAATTGTTTGGCTACAGATCTTCTACAGATTGTAAACAAGTCTCTTCTCTCAGGTATCTTCCCACAGGCCCTGAAAACTACAGTCATTAAGCCACTCTTAAAAAAGAACAATCTAGACACGTCACTAATGAGCAACTATAGGCCGATATCAAACCTTCCATTTTTAAGTAAAATCATTGAAAAAACGGTTTCTCAACAACTCAACCTTTTCTTGTCACTAAACAACAGTTTTGATGCCTTCCAGTCGGGTTTTCTACCACACCACAGCACTGAGACAGCTCTTGTTAAAGACTTTAATGACAGCCACTTAAACACAGATAGTGGCAAAATTTCAGTCTTGGTATTACTTGATCTCAGTGCTGCATTTGATATGGTCAACCATGACATATTACTAGACCGATTGAAAAACTGGGTTGGCATTTCTGGCTCAGTACTAAAGTGGTTTGAGTCTTATTTAAAGAATAGGGACTACTTTGTGTCTATAGGGAATTATACATCTGAGCATACAAATATGACGTGCGAGTTCCCCAAGGCTCCGTTCTGGGGCCTCTCCTGTTTAACATCTACATGTTTCCACTGGCTCAAATTATGGAAAACAATAAAATAAGTTACCATAGTTATGCGGATGACACACAAATTTATATAACCTTATCGCCAGGGGACTATAGTCCAATACAACAACTGACTAAGTGCATTGAACAAATTAACGACTGGATGTGCCAGAACCTTCTTAAATTAAATGATGAAAAAACTGAGGTGGTTGTTTTTGGAGTAAAGGAGGAACGATTAAAAGTCAGCACTCAGCTTCAAACGATAATGTTAAAAATAAAGCCAGAAATCTTGGCGTTGTCATGGACTCAGACCTGAATTTTAACAGCCACATTAAGACAATTACAAAGTCAGCCTATTACCACCTTAAAAATATATCAAGGGTTAAAGGACTTATGTCTCAGCAGGATTTGGAAAAACTTGCTTTTATCTTCAGTAGACTTGACTACTGTAACGGTGTCTTTACAGGTCTCCCTAAAAAAATCAGACAGCTGCAGCTGATTCAGAACGCTGCTGCTCGAGTCCTCACTAAGACCAAGGGAGTGGATCACATCACTCCAGTTCTGAAGTCTCTACACTGGCCTGGTAGGTAGGCTGTCACGAGGAGAGCACACACCAGGCTACCGAACGAGACCGAATGTAACCGTGCAACCGCTCGAGTCTAATGCAATCAAGCAGTGTCTTGGTTCTCGGCAAGTTTGAGTTATTAACCAAGCCTTGTTTCTAGTGCATCTTAGATAATTGTGTTCATGGCAATTCACACATTATTTATGGGGAAGTACATCACATACAAATACACGTCATGTTATCTTGGGAGTTATGTTAAGTTAAATGTTAGAGAAGTGAATGTTGCAGGCTGCATGGTAGGTAGGCTGTCACGAGGAGACCGCGCACCAGGCTACTGAACAAGACCGTAAACAAGGGTACTGCATGAGTTTAATGAAATCAATCGGGTGTCTAGTTTCTCGGCAAGTTTGAGTTATCAACCGATCCCAGAAGCCTTTATTTCTCGTGCATCTTAGATGATTGTGTACATAGAAATTCATAGGCTACATTACCGATGGATCTGACATACAAATACACGTCAGGTTATCTTGGTAGTTATGTTAAGTTAAATATTTGTTACATGGTAGGTAGGCTGTCACGAGGAGACCACGCACCAGGCTACCGAATGTTACCGTGGCCAGTGCGTGAGTCTAGCGTCAGTCAGTATGAGTGTATAAATAGTATGTCAGCCTATTTCAGAGACATGGAGAGCAGGACATTTGCAGTTTGAGGCTACATGTCCTGGAGCATCTATGGCGGGGGAAGTAAACGTGTGCTCACCAAACCTAAATAAATAATTTTCTAAATAATCAGAAATGAAACATGATTGGGTTTTTAATACCTGTTCAGAAACCCAATCCTCTTTGTTCAAGGATATCGTGATCGTCATTACAAGGAACTCAACAAATGTACTGTAATAGGATGAATACATTGAGAAAAGTGATAAAAGTCAGACAAACATTTGAGGGGAGGAAGCAGGATGACTAAGTGAAATGTGTGTTTCCCAGCCTCCACAATAAGATCAGTTTGGAACAGCTTCAAGCTGCTTCACAAAAACACTGTCAGGAACACAGTTCAAGGCCACCAAGCCTCAAAGAAACAAACATTCTGGACAAGTTACAGATGCAGGGCACAATGTGAATAGTGTGTGTACACTAGTGAAAATCACTCTTTTCTCCTTTATCTGATGGTTTTGTCTATAGTTTACCACAAGACAGAATACATATTTTGGACCACTGACCATTTTCATACTTTCTCTTTTTATACTACCATTTTCAAAATATTATATAAACGTAGACAATAATCAACATTAATATAACTAGAAAAAAGCAAACAGAAGGTAAACACTTGAACAATAACACAATAAACACCATCCAGGAGGCACAACACACATTACTGGACAAAGTGCATATGGAACAAATTCGTTTTTAACAGCTTCTTGAAACCATCGACTGACTCTGCATTTTGAGCATGAGCACAGCCAATGACTTTCATGCATTTAATGCTTTATTGATTGTTGAAGTTGTGAAATTGCCATACTTGGCTTTAGCATTCCATTCTTTCTACGCTGGAAAGGTAAGAAAAAAAAAAACACTCTACAGATCTCTGAACCTAAAAGCTATTATTTTTGTTCTTTTAGACCAGCAAACTAAGACAGTTAAAGGAGACTTATCATGCTCATTTTCAGGTTCACAAACATGTATTTTGGGTTTTTACTAGAACATTACATATTTACATATTTTAATGTTTAAAAAAATGCCTTATTTTTATCATACTGTCTGTCTCAGAAACATTGCAGGCCTGACAAACTGATTTTGTTGAATATTACTTATATTTTGAACTTATGATTTTTAAAAGACAAAATAAAATGAAAAAATCTATCTGGATCGACCCCTCAAACAGTTGTGTCTATGTTCTGTTCTTCCATGAATGTATGTTCTAATATAATTCATTACTTGGCACCACCACAGGGAAATTAAACAAGTTACAGTTAAGTACAAACAAAAGTATTAGGAAAACAGTGCTGAAAGCCAATGTCTGCCATCTGGCCTAATGGAAAGGATGTCAGAGCATAAGGCAGACATCAACACATTGGGAGGAGAAGAAGCACAGTGACTAAGCAAAAATGACAATGTCTGTTTTCCAGCCTCCACTCTACGAGCAGTCTGGAACAGCTTAAGTCTGGGTTCACACAAAAACACTGCCAGTAACAGAGGTAAAAACACAGCAACCTCAAAGAAATAAATAGTAGACATAGACAGTTTCCTGATGAAGGGCACACATGTGATGTGAACTGTGTTTGGACCAATGGAAAGCGGTTTTCTTCAGTATAAGGCTTTGTCCATTCTTTGCCTTTTGAAATGCACAGGAACAGCGAGTATCAAGGGTTATTTTTTTACCATTTGTGCACATAAATTAGTATACTGTTAAATTGCCTGTAGCCAGCTCACAGTCACCTATTGGCGGCTAAACAACTGCCACTGGTAGCCGGCATCCTGGAGCTCTGTAGTGGCTAAATACAACCAGCAACTGCCGCTTGGATTTTATCGTTCTATCGCACTATAGACTCTGCATGTTCCAGCTCTTTAGTTTGAAATACTTCTATTTTACGTAGTTAATAGTCTATTGGTGAAGTAGCATTGATCACTTTGAGGGGGGGATACATTTTGTCCCCACCACGGATAAAAATAATTCAGCAGAGGCAGGGATATGCATCCCCCCCCCAGCAAATCACACTCTGGCTATAATGAAAGACTAACCACACATTCAAAGTAATAATCTTGAAGAATTTAATATGAATAAATGTCTGTTAAGTCACAATCAATCACCGATTGAGGTAACACAAGGGTGATTGAGCCTATGGCCCGCCGATGAAAGCCCTTGCATTTGCAGTATTACAAACTGGGTGTCTGTGGCACATTTCCGGGATAAATCTTACTCTTTAACAGAAAGGTCGACCTCCTCAGAAATCAAATGAAATGTGCAAAGGTCTTTAGATTTTGGCCAAAGCCCATAAGCAGCATTTGTAGAGTGATGGTGATAAAAACTGGTTTTGAGGGCCCCTCTAGAAATGTTTTCCTAGGGCCCCAACAGACCTTAGAATTGCAACTGGTTTTATGGAGAGTTCAGGCAATCTTCACCAACTCATATTTGTTTAGATTCTAAATAGTTTCTGGTACATGTGTTAAGTGACCTTTAAGGGGGTAGAAACTATTGACCCAACAATACTAATGACTTGCTCACATGGTCTTTGGGGCATTTACTGTGACTCTAAAGGCATCTATCACTGAATGTGGAGTGGAGACACACATGTGGGAGTAAAAATAATAATAATAATAATCTATTATTAAGAAACAAAGTTCTCAAGAGAGAAATGACTCAAAGAAAGAGAAATACAGATAGAGAATATATCTGTATCTTATATATATATCTATAATAATAATATATAATCAATATACAGCTTCAAATCTGGTTATAGAGAAATAGTTGTGGAACATTTTTGATCTTCTCACAACAAAAATCTGAGATGCATTAAGTTTGCCTGGATGACTAACAGTTGAAAGTTACTACTTGCTCTCTCATTGTGGAGGTTTTTATGGGATTATTTTTGTGCCTTTAATTCCAAGCAAAACTTCTCAAGTACCAAACAAAAATCACTAACTCAAGCAAAAAAAATTGTCATCTCAAAAGTAAAACTTAAAACTTGCAAACAAAACATTTGTGTAGTCGTAAACTATTGGTCTTTTATTTGTTTGATAGTATGTCCTTTTTTTAACAGTTCCCTCTGCTTCTTTCTCTCCATTGTGTCTCTCCATCATGTTTGCCTTAACTGCAAACATGATGGAGAGAGCAACTCAACTGTAAACAAAAGGACATATTATCAAACGAATAAAATATATTAAAAATAGTTAAAGAGTTTTACTTTAGAGATGAACTGAACTGAATGTTTTGCTTGAGGTAGTGTTGCTTGGAATTAAAGGCACAAAAATAATCCCATATATTTTGAGATGCTTTGTGTACAATGACAAACTGTTTTGGTCTTCATACTGTTTCCATCCACTTTTCCAATGTTTGAAAAGCATGGCGTCAACAATAAAGGAACGTTCCATTCTTTTTCAACACAGTTTGTGCAATAATACTCCGCAGATTTTGGAGATGCATGGGGAGTCTACAATAGCATCCTTTGGGATAATCAACAGCGTAAACCTTCCCTTCATGCTTCACTCTTCTTTCATTTTGTTATACTCTGTGTATTCAGGTTAAACAAGTGTGCCATGAAAACTAAATTACTCAAAATTACTGCACCACGTTTACTAAGATTAAGACCAAGAATTGTTAAAATGTCAATAGATCTAATCAGTATTATATTATCAAAGCCAAATGTATTTTTTTACAAATGCATAAATCAATAAAAAAGATGATTCTGTGGGTCAAACAGGCCTGCAGATACAAGCAAGGACATAAAAAGGCAGTCGAATGCCTCAACTATTGCTAAACTGATTGTCTGGTGGGGGAGAAATATCTTTCTGAACTCAGATATTTTGATTTAGAATGTGAGGTATGAAAGTTTTCCACACACGAGAAATGTGTCCAACATGGTTTCTAAGAATGGCATGTGAGTAGAGTAACAGACTGCACTGCGACCAATTAAATCCAGGCGTCAATTCCCGGCATGCTGTGATGGTGTGATAGACGTCCACCAACAAATGGGGAAACATTTGGCCATTTGTCTCCCCCATCCCCATCCTCAACTGCATCTATCAGAGTAGAACACCAATACATAATAGAACAATATGGACCCCTTGTCCATATTGGTCAATTGTCTCTCTATTTGTATAGAGAAGTACATGATGCAGAGTGTGATTTCAGGGCTTCTGGAGAAGAAAGATGTTGGGGTAAAAGAATGAAAAGTAGAATAATTCATAGCATAGACATATGGGATGAATTGGATCTGCTTTAACCTAAATTTCACCCCTTACAGTCCCATGCCATTGGTCAAAAACAGAGGAGAATAAATGTTTGTGTCAAGTGTTATGCAAGTCTCTGGTTGTCTCATAACCATTTTATCAGATTTTCCAAAGCCTTTTTCACAGCACGAGAGGTACGGCTGAATGTATTCCTCTTCACAACCGGCGTCTGGGTTAAACGGTTGCCAGAGATCGTTTTCACATTTTTCCACACATAGCTTCTCCTACTCTTTCCATTTTTCCACAAAGCTTCCCCAACTGTAACTTCATTTTCGACTTGCACACACCACTTTGGGGGAGGACAATTACCAGAAAAAGTGGTTGATCTCTAAAGGTGATCAACTTTAGAAAAGGGGGAGGTAATAGTAAGAGCATCATACAGTTTTTAGCTTTTTGTGGTATGATATTCCCGTTCCTTGTTGCACCAGTTCCTTGTTAGTTAACAGCAGTTTTTGGAAGATGCTCCCCTAGACATTCATACTGATGACACCTTAAAGTTACATGACGACCTGAATCCAGTTTGCTGAAGAAGCCTCCCCTCCTCCCTCTTTGTCTCTACATCAACCACTCTCTCTCTCTCTCTCTTTCTCTCCTCCCCCTCTCTCCTTCCTTCCCTCTGTGTTTTTCTCCAGAGACCCACACTGAACACCACACTGTTCTTACCTACTGGCCCTCCACCCCACGTACACAAAGAGTGAGAACCGCAGGTAAGCTTGCATGTGGACGCATGCATTTGTGATTTCCTGTTTGATTATTACTCTTTATTTCTCTTTTCCGGATGCGATTATCAGACGTCACTGCTAAGCTTTTGAGCAGTGGCTAGTGCAGCAACAGAGAAGGCAAGAATACCAGTGCATGGAACAAAAAGTGGTAGAAGTTGAAGATGATGTGCATATTGTTTATGTATAACAGTGTATTAGCCTAGATCTTACATGTTTATATAGATCTGAAGTGCATTTTTAGGACTGTTTCATAGATTTCCAAAACTTGAGACTCTTGAAAACAATCTGTTGCACTTGGATCCAGTTTCTATCTGCATTTTTCATGTGTCTGGAATTAATCATTCTGGTTCTGCATTGTCTGCAGGGTTGATGTTGTACAATCATGATCCTAAACTAGTCATGTCTGGTTTTAGTTCATTGTTCTGTGTATTTGCATCATTGTTTATAAAGAAAAGTATGGAAATCACTTTATTTAGTGTTTCATACATAATACATATTTTGAAGATCAGTGTAATATGGATGTGTGTATATATATATATATATATATATATATATTGTTTACTCTTGGAACATCTGTGTTGCATTATTTCTCCCATTGCTGGTTTATGTAGAAATGTATCAAGTTGATAGATGGTGGTGCTGGGAGCAATGCAGCTTGCTTCAAACTGCAGCTGTAATGATGTGGCTCAACACAGATAATTGAATCAAGGAATCCAGGAATCTAGTCGGTTGACATGAACCCTTGACAGATAAGATAATACTCTGTGAATTGGGTGTGATAATATGGTATAGGTAGGTGGGTAAGATTGACATCTGTCTAGCACAGGGGTCGGCAACCTTTTTTAATATGAAGTGCCATTTTAAAATGTTCTTGTTAATCATTGGCCATATCAGCATTAAGCCTGCCATCATCTTCCTTTGCACCACATTGTGTGAAAAAGGCAACAACGACTAGCCAA
Organism: Sander vitreus; assembly: GCF_031162955.1. Taxonomy (NCBI): domain Eukaryota; kingdom Metazoa; phylum Chordata; class Actinopteri; order Perciformes; family Percidae; genus Sander; species Sander vitreus. Next base: position 15,585,655 of record NC_135877.1, read on the forward strand.
TCAGAGAGAGAAAAGGGTGGGTCTTCGCGGAATGTGGATGGGGAAAAAGTCAATCAAACTACCGTAAATAACAGGCTGTGGTCCTGCCAATGGCTGTGAAAGAGGTCATTTGGCATGCGGATTAGAACATTTCCCAAAAACTCTTGCACACTTAGTGCTAGTGTGCCATTGGTTGATCTACCGCGTGTCAATGGTAACCCCTGCTCTAGCATAATAGCTTAAGAGTTTTGTTTTATAGTTCTTTCATTCTTTAGTTTTTTTCGTTTTTTAATTAATAAATCCTATTGTGCCACCAGAATTCTAACTATAAACCTTCAACAAAGCAGTATTTATGTCTCATTTCTTGTATTAGTTATATATATACAATAGTTAACATTTGTGTGTTGCTCTTGACCCCTCTAACCTTTCTAATGTATCCGCTGCCTCCCCTTCCCTTATGTCTGTTTGTTCCACAGACGTTATGTTCCCTCTCCGTGTACCCCTGTTGGCCGTATTGGTCAGCGTGGCCCTGTGCCAGTATTATGATTATGACTACCAGCCTAATTCTATGCTAGGACCCTCAGGGCCCAACTGTAATCAAGAATGCGACTGCCCATTCAACTTCCCCACTGCCATGTATTGTGACAGCCGCAAGCTCAAGTTTGTTCCAGTAGTCCCAACAGGGATCAAGTACCTGTACCTCCAGAACAACCAGATAGAAGAGATCAAGGCAGGAGTGTTTGATAATGTCACTGATGGACTTCGCTGGCTGATACTTGACAACAACCAGATTACCAATGCTAAGATAGCAAAGGGCACAATCGACAAACTTACAGGCCTGGAGAAGCTATTCTTCAGCTACAACAACCTGACAGAGCCAGTTGTCCCTCCCTCAAAGTCCCTTGATGAGCTGAAGCTAATGCACAACAAGTTATCCAAGTTCCCCTCTGGACTCTTGACTGACAAGGAGAACTTGACCTCCATCAATCTTCAGCACAATCAGCTAACGTCCGATGCCATCGGGGGGGCATTCAAAGGGCCAAAGAAGCTGCTGTCCCTGGACGTGAGCCACAACAAGCTGAAGAAGCTGCCTGCCGGAGTTCCCAGTTCACTGGAAATTCTCTACGCTGACTACAATGACATTGACAGTGTCGGAGCAGGATACCTGAGCAAGATGCCCTCGCTGCAGTACCTGAGGATCTCCAACAACAAGCTGGTGGACTCCGGAATCCCTGCTGGAGTGTTCAATGTGACATCACTAGTGGAGCTGGACCTGTCTTTCAACAAACTGCAGTCCATCCCTGAGATCAACGAGCAGCTGGAGCAACTCTACCTCCAGGCCAACGAAATCAACAGTGAGTGGCAACTGTCAATCTTCACTCTCCTAAAAGCATTGTTCAACTATTTTACTATTTTCTTAAAGGTGCCATGTGGAGTTGTCTTAAAGTTATGTTTGCATTTAGTTTGTCTCACCAAAACATGCTGTGTGTATCCTTTAGCTTACTGCTTTACCTTCCTCATAAAACATTTTGCTGAGCCTACTTTTGTAAATAATTTAAATCATGCATTATTTCCATCCATGTTTGCTGGCTTGCATTCTTCTTCACTGCCTTTGCAGGCGCATTTCATCTTTGTGCGTTATCGACTGCCATTAGAAAAAATAGCATTAAACCACAGGAATCGTGTATCGCCTGCTTCCTCGTCTTAGTGGTCACTAGTGGTCACTAGGGTTGGGCATCGAGAACCGATTCCTACTTGGAATCGTTTCAAAAATTATGATTCCAGTGGAATCGTTTCTTTATGGAATCGTTTAGAATCATTTGGAGGATTTGGTTTCAAATTACTCCAGTGTGGCTTTATTGTATGTTGAAAAAGCCCGGTAAAACTGCAACCCACCATTGAATCAAAATAAAACGTTCCTCTTATTTGTGAAATAAGCATGTGACCCATTTAAATTCCACCCTCAAAGAATCTGAATCGATAATCGATAAGAACCGGAATCGAAAGGAAGAATCGCAATTGGAATCAGAATCGTTAAAATCCAAACGATGCCCAACCCTAGTGGTCACAAACTCCCAAGGGTACCTTTGACCCCCAGAATAAGGTGGTTGAAAGGTATATAATAACTTGTCTCCATTTTTGATTCTCTGTAGAGTTTGACCTGGCAAGTTTCTGCAAGCACATAACTCCTGTCAACTATTCCCACCTGAAGCATCTGCGTCTGGACGCCAACAACGTCACACACAGCAGCATGCCCCCTGACTCCTCCAACTGCCTGCGCCAACTTTCAGATGTCATGTTTGAATAATGACCTCCCTCAAATCTATGACCTCTCCATCACCCCCTTTTCTACTACCATTATATGGCTCAGCCCAAAGCCTTCTGGATTAAAATGGTGTAATATCCCTCTTGACATAGTGCTCACATGTCCTTGCACATAAGTAGTATGCAAATCTGATGCACTGTAATGGCATCTTCATCAATTAAAATATATATCTTGAATAAATCAAGAGCTGGGCAAATTTGATGGCAAGAGGGTTAGCAACAAGTTTGCAACATACTATTGGCAAACATCAGTTCAATTTATCAAACATAAAAATAGACCCAAAAAAAATACAAAAATACAAAAAGTAAAGGACCAAAAGTTCTATGAATAAAAATTGATTAATATGCTTTGATTTAAAACACACACTTTAAACATTCCAAACTTGCATTTGATTACATTGAATTCAGACACAATGGAGTAAATGATGGCTCCAATGTCTTAATCCAATCATCAATCGTCATTTTGTTGTCTGTCTTGTATGTTCTAATGTTTAGCATGTATAATATAATGTGGGTACAACAAATAATCCATTGCTGTGCAAAGGACCAGCAAACAAGGACTGTGTACTCAGATTTCAGTGTGTAGTGCCCAATGTGAGAAATTATGAACAAATGTAAAACAGCAGTAACATAGAAGTCACATTTTTCAACTCGTGAATGAATCAAAGTGGTTTTAAGGTTAATACCATTGTTATTTACTTGTGTCTGCCTTTTTTATAAATGGTGCCTTGATGCAAATACCCTGATGTCCCACTGATTGACTCTTTTGAACTATAAAGTACACACATTATATATATATATATATATATATATATATATATATATATATATATATATATATATATATATATATATATATATATATATATATACTGTATATATACCAACTAAGACATTTCTTTTTCTTCACGAAAATAACTCCTTCAACCCAAATTTAAGTAGGACTTAGCTCTTTGTGAAGAGTAGAATAAATGACACATACTTAAAAGGCATTGGTACTATCCTTTAAACTACTGTACTTTCTCTGCTCAGTTAAACGTTGAAATGATTGAAGAGTCAAATTGTTTCTTTACGTCATCCTACTTCATAGCTGTCCACTTTCATGTGCATTGCTGATTTGTATACATTTGCATTACTTGCATGCAACCAATGGTACCATTCTTTTATAATAAACTACAGCTTTTGCAGTTAAGGCGCTCTCATTGTTACGTTGTTGTTCAACATGTTTGATAAATGCTTCTTACTGATACAAAGTCAAATTGACAGCAGGGTCTTGAATTCAGGATTGTCATTAATGAAGTTATGTTATTAGAATATCATTATATTTTGTTTAGGTCATTTTTCATTTTATCGTGATTTCTTTTGTGGCTTTTGACTCGGTAACTGCTCTTGGATTTGCTGTGAGAAAACCGGACACAGTTGAATAAACTATGTTTCCAACATACAGTATTTGTATGATATCGCTTTTTAAGGCTGCTGTAATTAATTTCGAGCATGTATGGAAACAAATTGATAAAGCCATATTATTTGATTCAGGATAAATGAAATGAAAGGATGGTCTTGTATGTTGATTTTATTTGCTGATACGTTTTTTTGCTAAAACTTTCATTTGTGCATCACTTCTTAAAGGTCCAATGTGTGGGAATTTCTCCCATCTAGCGTTGAGATCATATATCGCAATGAACTGTCTCGCGCCACGCAGTTCAAAGTAAGTATTACAGCTACGGTAGCCTTCACGCTTTTTTCTGATGACGCCGGTCTCTTATCCTTTTTCTTTTTCTGGGCGAAGAAGAAGACTCCTGTTCCTGAAATTTGGATTTTGAATACGTGTGGTCCTCCATGTTACCTTCTTCAAACTTGCCAGGGCCGGGAAGCGACGATACCCATTAGCAGCATTAGCAGCACCTGTGAGTTTATCATGTGACAGCGAAAACGCGAAAGGCGGAGCAGTATGTCCTTTATGTCCCTTACCGGCTAACGTATTTCAAGATGGCGCATGAATTTGGAGCGTCTACCCCAGTTCATGCAAACGCAAATGTAAAATTTCAAGCCAAAAGGAATACTTGGAATTGATGGTGGTGGTCAATATTAATGAAAAGGACAAGTTTGTGAACGGGCAACACAGATTCTGAGAATGAAAAACTAAAAACGTTACACACTGGACCTTTAACAAGGCATCCCTTATAAAGGGTTTATAAATAATGGTTTAAAAAATTTTTTTAGTAAATCTTAGATTCATTCTTTATAAATCCGTAATTAGCCACTAATAAAGACAATGTTGGGGTTGCCAGATTGTAAAAAGAAATTTGGCCGATATAATAAAACAATTTAACCACATTTGGGTATCTCTGCAAATTTCTGCATTGATGTCACTGACTGCATTGTGAATTAAGAATCATATTGCTCAAAACACATGGTGACCATATGAATAATAAACATTAGAAACCCCTCTCTTATAGTCTGGTTTTAGGAACAAGCTAAAGCCAAGTGAATGGAGCCAACAAACAGAACAGCACAATCGACAGTCAGTCTTGTCCACAGAGATACTACAGTATATAACCTGAGTATTATGACAGGGCATGATTTGTTGCAGAATTACTCTGTGGAGTGTGCTGTCATTTTTGGCAGCTATCATCTTCCTTTCTGGCCTAAATCTTTGGGATTTACAAAAGGAAAGAGTTTTTAAGATGGATGGAAGATGCATTTATTAATTCCCCAAGGCCTGTTGCGTTTTAGATATACTGTTTACATTCATGGCCCAACTGATTTCAAGGAGCCGTACCTTGTGGTCTTTATCTGTAGCTTGTGTTCCCCAGATTTAATTGTGTGCCTCTCAAGTTTATTGCAGTAGTTACATAAAGAACCTATCATTTTTATTCTGTCCTACATTTCAATGTAGCTGTGAGTGAAACAGAAAAACTGCTGGTCCTGGAGGGATGCAGGGGTTGCAGGGTTTTTCTCAATACTGCAGCTTTAAGATATTTTCTGTGTAAATCTACCATTTCAACTGTCTCAGACAAAAACCACAATTATCCCATGACAATTTCAAAGTACTTTATTTTCTCAGTAATGCTTTCCTGTGGAGCGTTAACACAAACAGTTCTTAGAGAGGTCTGTCCCAGTGTCCTGTTTCCATTTTAGTCTGCACATTTGGCTTTTCAGGCTCACTTGTAGTCAAAAGTGATACATTGACAAAGAATGATGATGATAATGCAGGTTTATCAAAAGGTTTCTTGGGCCATTTTTCTTGTTTTGCATCTCAAAAGGTCACTACAAAAAAAGAGAGTAATAATAATTAGAGTTTTGGCCCCTTTAGGGGTGAAGTGCTTTTAGTCTTGTAATTGAAGAGTCTGAGAAATGTTTTCATGGTGTGCAAAAGGGAAATAAAACTTTATAATCAGCACATTCCTTTTGGTTTCTGCACCATCTTTCAAAAGGTCACCATCCATTTTAGCCTTAAGAAGACTGAATACATCTTTATATGGAATTGATGTTGGTGTTTGGAATAGTCTATATCCTCTATATCCTCTAAAATGTACCTTGTGATATATGAATGCACTGACACTGTGAATAATAAATCAGGAGCAAAGATTCACAGTCACTGTCTTTGGGTGTGTTATATGATATATCACTTTTTTATAGTATCAATAGTGTCTTTACAAAGCTGTGCACTAACTTCAACACCCCTAATCCTGGCAGATGTGTACCAAATGTGCTAAAACCACTAGTTTCTTCTTAGAGTATTAGTCAAAAGTTCCATATTAGAGCAAACATTATTTAAAGATGGTAAATCAGTTGATTAGATTTGTGGCATTTATAGTTATAATGGGAATGGCTTCCAGATGTCCCATTTGATTCCTGCTAGGTGTTTGTAATTAGAGCCAGCTGTAAAGTTGAGTTTTACTTCAAATTTGACCCACTTATGTAAATGAAAGTCAGTAGTCCTCTGTCTTGGAGGTGCTGGGAGCTGATTTAAATACCCAACACTTCTCTGTGCTATCCAATACCAGTCAGGAGGTAAAATTATTAGCAGTCTACTCACTGCCACTACCATTTCAACATGTTACATGTTTGTTTTAACAGCTTTTTTTCACATTTCACGTTTTTATACAGTCATTTGTACAGATTCCCAATTTAGAACAATTTCCTCCTCTTCCTCCTGGGTCTCCCTTATTTAAATCCTGAGTGGAGCTCCTGCTGCTTGTGTCTAGACAATAAAGTCCTTTTATAAAGCCTTAAGCCTTACATCCTCCTGTTACAGACGGTGAGTGAAAGTATAATCAGCTGTTGCAGCCTGGCAGACCAACTCCAAAGATCAAACTCTATCTCTGTTGTTATTCATATTCTGTCTCAAACTTTTTTCCACAGATTGTCACTTAACTGACACTCTCTCCTAATTGTTGTTGGATATTTCCCTTCCTCTTTTATTTCAAGCTCTCTCCCCATCTCTGTACATTTCTCTTGTCTCACCCTTGTCCAAAGAACTTTACAGTAACAACGATCATGTGCATAAGGAACTGAATGTTTAAAGCTTTAGTGCGTAACTTTTTTATATTATTGAACGTCCATTACATTCAAGTTGCTACAAAGCTAATTTAGACTATCAACTCCCTCTGTATTTCTCAGTATGGCTATGTTCAGAAGATTGTGTTGTACGGTGACTTTCCCGGGCAGAAGTTTGAGTGAAGATAATTACCTTTTCTGAAGAGTCCATCATGTTTTTTTAATCCTCCGTGTCGGCTTTGGCTACAAGCAACCCATCGCGTCCGCGATCACAGAAGGCTTGCGCCGACAGCGCCCTATAGCTTTAAATTTGAATTTGAAAAACTACCTGTAGTTTTTAGTATCGGTCAATATATATGTTTTCCTTATCCTTATTACTCACCCATACTTATAACAGCAGGACTAAGAGTTTAAGGCCCTGTGAGACTGTATTAGGCATGCTCAAAATGCCAGTGCTAACATGCATTTGCAAGTATAATGTTAGTCATGTTCACCATCTTAGCTCAGCGTGTTAGCATCATTTTTCCTGAGAGGAACATAAGTATGTGTGTACCAAATTTAATGGCAATACATCCAAAAGTTGTCAAGCTATTTCACTCAAAACCACAAATCAACCTCATGGTGACACTAGAGCAAATGTCAGGGGATCACGATAGTCAGTAGGATTTATCATCTGGGAATCAAAATTTTAAAAAATCTATCCAATAGTTCAGGACCGAAGTGGTTGGCCAAGCTACTGACAGACAGACCAACATTGCCAATCCTAGAGCAATGCAGAAAAACAATGATGAGCAACAACAAATACTTCAAATACAAAAGAAACTGTGGAATAACAGGACAGTAGTATTCTTAAAATATTGATGTGCACACATGCAGTTTGATTTGCCTCTTCATCTTTGGATACATATCGGAAAACATCAAATTAAAAGTGCACAACAATAGTAAAGGCTGTCTACAGCAGCAGGTTTACTGGAATTTCAATTTTTCATGACATCTTAAGGGTGAGACACTATAAAACTAATAAGGTTGAACTTTTACTTCAAAAAAGTGATTAACTTTAATAGTGATCTGGGGCTCCCGCTCTACCACGATAGACACTGTTGTATTGTGAAGCTATTTCTGGCAATGAATATAAAAACTTTCTACAGTTATGTCATTGATTAATATGTTATCTCTGACAGGCATGATGGGAAAAACTACAAAAAGAAGACATAGGTTGTAAAAGAAAAAGAAGGGAATTTTCCTGTAAAAAGTTGGGTGTGAATGTCTGAGATCAGACCCCTCTAAGCTCCTCTCTTACCTCACCTGACATCCTAGTAAACACACCCCTGTGTGGCCTGTCAGCTGAAATGAGCCATGAAATGGCCGTGCTCCTATCCCCCAGAGTAAGGGGTAAAGAGTGAATCCTCCATTGTAGACCAAAAGGGTAAGTGGGGTGGAATGACAGCAGTTTCACCCCTACACCACACTTATGACTTTTTCTACAATAAAAGAGAAGACCAAATGAGAAGAGGTGGAAAAACACTGCTGGGCTGGTAGAAAAAGTAGGCAACACAAATTCTGAAAGGACATCCCAACTATCACAATCGTCCTCCCACCAACAACAGATGCTCCATCCTCTCTGTTCAACCAGTGGCCAAGGTGCAGTATCCTAAGGGGAATCAAACCAAGAAGTCTAACTGGGCTAGACAGTGGCACAGTGGACAATCATCAGAGCTATTCTTTGGAGAAGCAGAAGAACCAAACCAAACCACACCTGGCTGCATGCAGACCACTCACATCAGTTGGTGGAGCAGGTAAAGATGATCTTATCTTTCTTTAATAATACATCTGTTTGAGAGAGGGGGCAGTGAAAGGCTCAGACAGTGCATTTTTCAGAGGGTTTGCATCTGATTGGATTGATCTTTACCTTTCATGTGGTGCACCTTGCCATCTTATGTTTCAGAACTTGTAGGTAACACGTAAAGTGGGAAAGTAACCTTGCAAATAAAATGAGGCATTGAAAATGTTAAATGTAAATGTCTCAGTTGTTACATGCATTTTTTTCTCTCAGTCACACTTTATTTTATGAATGTTTAACATCAGGAACAAGCTATATTGATTGATAGACACTTTTGTAATCAATCAATTTAGCAATAGTTTAACTTCTCTAATTCTAAGCCTAAGAATGAATGAACTAAGAAGTAAAAAAAAACTGTGGCTGTTCAACATTTGCAAATGACACACATCTTGGAAAGTCACTTTCACTTTCAAACCTGTTTTTTCCACATAATAATTATCCATAAACACAGTTACTTTCTCCGCTCTGGATGCAGTAAGCCATGCAATCTCTTCCAAGTGTTTCAAAGTCATGAAGTGGATTTCAGCAAAGCCATCAACTGGAACAGAAAACCCACAGACACAAAGCCCCTGGCAGGAAATAAGCATTATCATATTTCTATGCATGTGTTTCTCCTTAGTTTGTCAGGCAGATTGTAGCCAGCATTTGTTTTCAGTAATATATGTTCCATTTTGCAGAGATAGAGCCCTGAATCACCATTTTCAACAGTCGGCATGTAAATCTTGATACACATTATTAATGACTATTGTGTTGTAATGAGACTGGGAGGGTACCCCATCTGTTGTGTGTGCAAGTCAGTAACATTTTCTATGAAATCACACCCAGTTTGAGTTCAATCAAACAAAAAACAAAGCATTATTTACACCTCATTAATTGTATTTTAGACCTTTTATTGCAATTTATGTTACCTTGAATAAGGGTTACCTATTGGCCTGTAAACAGACAGCTGCGTCTACCCTTGATCTAATTGGTGCACTAATGCTTTTCAGATGGACAGTTTGACTGATTCTTGATCTCATCCCAATCCTTTTATAAGGCTGCTGGTTGGCCATAGTTGAGAGGCTCAGTGGAGGTACATTCTTAATGTAGAGGTAACAAACTGGCTGTCCTGTTGCTTAACAGACTGGGTTGCATGCCAAGTAGTCTCACTTTGTCAGACCTTCCTCCACAGCACTGCGGAGGAGGGTCTGGCGAGTCCACACAGCGTTCCGGGATGGGAGAAAAACATGCTGTGGTTTATTGGCATTTTTTTAAACCAATCACAATCGTCATGTGTGGCACAAAGCACCAGGAAAAGCCACGGTGCCTCTGCAAAATAGCCTTTGGAAGGAACTTGTTTTGGTGAAACATGTTGTTTTAGTCGTGCAACAGAAAACTCAGATTGGACAGATAGTCTAGCTAGCTGTCTCGATTTCCCCTTCAGAGATCTGAGGAGCAGGTAACCATAGTTCTCATAAATCTACCAGAGTTTAAAATTCCAACACAATCTAAATGGAAGGTAACTGAAAAGAGTAAAATCCGGTGGAATTTTCGACGGCAACGGAGCAATCCCGGAAGTGGAACGTTGTGGATTTAGACTACATAGACTACTATAAATAACTCTTACTGTCGGTAGGCTCTGCAGTCTGACAGCTAATGTTGTTAGGACAGTACTGCAAACGTGTCCGTTCATGTAGATGGTAATTTGTCTTTGACGTACGGTTCCTATAAACGTGCTCAGGGCTAACATCTGGATATGTAATAATACAAGATAACAAAAGTGTACATAAATGATTACTGTTCAAAAATGCACCTTGGCAAACAGAAGAGGAGCTCTGATGAGATTGTATGGCTGACCATGGATACATTTCAGTCCTATCCTCACACAACTCAGATGGGATTATCCTACTGCATTTAAGCCTTTGCCGTCATCACTGGAAATTAGCGCAACCTCACACTGGCATGTTAAAAGGTCACCAATCATGACGCTGGGATAGCTTTTACAAAAACAATTTGCCTGACCAGCGTGCAGTAAAATCCCCCCAGATTAAGCCTGACCTCCATTCCATAATCTCATCACCTACCATGTCTGCAGACAATGTTTTGTACTTAAGTAGAGTGCGTCATCTTTGTGCTGGATGCTTAAGCAGTCAAGCGCGGACAACGTGCCTTCCCTTCTAACAATGTAAACTTAGGGTACTGATCAAAATCAATTGAAGCCAATGAGTTCATAGAGTTGCCTTCAACCTGCCTAAAGCCGTATCCTGCAGGAACTATTCAAAACACATTGAATAGTGGCCATGACAAGACACACATGCCCAGAAATAATATTTAAATATGCCGTGGCAATTCAAAGTATTTATTATGGGATCCAATGTGGGCCACCACCTCCACTAGTCTATCTGTTTGACACTAGGCAGGATGGTCCATTTATACATTTACACTAAATCTGAACGAAGATTTATCAGACCAAGGTCAAATCCTCCCACCTAAAACATCATCAAATTTTGGTGACCATGTGCTTACCGTCCTGGTAGACAGGCTTGATGGCCTGTTGCTTACATTTGGAGAGGATCATCTGTACATCACAATTATACTGAGTTGTATTTGTGGACTTTGTGTTTATCCCACTTTCTCTGTTGACTGCAAACACTGTAACACTTTTGCATAAAGCAGATTATTGAATCCTGATCTGGTCGCCGTGGCCGGCAGCAGCACAAGATGAGCACAAAAGGTCGGTAAAGGACGCTAAGGGATTTGTGAGTGGAGTTAAATAGAGATCAAGCATGCCAACCAAGGGAGGAAGGGTTGTGCATGTGGAAGTCAACAAACAAAGAACAGGTACTGTAGGCTTGTATTAGCCTGTTTGTAAGTGGGCCATGTCTCAAGTACTAAAAAGGCTTAGCACACTTACACCATCATGGGATTGTGACCTTTGATCTTGAGAGAATCTCATTGGCCACGAGAAGCTTTGGAGTCCTCATGAGTGATGGTTGGCACAGGGTGAATGAAAAAACTAGTGGTACAAATACAGGGAAGAGAGAGGTACAGCCTCATTATTTGGGATTACGCTTGGTAACTTGCTGAGGAGGAACATAGGCAAGAGGGAATTTACAGAGTTTAAGGTAAACTGGCTTTCTGGAAGGCAAAGACATTTATACGTCTGGATAACGGGTTGGTTGTTTGGTAAATGTTTGTCTTGCAGCAAGTGATTGGGCTTTAGCTTTAAGGAAGCACGGATCACACTTTTATCATTTGTGCCACACTTTGTTTCTCAAAGCTGGGTCAAGAAGCTTTGATCCCTGTACAGTGAGAAAGCGAAGGCACATCTCTCAAAACAGGTGTGCCGGCTTTGTCTTTGAGGTGCGCCCATCTATGGAAAAGTGTGGCCTACGCAAAATTAATTCCAGACAAACTTGGAGTGCATCAAGAATTAAACAAGCACCAGATGGCAGCTGAGAGGAATCAAGTAGAGGCTTAAGAAATGGGTGGAAAGAAGATGGTAGAGCAGATTTTGTTTGTTTCACTTCTCTTTTTGTTTTTGTGCTTCTTATTTATATTGCATCTTTTGCATCTCACTTTTTGTCCTTTACACCTCTCAGTGGCTATTACCAGGTAATCTGCCCTTTCCCTGACTGACTGCCATCCCTAATGGGGAAGAATTCAGTTATCCTTAATTAAATGTGTGCAATGCTTGCATATGCGTTTATTTGCATGCATCATTGCATCAGCTGTACAAAACAAAGCAAGTGGACTTCAAGATGTGTGGCAGGCTTAGCCATACATATTGCAACAAAAAACATCTTACACCTGATATCCAAAGTATTCAAGTCTAAGCTTCAAGATTGTCCTAATGCAACTAAAGTTGACCTGGCTCTGCATCCTGTCTTTGGAGCTTTACTTGTCATTGGCAGGCAAAGAAATTACCCGAAAAGAGCAGGTTATTCTGCTCTGTTGGCAACTGCCATTGGAATTTAATGATAATGACATTAGTGATAGAGTAGGCGACATACACTGGTGGTGGCTGATTTGGGCCAGAGTTTTCACAAGTGTGCATTTGTGAACACTAAGTCAGCTACATGATTTGCAGTATTTAAAGTGAATGTATGTTAAATTTATGGAGTGTTGCTGTAAAGGCCTTACCAAGACTATTGTTAATCTAGAATCACAAAACAAACACAAGGACCTTTGCAAATTATAAAACCTTATCTGATCCTATTTGTCTTAAATATCTAGGGCATTCTGATGTCAATTTTCCCTAGTCTGTCTTAAAGCCTGTGTAACCATCTATAATATTGTTTTGTATCTTCTTTTGAATCATAGTTTGGGCCACGGAATGGCACTTCTCCTGAGTCTTCTCTGCACCTTGTGCCTGGTGGGGCAAGTTCTTGGCCAGGACATGCCTTATGAGGAATATATGGCCCAGATTCAAGCCTGCCCTAAAGAGTGTCGCTGCCCCCCCAACTTCCCTCGTGCTGTCTACTGTGATAATAAAGCCCTGAAGAGCATCCCCAAAATCCCTACACACACATGGTATCTCTACCTGCAGAACAATCTAATTGAGGTCCTGTCAGCAGATGCCCTGCGTAACGCCACACAGCTGCGCTGGCTGAACCTAAACCGCAACAAAATCTCCAGTGAGGGAGTGGAAGAAGGTGTCCTAAGTACAATGTCTCACCTGGCGCACCTCTACATGGATGACAACCTCTTGTCCTCTGTGCCATCTCCCCTGCCAGCTAGCCTAGAGCATCTACTTCTCTCTCGCAATCGAATTTCCAAGATCCCTGCTGGTGTCTTCATTGGTCTGGATAAGCTCAACCTCTTGGACCTCCAGGGGAACAAGCTGATGGATGAAGATGTGACTGAGGTGAGCCTGAAGGGTCTAAACAACCTGGTACAGATCAATCTAGCCAAGAACCAGCTGAGTAGCATGCCACTTGGCTTACCACCCACCACTACCCAACTTTTCCTTGATGGCAACAACATTGAGAAGATCCCAGCCGGCTACTTCAAAAGTTTGCCAAAAGTGGCATTTCTGAGGCTCAACCACAACAAGCTTGGCAGCAGTGGAGTTCCGAAAAATGTGTTTAACATCTCCAGCATTTTGGACTTGCAGCTGTCCCACAACCAGCTGACTGAGGTTCCCCTCATTCCCTCAGGCCTTGAACACCTTCATCTTGACCACAACAATATCAAAAGTAAGTCTGTGACATTTTCCCAAACGCACCTACTGCTTTTTTCGGATTATAGTAATTCATTTGAACATAGAGTGTTTCTTCTATGCATTTATTAAATAGGGTTGTTTATCAGAAAGATATCCTGTAATGCTATTGTAAGTCATGTATTCCTTTTGTGTATTTACAGGTGTAAATGGCGCCAACGTCTGTCCTGTCGCCGTTGACACTGTGGATGACTCTATCAATGAAAGTGTTCCTCGACTGCGCTACCTTAGACTGGATGGCAATGAGATTAAGCCACCGATTCCCAGGGATGTCATTCTGTGCTTCCGTCTCCTGAGGTCCATTGTCATCTAAAATAAATCCTAATTAAATTCTAATTTCCTTCAACTGATGATATGTGAATCCATGCAACAATGGTGATATGAGTACTTTTTGCATGTTAGTGAAGCTCAAATATTTGACACTAGTTGGCATCAACTTGTTTCATTGCTGTGAATTAGGAAAAAGTTCCTTTCAGTTCCAGAAAACATTGATCTTGTTATTGATATTTGAATAAAATCTAAAAGAAAGTACAAAATTTACAAAAAAAGCTTTACTGATGCTGCAATCTGTTGACAATTAGATGTGCCTTATTTTGGTGTAAACATCTGCATGTACAATTCAGAATGATAATCTGATTATAATATAGCATGACAGTGATTTAGACGGATAGGGACAAAATGTGTTGATGACATGTTGAGGACTCATTGTCATTATGCTTCTTTGAGCAGGAGGCAAAGCTTATTAATACATTGGTAAAATATCACATTTTATTTTTTTTCTAATAGTTCAGGAAAACCTTTGCTTTATACTTGTAGACTTAAAGCCAAGTGACTGATCTTGTGTTCTAGGTTTATGGTCTCTCTACTCTATTCTATAACATGCTTATTTACTGTAGGTAATTTATTTTTATTTAATAGTGTGGGAAAATAAGTAGAAACCTGTGAATATTCATGGTCAATATTCCTTAACGTTTTGTATACAAAGAAATGGGATAACTGTTTTTAAAAAATGCCGACACACTTTTTAATTCTGGTTATTATTCTGAATAAACTGAGCAAGAGATTTCATTTAATTGTCTTCAATTTAAATAAAACATCTGAAAATGTGCCCAAGTGTAATTTTGTCATGTTTATACAACTCCAGCATTTAGATTACATTTGAACGCAACCTAAATGTAAATGTACATATACGAATTACGATCATACTATTTGTTGTATGAGGGAGTTTTTCCACCAAATTTTATTTAAGATATATTGCATAATAACTTAGGGAACTAATCTTATTATTAGAATTAAACATACAGTACATCATCATCCACATAACATCTTCAACCAATCAACCAAGTGACAGTAGATTCCCATTACATGAACTGTGTAGCTATAAAACAAACTTTTTGTGTAAATAACATGCATGGATTAGTAGTTCCTACCTTCACTTTGTTCCTCTGCCCAAACATTTGAAGGCTCCAGATAGAGCTGGATGATATGGCCAAAAATATTAAATCTCAATTTCTTTCAAGCCTGGAGATGAAATGAAAAACATGATTAATATGTCGATTTTTTTAAGGGTTTCATGTGCAAACGAGTTCAGCAAAAATTTTAAAAAAGACCTGCACCACCTGCCAGGCTGTCATCATTATGCATATTTAAAACATACAGGTTATCCCATACCCATATCTGTAAACAGTGACATGAATTGTTGTAAACTTGTCACAGGTAATGACTTAAGACAGTTAAGACACTTTATGTTGATTTTTGACTAAAATTATATTTTGTACATGTTGTAATAACTCTACATCATCTAAAAACTAAAATTTGAATTAATCAATTGGTTTTAATATATTCCCAGCCCTAGCTCCAGAATAAACGTTCAAACATAATCAATGTTTCTGCTGGCAATGAGACAGAGTGGGCCTGTTACAGAGTGGGCCAACTCCGCAGGACTTCTCAGGCTCTTTACAATGGACTGTGTCATACTCTTTATGCGTCAATCATGGTGTCAAGATATTTTGGGCAACATTTAATTCAGTTACAGTATTTGCCTTTTGAGAATGCCTGGCAGAAGAAAAGCCCTGACTAAAATCTGAGCCTATAGGGCAGGTGCAGAAGGATTTCTGGCATTCTGGCTACATCCTTTTTCCCCTCACTCATCAAAAGGTCTAGAGTTACCATGGGAGTAAGAGAGAGGGGTGGGCAGGTTGAGACAAAATTGTGGCCAAATAAAGCTGACAGAGTAAAGCTAGCCAGAAGCATCTTATGTGTCTCCTATTTTTTTGTTTTCACAGTGCACACTGAAGACCAGTCTATGAGCGTATCTCTTTGAACGTGCACTCACGTCGATGCAGAATTGCAACTTCCCTTGGGTCTATTAGGTTCTCACCCCAGACTAGCTCATTCTTCGTCAAGTCGTGTTATTGTATCCCATGACTGAACTCATATCTCTAGTTGAAGCAGAACATTTAGCGAGTGACGGTGTAAAGAGAAAGGAGCTTGAACCAAAAGGTAGGGCAGAGGCCTTCCTCCAAGCGGGGACTTCCTCTCAGTACCATGCTAACAGGGGCTCCTCACAGAGGTCCCATTGTGTACAAGGGCTCCGTGGATCCCCCCCTATACATGAAAGCAACACATGCCAGAGTTTCACCTCAGGAAAAGGCAGACAAATATTTCAGTCTGATTGAGCCACACTCTTAGACAAATAAAGGGCACTCTTGTAAGGGATAAAAAGGTATTTTGCCATTGGGGGGCCTTTGCTCTCTCTTTCTCTCTGTGTCTGGTGTCTGTTTGTGTGTGTGTGTGTGTGTGTGTGTGTGTGTGTGTGTGTGTGTGTGTGTGTGTGTGTGTGTGTGTGTGTGTGTGTGTGTTTGTGTAGTGTTTAAGAGGGTCGTGCATGTGGGTGTACGGTGTGGGGTGGGCGCACTCCGACTGACCAAAAGCAGTCTGCTCTGGTCCAATCAGTCTCAGTGCCTACCTTCACACATACGCGGCAGGGCACTCAGGTCTGCCAGAGCGCACAGGCCTACACATACACATACACATACACATACACACATACACACTTGTCACATTCACGCACACAAAACCTTTCACACACTTCACACACGCACCCTCCCCTCTTCAAGGCACCCTGCGCGACCTCTCACCATTGGCCAAGTCCCGGAGCCCTCAGCATCTCCATCACGGCTGAAGGGACCATTCGGGAAAGCAGGAGACAGAGGTAAGCGTTCTCGGTGCTATCTTCATGCTGGCTCAATGGCTCTGTAGAGCAGGGGATTAGGCTCGACTTGCGCCTCCAAAAACACTGCTATTTAGGGTTTGCATATAGGAGCTTCTTGGCTAATTGGTTACTGGTGCAGCTGCTTTATTTTCACTTAGGGATTTGCTTTGGTGACTGAAATGTGGATTTCTTTGTTGTCCTTTGGCAGTCTTAGTGGTTGTGATGTTATGGCTGGTAGTTTTTCTAAGCTTCAGTAGATTCAGGTGTGAGTGTCGGACAGGTGTTTTTTGGATTATTGACAACCTTGGTGATACTGACTTATTTTGACAGCTGCATCGTTGTTTTTTATTTGATGCAATATCTAATCAAGCAAGCATGCAAGAATTGTGCCTCAAGAGATTTAACAAGTCTTTAACTTTTTTGTCAATTTTTGCTAAAAAATAAATAAATAAATCCTCCAATATAATTTTTTTATACATTCTGAATATTGTGCATGTATTATTTTCTTACTTACTTGCATTTTTGTCACCTGCTTGATTGAGGATTTCCAAGTTCCTTTGAACCTTTTTGTGATAACAGTTAGCAGTTTGTTGTGCAACCTGTAGAAAACGTCTGTCAAGTTTGCTTAAATGTAAAGAAGGTAGAATCACTGGATATCAGGAATGCCCAAACCAGAGCCAAGCATAACACAGAGGTAGTCTGGAGCCTACACACATACACAGTTTCCACACACTGTACACTGTGATGGCCTGTATAAGCACACCTCTGTCTCTAGTATAGTCCCTCTTTCAGTGTAACCATGCTGGATTTCATGACAGAAGGTCTATTTCAGTTGGGATGCTGACCAGTCAGCTCACCTTTTCTCAATAGGGTGCACTCAGTTCATGTTGGACATTTCCAAGAGACAATGATAGGATTGATTTGTATAATTAGTAAATCCCTCTGATATCAACAACGATTTGATACACAACTTAAATAACCTGTGAAGGTGTTTTTATGTCCTCATCCCAAAAATAGCAGCTTCTCAAATGTTCTCTCTCTGAAAGATAGGTGTGTTAAGACAGAGTGGGCATCTGTCAGAGGATGTGTCTTTCCAAGTGTGTGTGTGTGCGTGCGTGCGTGCGTGCGTGTGTGTTTGTGTGTGTGTGTGTGTGTGTGTGTGTGTGTGTGTGTGTGTGTGTGTGTGTGTGTGTGTGTGTGTGTGTGTGTGTGTGTGTGTGTGTGTGTGTGTGTGTGTGTGTGTGTGTGTGTGTGTGTGTGTGTTTGAGCACCCTCACTGCTGAATGAAGCTTTTCCTTGCAGCTGTAACTCACTGCCATCCTGTCCACAAACCTCGGTGGAATTTGGAGTTTGAGTGCTGAGACAGGCAGCATGGGGCCTCATAAAGGCCCTCTGTAAAGGGTGAGGGGTCGAGTTAGCTTAGAAACCTGTGTCGCTCTCTCTCTCTCTTTCTCTCTCTCTTGCTCTCTCCTCACTCTCTCCACCTAACCCTGAGGGCCAACATCTTGTCCACGTCTCTCTCGCCATCTCACTCTTTTCTTCTCTTCTTCCCTTCCCTCGCTCTCCGTTTCTCTGCCCCGGCCTAGAGGACTCTTTAAACTCTTCTTCTTCTCTTGGATTTCACATTGCCTATCTCAGGCCTGCTGAAGTGTGGCTACACCTGCTATTAGTGTGCTATGAAATTCCTCCACTGACAGATGATTAATGCCATCTAATTATGCGGTAATTAACTTATGCTAATCTTATTAGCACACCACAAGGGATTCACATTTATAAACTTAACCAACCTCGCTGAGCTTAGCAGAGCTGTTCTGCTGAGGACATGAACAAGATTATGAACAGCAGCTATCTGGGTCAGGGCAGCGCATGGTAGATCTGCACCCAATGAAAATCATACATGCTAATTTTACATTCAAATAGAAAAGCCCCTTTTGTCTGCAACCTCATTTAAAGTTTGTTGCCTTAAATTTTGCTGCATGTTTCTGCCAAAGCCTTTTTGGTGTGATTGGAGAAAAAAATGGAAGCCAAAAACACACAAGTTCAAATGTGGCTTTAACAATGTTTTATTGGAAAAGAAGCAACCCTAAGTACTTTTGAAACCAAAAATCCTACAAGCCTAAATTAGATTTCCCATGGTTCCTTATCAGATCAACTCTAACTTCTGACTTTTGACACACCACAGGCAGGTACTGATTTGAGCCAAGATGGCTGTCCCCGAAATAGTGAGACTCTGAATACGAGGCAAGAGGCCCTCATATTTCGATCCCTCCAGCTGTCTGCACCTCAGTAATGAAATCACTGACCTTAGTGATGTTACTCAATGTCAAGTCCCTGGTCTGTTGTACCATGCTGGTTATGCAGCCAATATCATGAAGACATGCCTTGTTGAAGTGCACCTACAGTATGTGGAACTATGTTTTAATGCATAGCTTGTCCTATATATATATATATATTCAAAAAGGTAAATTTCTGCATGTTCGTTCCTTTTTCACTTTAGCATTACATTACTAGTTACATTAGACAAATTACATTAAATAATACATTGAACAAGTGAAAACTCACCTAACTTCCATGCAACTGTCTACAAATGTAAATCTTTAAATGGACGTTCCCTCTTTTTACTTTACATCTCTCTGTTCATGTCAAGGTGGACGACAGTATGAGGATGCTTGTGCAGCTCGTTTTGGGACTCTTCGTCCTTAAAGCGGTGGTGGCTGGCCCCAGATTTTCCCGACAAGTGGACTTGGACACATACGACAGCGCCAACTACGATGTAGATCTAGACAATTTAAATTCGGAGAACCAGGATAACTATGACTATGAAGATGGGCTGACAATTGATGATCCTCAGGTAAGAAACTGTATCGGTCAAGAGAAAATGTTTGGCCAAAACATACAGATACCCTCATACCCTGGCCTTTAAGCTCCAACTGTCATTACACAGAAAACACTTATGTCTTTCTAACATTTACATTATTATTATTACGTTTATCTTAATACTTCACCTCCTGATTTCGAGATCTGCAGTCACCCTACATTGGCAGTTCAAGTAAATAAATTGGGTTATAGGTCATGCCATGTGATTGACATATAACACTTTGGTGTGGAGACGGATACAAATATAAACAATATCACATCAACATGATATACAACTCACATCTTAAAACATGCAGGTTGCTACAATTCCCAAAAGTCACGGTTTTCTTCTGATTCCACAAATCACAGCCATGACAGTGTAATAAGTGGCAAGTTTTGAACCAAGGTCACCAGGTTCATTTAGCAGGGGAGGTATCCTGCTGATACCAAATGCGGCCATTTGGATGATGTACAAACTGCTCTCCAACTTTATGCACTATTGTGGCCAAAATATTTCACTTTTATACCTTGGCCAGCCACCATTTAAGTTACATGCCCAAGAGTCTCCACAGGCTGAATTCTTCTGCATCCGAAGTAGTTTTTATACGTGGAATCTTTTATTTGCCTCCAAAAATCAAGTGGTCAAGTAGTTAGATTTTTTTCCGTGATTTCATTTTGTCAATCACTATATATATATATATATATATATATATATATATATATATATATATATATATATATATATATTACTATCAGTAACAAGTAAAGAGGAAAATTACAGGAAACACAGATAGAGCATGTGCTCAAACTCAATGACTGCTGTGCCCTCTGTGACTTACTACTTTTCTCATTCTGCTCAAATTCTGCTCAGCACAACTTTTAAAAGATGAGTGGAGAACAGAGGCAGAAAGGGTTACTCGCTGCCTGATGGATTCCAGAAGTGCCCTTGTTGAAATGTGATGTGGCAAGACTGCAGGGCACGCTGGGATGGCAAGCTTTAGCCAAATTTCATGTTCCCGTTCATACCTCTTTGTAACACGGAAATTAGGCCAAGGCAATGTCAAGATGTTGGATTTTCAGCAGGCTTCTTCTGAGCCAGTGATTTAACTTAAACCCGATGTGGATTGCACTCACACTTCTGCTGGTACCTAAGGCCAATCCCACAGTCCAATGCAGATTTAGCAGATATGACAATATGTAGTAGAACTAACGACATAAAGCCGTGAATTATTTTCATCAACAGTTGCAAAAAACAGCCTTTTGTCTATATTAAATTATGTTGTGCAAAGTTGTACAGCTGACAGTGTTCATGGTGGGAAAGTTGTAATGTGTTGCAGGGGAATGACTTTGATAATGTCTGCCTGTTTAACAAGCCTGGAAATGACACCGCACATTGCATAAGATTGTGTGGGAGTCTGTGGGAGCAGGAAGAGTAAAAACATTACAATTAGAGCTCCAAGAATCTTTCACATTTTGTTGTTCGCACTGAATAGATACAAAGTTCTGACTCATAATTGCAGCATTGTGTGTGGAGAAATAGCATATTGCAAGGATCTGTCATTTTGTTTTGTTAAAGGTGAAAG
The DNA here is from genome assembly GCF_031162955.1 of Sander vitreus. Taxonomy (NCBI): domain Eukaryota; kingdom Metazoa; phylum Chordata; class Actinopteri; order Perciformes; family Percidae; genus Sander; species Sander vitreus. The sequence continues at coordinate 15,607,155 of NC_135877.1, forward strand.
GGCAGCTCCTTAGATATACTGGTTGCTTAAGAAGAGTGATGATTAAATGGATTTTAATCATACACACATGCATCAGATGTCAGGGGAGAAATGAAGCGACAATGAGCTCCATGTCTTTGGAATGCTGACTCTTTACTTTCCACATCCAACCCTCTGTTGGTATTTCTCTTCTTTCTCCTCAGGGCTCGTCTCTTTTGAGAGAAGTAAAGGCTCATCTACGATGTTATCCAAGCAAATCGTCTTCAGTCTCCTGCATTCAAAAGTCTCTGCAAATGCTTTAATCACCGATTTTAGATTCATTTAGACATCTTCTTAGTTTCACCAAGACATTTAATCTGTCTTTCATCATTTTGAAACAGAGTTTAAATCCTCAAGTATTAAACTCTAAGGTAATTTCAGAAGTTGCTGTTTATGCTTCTGCTGTATTGGGTTGTATTACTAAGTACGTTTTTTACCAGCCACCGGTAGTTTTTAATTTGCTCCACTTGGAAAACAACTAAATAAATTCAATGTACATGTTTCCAATAATTAATATCATAATCTTGTCTGTTTATAATAAATAATATTACATGAAAATACAGGGAATTTTGTCCCTGCATTCTTGCCGAGAGTTATATGAAAGATGTATACTACTCTCATGTCTGTGCATTAAATATGAAGCTACAGCCTGTTAGCATAGCTTATTATAAAGACAGGGAAACAGCTAGCCTGGCTCTGTCCAAAGGTAACAAAATCTGTCTAGCAGCATTAAAGCTTACTAATTAACAGGATAACAAAAACATCATCAACAGACTTTAAGTTGCTGCGGGCCGACATTCATATTTAAATACAGACGTGTGTTATCAATCTTCTCATCTAATTCTCGGCAAGAAAGCGAATAAGTGTATTTCCCAAAATGTTGAACTTTTTCTTTAAGTTACAATGTGCTTTGGGCCGGAGAGCCTCATAAATGTGACTCAAAATCTGCCACATGGCTTTTCATTGAACCCAACACTTTATATGATTAACTTGATATTGTCCATGCTGTGCAGTATCTGAGCATGAAACATGAGATGGGTGGTCCTGGTGCACATTTCTTCATTCTTCGCAATACTTCTGTCATTTTGTTTATTGTAAAGGAAGCAGCTGGTGAACCAGTGCAAGGACTTTTTGGAAAAGTCTGAAACTTCCCTTACCATGCTGAATGCATCTACTGATTGTATTGGCTACAGCAGCAACATACCATTTGGCATCAGCTTGATGCTCACATTCAACGTCTATCCCTGTGCATTCTGTATTCTCATGCTGTTTCCAGAGATTTTTTTCTTAGTATTTTTGGTTTCCAGCTTTTCGCCTCTTCTATCCCCTCGGGTATATATGTTTGCTTTGGGTAAAGGGGGAAATGAAGGGGAGAGCTGCAGCAAGCAAACTCTGTGCAAGACTTTTCAAAGGCCTACCTTGTTGTATCCTAAACTGTGTCTCTGCCAAGCTTTAAAATGTGACTGGACATTTCTTCATTGCTGCATTTAAAGTCTCTGAATGACTTTTAATTTCGTGATAATTCTTGTAACCCATAGATAGCTTAAAGGCTGTACCTTGTTTGACTTGATTTATTGTACTGATATACATTCATTTTTGATACCTCTTGTCTTACTGACAACTGCTTACTGTGGTGGAATTTAGCTAAAAAGACTAAAATATGGATTCTTGGAGCTACCATGTGTGTCTTGGTTCCACAAGGACCATTCCCTTTTTGGAGGGTTGAGTCAGCCTTGTTGGGCGTGAGAGGGTGTCAGGTATTACCTGTGGTGGTGTGTGGGGGTTCATTGCCCTCGTCTGGAGAATGATAGAAGTGCAGGTTTGATTAAACATCAAAGAGCAACTGCAACGAGTGTGCAATTATAATACCAGATGGATATACCTAAAGCTTTTAATGAAGGAACCACAGAGCCCTGTAATTCATGAAGCTTGGTTGGTTTTGCAGAGTTGTCTTTTAATGTATTTCCCAACATAAAATATAAATGATATCTTATTTGATAAACAAAGAAGCTAAGCCTTTTGTTTATACAATTTGATATTGTTGAAATAGGTAGAAGGGTAGAGGAGACATTAACATGTTGTGTCCTTTAGTCCTTGGAATATACCCTTTGCAGTTTGTCAAAGAACACACTAAATAAATGCAACCAGGTTGAATTGCATTTAGCACAAATCAATGTGTTGCAGTAAATATGTGGAATCTATAGGCTAATGTTTCTTTAAAAATCTTTTAATAAAGACTACAAATTTATTATGTCAGAGGCTGTCATTGGATTTGTCCTCGCAAACAAGTCATGTGTAAGCATCCCTCTATTACTGCTTAGTTCAGAACCAAGTATATATAAACAAGAGCTCCTAACTAAATCCATATAAAAAAGAAAGTTATTTTCCTTTTGGCATTTTAGATGGCAAGATATCTGTTTTGTATATCTGCTGTGTAGCACGTTCCATATACAAATATACATTCAGAGAGCGCAAATGGTTGGTGGCAAGTGAAACTAAACTTTGTTCTACTACAAAAATGTCTTCTATAGCCTGTCATAGATGTTGCACCTGAGTGGTCATTGCTGCCTCTACTCCTAATCCGTACACGTTGCTGCCATCTAGTGGTAGAGATGATATTCGTCTCATCGTTCTTAGTTTTGGTCCTTGATACAGTAATATGGCAGTTTAACTGCCACTTGTGTCTCAGTTCTGGAGACTTCACCTGTTTACTTTTTTGCCTTTTGTCTGTTTTTAATATATCACAGTAGAGAGGGAGAAATGAAGAACTGACTTATCTGCCTTGTATTCATCAATCCGTCCTCCATTTATTGTATCTTGTACTTAAATTACATGATAACAGTGCCAAATTAGACTTGTGTATTTGTCCTATGATGATCACAGAGGTCATAGGTTTTTTTTTCACTTACTGTAGCACCTAAAAGGTATTGGCCTGTATATCCATGCTTATAATACATGTAGATAAAATAAATGAAATTTGTAATGGATGGGATCAAAACTTTCCTTACACTGTGTCCCAACACATTGTTATTAATTAAGTTATTGTTGGAATGATAGTTGTAACAGATGCAAAACATTACCTTCCCTGTCATTCAAATTAATTCCTTGTATGTTTTCACACACAGTACTCAGCCATTAAAGCTGATTCTGATTCTAAATTACCTAACTGTCGTCATCTTGTGAAATAAATGTCAGTTTCGTCTTAAAAAATGCAGACGTCTTGCTACATAATATGCTGTTGTCAAACATTTAGCATGTTACCCTCCATGCTTCAGTATATGACTAAATATGAAGTATGTCTTTCATATTCTAAAAACAGTCAAGAGATGACAGACTACATACTGTGCATACTGTATAAACTTAATTGAATAAGGAAGCACCAGTGTTCTGATTATTCTCTTAAAATCAGTGGTAGACTTTTTAATGAACAGGCTTTCAGAAGTATGGTTCATTATAGGGCAGATCTGTCCCCATTTGTTAGGTTGCTAAATTGTCTTCTTAAAGTTTACCAAACATTACTTTGGAACAGACACTGTGTACATTAATATCAGGAAAAAGTTAGCTTACTTAAAAAAATAGTATTCAGGATCAGCAAAGATGAAACAAAAAACGGCTAAGTGCTTACTCTGACTAGTTTTTGGAGTTTTTCTTATGTAGACTACAGATTGAGAAAAACATCTCATCTCATACATTTTTACTTACTACTGCTGTCTTATCCTCAGATAGAGATTGGAACACTGGCCCCACCTGACTATAACTACCCTGTACCTGAGGCCTCGTTGGAAGAACAAGTAGAACAAGAGGAGGAAGAGGAGGAGGAAGAGTTGCCCCTAACACCCCAGCTCACCCCTCAGGGTTCAGGGGGTTCTGGGGTTCTCATGGGCCCAGACACACAGAAAGGTCTGAAAAAGCACACACCCATAAACATAGAGTCACTGAAGTTCACTGGGTTAAAGAAAGGGCCTTGCTGTTCCTTGGGCCTTTGGAGTTGTAAAAGCAGCGTAACCCACAATGACAAAAACATCCAAAACAAAGATACTCTAATCTATTCTCTAAACTCATTGTGTGCATCTTCAACAATCATCTTTTCCATGTGCATGTCTTCCATTTAACTAGCTGTTAATGGTTAAATGTGTCCTTTTCAATCATTGTGTCCATTTGTCACCAACTACTTAACCTAATCATCATTGTGAGCTTCAAACCTGATTAATGATCCATTTCATCAGTCTGTTTATTAATACCTAATCTTGTCTCTAACAAGAGGTGGAGCTGCGTCTGACGCCCATTGACATCCTTCATGTGTCCGGGGATTTTGGGGGCTCCGTAGGGTCTGGGGCCTCTGGAGCTTCTGGGGCTTCTGGGTCTGGAGACTCAGGAGACCTACTGTTCTCTGGCGGCTCTGGGGGTTCTGGTGATATTGTCCTGATCTCCGGAGCCTCTGAGGAGCTTCTCAGCTCTGGGGGATCTGGGGAATTCTTGGTATCTGGGGATCTCTTGATATCTGGGGATCTCTCAGGATCCGGGGATCTCTCAGAATCCGGGGATCTCTTGATATCTGGGGATCTCTCAGGATCCGGGGATCTCTTGATATCTGGGGATCTCTCAGGATCCGGGGATACTTCTGGAGCCTCTGGGGATACTTCTGGAGCCTCCGGGGATACTTCTGGAGTCTCTGGGGATACTTCTGGAGCCTCAGGGGATACTTCTGGAGCTTCTGGGGACCTTGGCTCTGGTATTTCCATTGAATTGCCCCTGGGCTCTGGAGGATCTGGGGACCAGTCTGGTTCCGGGTTCTCCGGAGATCTTTTGATCTCAGGGGCCTCCGGAAGCTCTGGTGAGTCCGGTGACTCAGGGATAACATTGTTATCTGGAGGTTAGTATTTTTACAGCAGATGTCTGCTAGTAAGGCTTGTGGCGACTCTATTTCTTGATGTGTGTAGAAATAACTTGTCTTATTCTATGTGATTCATAAATTCCATTTAACTGCGTCCTTTTTAAATGTAGTTAAATGTAGATTTTTGTTTTGCTTGTAATCTTACTTATTTGTTCTACTGTGTGTCACTGTATTTGTGTTACTCATAATCATTGTTCTCCTAACCTCCTGTCTCATCTAAAATGTGAGTGTGATTGATTAATGGGTTGATTGATTGTCCATCTCACCCCTCCACCTCCCTAATCTCATGTCTCCTAACCCAAACCCTTGGCTCTAACAAGAGGAGGAGCTGCCCCTCATTCCCGAGACTACCCCTAGCGAGGCATCGGGTGCTTCAGGGGAGTTCTCAGGAGCGTCAGGAACCTCAGGGTTCTCTGGATCCTCTGGGGCTTCTGGTGTCTCTGGCTCTGGAGACGCAGAGGTCCCTGAGGTAACGCTGATCCCTGACACTGATAAAGGTCAGTATCTAATCTCGACTTGTGTGAGATATGTAAAAGGCAAGGTAAAAACTGAAGTCCATGCCTCACACTCCAAAAAGTATAACAAAAACAAGGGGCCATTGCCGATACTGAGCCAATGAATCTTTTCATGAACTGGCCCTTGTTTGAGACCAGCAGTTTTAAAGGTACCCTGTGGGGCTTTGTTTGAGAGGACACAGAAGGATGCATATTTTTTTATGCTTGTTTCACGCTATTGCGCTAAATGGTGGCAGTAACGCAAAGAAGCGCTACATTGCATCAGGAAAGACAGTGACAAAGAAGACTGCTAGCTAGTTAAACTAAACCTCTACTCAGCCTTGCTGCCAAATTATCCTAGTGTCCACTCGCAGTACTGCAACAGAAAAACATGCTACGGCCCAAGAAGCATTTCCTCCATAGAGCACCATTATAAAAGACTCTTCAACTCCAACTGCAAACAGGGTAAATTATTACTTTTTTCAATCCATGAAGGTTTTATGTTTGTACAACTTTCCTGGAGCCAAACCCAGAAGCTAAAAATATGCTAGAGCAATTTAAATTCAAATGAAAGGGCACCATCTCTGAGTTCTTTAGTTATTTAGTTCCTATAATGCAACCATGATTGCATGATTTAAATTATTAAAAAACTCAGCGTTGCAAATGAGCAAATGAGTACGGAAATTAATTAATCAAATTTGTTAAACGTCAGAAATATACATGGTGAGAAACATTTAATGTAAACCAAAACGTTTGTTTCTTTACAAGAAACTCTACAGGGCACCTTTAAAGTACTAGAGTGGAGCCAATTTTGCTGGTCAAGAAATGTTTTTGAAATGAAAATACTTAGACGGTGTAAGATGTATTGCAGGTAGTGACTCGAGCATTGGCACCTTGTCTGCGGAAAAGGGACAGTGGCAGCACTTGAGCAATGATTTATCTACTGCAGGAACTATTTTCACATAAATGTGTATACCAAGTCCACAGTTGTCAAGCCTAGTAGCCCCCCATGGGGCAACTGAAACCCTAAAGATGACACCCATTTGAAGTGGCTTCCCTAAAAAATGTTTTGGGTTCTTTGCTAACGTATTGTTCGTGACCACTCAGCAGATCACATTTCATTATTTTATTTTTAAAGATTATTTTTGGGGGCTTTTTCAGCCTTTATTTTGATAGGACAGCAGAAGACATGAAAGGGGAGAGAGAGGGGGGAATGACATGCAGCAAAGGGCTGCAGGTCGGAGTCGAACACGGGCCCGCCGCGTCGAGGAGTAAACTTCTATATATAGGCGCCCCCTCTACCAACTGAGCTATCCAGGAACCCCACAGTTAATTATTAACCCCAAAAAGGCATTTTCATTTAACTTCCGTCCATCAGTTAAATGCCATAAACACTTGGTTAACACTGCTAATATACTGTGTGTAACTTATAACTGCGGCAAACAGTGGGCTACTGATTGCCAGACATGCTGTCCATGCTGATCTAACCTGTTTCTTTAACACCTAATCTTGTCTCTAACAAGAGGAGGGGCTGCTTCCGACTACACCAGAAACCCCTCAGGAGGGTACTGGCGGTGTAGAAGGGTCAGTGAGCTCTGGTGAACCTGACGAGCCCGATGAGCCTGTGATTGACAGGGAAGGTCAGTATTTAACAACACAGGCATGGAATTCAGAGAATAATAATAAAAATGTCCGTTCCCTTTGGAACTTGCCCACAAACCATGATATCCTGAATCCTAATTTGATTGCCTTTGCCCTGTGGATAATTAGAGGCTGAATCCAACTGTCCTCTGAAATACATTCTACCTCTTACTTTTTCATATTGTATTCCCTCCCTCTGCTCTTCTTCTCCTTCTTGTCCCTGTGCTGCAGGTATGCCCACTTGCTTGCTGTGCACGTGCCTCGGTGGTTCGGTCTACTGTGATGACTTGAAGCTGGATAGTGTTCCACCTCTTCCCAAAGACACCACTCACTTCTACGCCCGCTACAACAGAATCACCAAGATCAACAAGTCTGACTTCGCCTTTATGAGTATGTTGGAAAGAAAATGTATAAGTATTAGACCAGAGATATTCAGAACCAAATATAGAGTTGATGTTTTAGAGTGTTTTTCGCCTCCTTCCAGGCAAGCTGAAAAAGATCGACTTAACCGCCAACGAGATAACGTCCATCGATGAGAAAGCATTTATGGGTCTGCCTGAGCTGGAGGAGCTGGTGATTCGAGAAAATCATATCTCACAGCTGCCTGCCCTCCCAGAGACCATGAGCCTGATCGATGCCAGCCATAACAATATTGGCACCAAGGGTATTCACAAAGAGGCATTCAAAGTACGTACAACCTCCATACTTACTACAATTACTGTCACACGCTCAAGCCCAATCAATAAAGAGAAAAATAAATATTTTTGCTTATCTTGGTCACAATTCTCACAATTCTCACACAAATTTTCGGCCAATATTACCAGTAGGCGATTTGAAAGGGGGATGAGGGGGGATGCCATCCCCCTTGTTAGCAAAATGACCAAAATGCATGCCCCGTTAACCTGCCTTCTCCCCTCTCACTACCCTAGTAACAGAGAAAGTGCTGGGGCAATGGGGTTGTTTAGTTTGTTTGTACAAGCAGCAATTATGACGCATATTTGCCTTTATTGTTAGGCAGCACCCTCTGGTGGTTGCATTAATTATGATGGGAGCAAAGCAGGAAGTCAAGTAACAGGGTATTAAGACCAAGGGGGTAAGTGTCTGTCAACAACCCGTAGAGCCTATGGTGCCATTTTGATGCTAACAAGTACTCACCCGCTGTTAGCATTCCATTGACTGCCATTCATTTTGACGTCACTTTGACAGCGAATTACATCTGAAGCATTTAAAGACTTTATTTGTCCATTGTTAATTTCTAAAGAAACACGACAATGTATAAAAGGCTCCATTACCTTGTACCTTACGTTATGGCTCCGTAGCAGGGTTTTTTGTAAAAATAGGCTAACGATTGTGTCATAACCAAGCGACTTACTGTCGCATAGTAGAGGAATTACCGTATAGTACAGGAGAAGCTTGCAGGCAGTTTTGACTTGCATTAGCTGTTTAAGTTTAATTACTTATGTTAACTAGCATTTTAGTTAGCAATAATTAGCCTGTGCCTATGTTATCTCCTTACATATACCTACACTCTCCATCTCTGCAAAATTGGGAATGATTGAGATTTCTCTTGGCACAGCTACCAGAAGACTTACAACTTTCAGACAGGTTGCTCACGTCACATTTACGTCGTCTCTCTCAGTTGGAGGCTGCGCAGTAACGCTCAGCGCTCACTGGAAAAGTGCTTCTAATATCCTTCACTGGTCTCCGTCCAGAGCAACGGGATCTGTTGGTCCAGTTTATATACTGTCTATGATCAAGACAGTCCATCTCGGGTGGGCAGCAGGGGTGGTGGGTGAGTCAAACAAACGCAGGATTCACCCAGGAGACTGGTGTTCCTGTCCCTTTTGACAATAGATGTAAACGGCGAGTAATTTTAACTTTACGTAGCAAACGGAACTACGTCACCTTCTCCGTCATGTTCTCCGTCACGTGTGTGATGATGTCATGTACGTACACACGGGAGTGAAGTAACGTTATGTACTGATGTACGGATTTTAACCCAAACCATGATCTTTTTCTAGTAATAGTTTCTGGTGCATAAACTTAATCAAGTAGTTTTTGTGCCTACACCTAACCAAACTGCGACCGTTTCACAACGTTAACGATGTTTTTAAAACCACAACAGTTAAGTTTAGGTATGAGGATGGTAAATGCTCCTGTGGGTCCTATTTCCTGCCACCGCTAGGGCCTCTAATTTATTAAAACACACACAACTATGTTGTCATATGGTTTTGATGACTTGTTAGTTAAATATGTTAGTCTAGTCTGTCTGATTCATTGATCCTTTATCGGACTGAGGTTTGTGAAAGTTATAATCTATGTCCATGGATCTGAAATATCAGTAGCAGTATCAGTAACTGTGTATTGAAAAATCAATGGCGGTATCCATGGTGCTGAAGAAGCAGACAGAATTTTAATTGTTCCTTTTCTCTGAGTCCCTTCCCTTGTGTCAGTTTCGTCTTGGATCTATAATATTCTATAGATGTAGAATGTAGGGAATTATGTCGTATGGAGAAAGATAACAGCAAGGTTACAGCAGTAGGATAGGATTGTACAGCAAAGTAGCAAAAGCTTTGAAATAACAATGATGTATTGTAGACTACATTAAAATGTGTTGGGAATTCTTAAGGCCTGAGCCAATAACAACTTATATCTTTCCTTTTTGTATTCAGGATATGACTAGCCTGCTGTACCTGTACCTAACAGACAACCACATTGATTACATCCCCGTGCCTCTACCAGACAGCCTGCGATCTCTACACCTACAGGTATATCTGCTTTGGCCTCATGTCTTACCACTCCCCACCACTGCTCAACATTAAAAGTCTCTTTGTAGTTGTAATTTGATATGAAAGTAAGTCAAGTCAAGTCATCTGTATTTATATAGCACATTTAAAAACAACAGAAGTTGATCCAAAGTGCTTTCCAGTTGAGGCAGATGGGTTAAGATCTGCATCAATACAGGGAAACAACATTAAATAAAAAGAATGTGCATAACAAGCAATAATAGAAAATGTAATACATAACAACTAACATGATAAAACCAAAGTCAATCTGGAATAACAACTCACAGGTGCTGTTCACCCACACAGGTGTTTTCACTTTGGTTTAATTAGACCTCTGTTCATGTTGAAGTGGGTAGAGCTATGCTGAAATTACATCATTATGTCACGAAACTTCACGAACCAGTAAGAATGCAAAAGGTGTAGCTTCTCCCACCAAAACAGGTACAACACAGTCACTAAGAGGGATGGGTCAAGCACCCACACGCACACACACACACACACTCACACATAGTCTAATTAGGCAAAGGTCATTGAAAACACCTGTGTGGGAGGATAATGGGCGTGTCCATGGCCTTTGTGTTGACTTCGGGTCACATTGACCCGTTTTTAATTTTTGTTTTATATCAGGGAATATGGGACGTAGAAATAACCGCTGAAAATGTGTAGAAGAAAAATTTAACAATTAAAAACGTCGAAAAAAACAGTGTTTTTTTCAAGGTTGACGGGAGGACAACACAAGGGTTAAGTAGCTAACTCAAATGAGAAATTCCTTTCAGGTATTCGCTCTGCACTGAAGCTGCAAGCTCTTGTCACTGAACAGCTCATGAAACAAGATGTATTTATGCCCCCAAGAAATAAAACCCTGAAACCTAGAGTAGCCTGTGGAATAGGACACTGGTAGTATCCAACCCGATTGAATTTGAATGATTTCAGAGTATCTTATTGGCTCTATTTAGGTTTCGCTTTCAACAAATCAAAACAAACTGACCCTGATGAAGACCACAAGCTGAAATGTGTTGGTCTAACAATAAGGTTGTATAAGTGTTGGAGTTTTTTCCCTTCTCAATGCACCTTGGAAGTAGGTGAAGTAGTGCCGGAACTCCTTACTCTGCTTCAGCGAATCAAAACAAACAATTTACCATTTCAGAATTAAGATTTGAAGATTGACATTCAAAGAACTAAACCTGAAGTTTTACCAATAAATACATGGAAGTATATGATCTCTGAATGAAACAGGCTGAACCTGTTTGTTTTGACAAATCCAGATATTCTTACCAACCTGGAAGGGAGGGGGACAGATATGGTTAGTGTGTAACCTAGCAGTTTTATAAATCCTTTAGAATTCATGCCACGATTTGTCCAATACTCCGTACACGCCCTAGTGTAATCTTTGATGATCATATTTCTCCATTATAATTGGATTCATCAAAGCAAGTCTAATATGCATGGAGATGATATCTCATAATCCTCTATCTATTGCAGCGTAACAATATTCAAATGATGCACGAGGACACATTCTGCAACCTGAAAGATTTCAACTACATCAGGAATGCACTGGAGGACATCCGTCTGGACGGCAACCCCATCAACCTTAGCAGGACCCCACAGGCTTACATCTGCCTGCCCCGTATACCCATTGGGGATCTCATTTAACCACACAGACACATACCTTACACTCTTACACACTGACTCCCGAGAATACAAACACATGCACACATATTTGTACATATTGACACATAAAGCCACACACGCAGACATGCATATAATTTATCACTCCTCAAAACAAACAATCAACTAATTACAATTACAAACTGCCATACATGCTGCTTACATATACTATGGATCAGTAAAACTCTGTGTGGAAATATATGTTCCGTAAACATCTACCAACACATAGATTCTGAGTCAGATTCTGGTGATCAAGCACATATACACTGCTCTACTGCACCTTCTTCCTGTTGTTCAGATTTTTTTATGCCAGGCATAACACAACAACACACATACACACTGAAACTGTCACTCTCACAAACCCACCCCTATCAAAATGCATGTACACACACACGTACAAATACACACACATACACACACGAACTTTCTCAAAGCCAAACTGTTCCTGTTCCGCAACTTGATGAAGAGTAAAAGAGATTTGCAATAGGTGGTATTCGGAGAAATCAGTTTATTAAAAACTCTCAAATGGCATGTATGTGTCTGTTTAATTGTCTTTTCATGACAGAAATACAACCAGTAATATTGTTTAAATATGTTTGTTTTGTAAAAAATAAAAAATAATATTAATATTAATGACAAATCTAACACTTTTGGAAATGTATACTAGCATAAACTTATTGAAGCTGGAGCTTAATGAAAGGTAAATTGACTATCTAATGCAATAAAAGACGCATTTAAACACAATCATTTGTTGTAAAGTCTGTACTGTAATATAAAAATATATATTCTGAAAAAATATTTTTTACATGAACTGCAATATTTAGTAAATTACATTTCAAAAAGTGATGTTTTAACCGTGCACAATAGCAAAGACTCTAATGTCTAGAGTCGATCAAATAAAGACTATTGTTTGATTTGGGAGGCTGGAGGGGGGGGGTGTTTATTTTGATTGTGGATGGGGTTAAGAATAATGCTAATAGCTTGCTATTGTGTGCTCTGTATGGAATAACCACAAGTGAATAAAGTTGTTTTGAAGACCTCTCCGAACCAGGAGTGGCTCAACGTTTTCATTGACAACTTAGGTGAAGTATAATGTGCATTTTGAATTATATGCAGATGCAAAAGGTGGAAACTGCTCAGAAAGTTTCTTCTGGGAAGGTTTTGTGCAGGAAAAAGCCCCATGAATCAAAAATGTTCAATAAGTTTTTCAAACAAGTTGAGGAATCTCTCCTTCCTGTCCAAGACATCTGCGTCGTTCACCTTGCTGCTCTCTTCTGTAACCTCCTCAGTCCTTTCTTTAAGTTTAAGTTTCTCCAGCCTGGCTTTCTCTCGCTCCAGAACCAGCCGGTCCCTGCTCACAGCGCCTCTGTCCCTCTCCACCATCGCCCTCTCCCTCTCCATCACTGCCTTTTCTCTCTCTATTGTCGCCCTCTCTCTCTCCAGCGAGGCTCTGTCTCGGTCCAGAGCGGCGACTTCCCTGTCCAACACAGCTCTCTCCCTCTGCAGTACCAGCCGCTCCCTCTCTATCACCTGTTTTTCCCTCTCCATCGCCTGTCTTTCGCTGTCCATTGTGTTCCTATCGTGCTCCATCTCTTGCATGGTATGATCCATTCCCTGGCTTTCCTCGTCCTGTACCGCCTCCTCATCCTCATCTCCGTTCAGGGAAACCTCGATCTCTGGCCCGCCTGCTAACGAAGGCACAGGGGAGTTTATCACCATGGATGCCTTCCTTTTCTTGGGTTTGTAGATGGGTAAGAAATCACCATTGGTGGGGAGGGCTTTGAGGATGGGGGCGCTGCCTTTCAGTCGACCCTCCATGGCGTCGTCTATCAGATTGAAATAAGGCCACGTTTCAGGGAACACTTTCACCCCATCTGGAGGATTCTTTAGGTCCTGAGGAAAAAGAGAGAGGGCAATGAATCAAGAAGGAAATTTGTCAAAATGCTTGTTATCTGAGTGCTTCGTTTAAACTGTACCTTGTATCTCTTCTTCAAGTTTTCCCACTTTTTGGATGCTTGACTATGGGTCATCTTGTGTTGCAAGCCCATATGGTTCAGGATGGCCCTGAAAGATAACTGAATCGTCAACTATTTTGCTTTTGCTTTATTAATCGTTCAATGGCAATGTTATATAGCACAATGAAATGTGCTCGTAAACTCTGTGTTTTACACTGAAAGACGAAATATAAAAATAAGCATAAACAAATAATACAGTATAAGCATCAACACAACGCAATCTACAAAGGCATTGTTTTAAAGTAGAAAATACCAAAAGGTTAATGGTTTTAGCTTCTAAAATGTGAATATTAACAAGCATTTTCAATTATCTGATTTTGTACTGACTTAGTATAGAACATCCTATGCATATACAAATCTGAATGCATCCAGGAATTTAGACCTTTTTCTATTTTCACACAGTAATGTCTCTCAGAGCTTTAACTTGCTGGAATACCTCCATGCCCACATGGAAGTATTTCTCCTTCCAGAGAAGAGGTCATGGTTTGAAACCCTCAGCTTTACAAATTCTTCAATTTCGTTTGCACTCACTAAGAGGGAGAGAGGGAAAATAAATTAGTTAGAAATTACTGTACGAGGGGTTTTGAAAACCAAAAAAAAGTGTCAGTCCACAATTCCCGACTCAAATATAACATTAGCACTTTAAGAAAATTACATTTAATACTGGTTATTGTACAGTGGGAAGCCTTTCCCCCCAACCAGCTCAGCTGTTTAGATTAATTTATCAACAGGTGTGAGGTCACAATATAACAGTTAGTTTGGTTTGTTATCTCGTAGGCTATTTACTCATTTAGACAAATAGTACACAACAAATACGGTCTACATTACAATTAGAGGCCGGCTGAAAAATGGGTTAACTAACGTTGCGTTCACTTTTTTTTTTTTTTTTTTAATTGTTGAACGGAAGCGTGCTTATTGGTTGCTTTCACCGTGGAGCCCACTTGCTAGGTTACTAGCTAGGTGTCCAAGCTAACCTAGTCCTAGCTTGATTAAAACGTGACATTTCTTGCTGCCTATACTTACTTTTATATGTGAACTCTACGGGGTTGACTTTATCGTAAGTGGTGGTCGTGTAAGAGTGATCCTCGATTTCCATTTTTCTCTTTTTCGTTTAAGTGTCTTTATCAAGTGCCCTTCGTAAGAAAACACTCGTTCCCTGCTCGTTCCTCCTTCAGAGGGACCCTATCTTCTTCTTCGCTTACTTTTTAGGAGAGCGCTTTACTACTGCCTGTAGACGAGGAGGCGCCAATGGCAGAATCAGCTCACTATCGTCGTCCAGCGCTGTGGAGGATTAGCACACTGCAAAAGAATATTCTATTGAGATGTAATCAGATGGCAGTAGCCTATATTGTCTGTACTCCACTCTGTCACTCTGTTTATATAAATAACGTTCTTATAATTGAATATTTACTTTTGTAATTTTGCCTATTTGTGATTTGTATGTATATAAAGTAACTTATTACATATACAGTATCCCAGCACTTTTTTCACTCCCACTTACCCTTGCAATATTTTTAAACATATATTCAGTTTACAATAACCCCTTTGACTTTTATATAGTCTAGACATTGTATGTTGTTGTATGTTGTCCATTTAATATAATATATATTATATTATATTATATATATATATATAGCATATTTATTTTAACCTACATACCGGTATATTTCTGTTTATTTATCTCTGTTTAGCTGTACAAGGTTCATTTATTTGTCATTTAAGAACTCAGGGTTGCACAATGAAATGTAGGATGTAGCCCCTTCACACTTGTTTTAGCTGTATGTCTACGTTTTGTCATCATGTACACTGTTCTTGGCACACATACTTACTTTTAGAGCCCTGCACGCTCAAGTTCCTCCCTACATCTCTGACTTGATACAGCTTCATACTCCCATCCGTAGTCTGAGGTCATTAGGTCAGAGGCTATTAGTGGTTCCCCGCACTCATTTCACTTTTAACTAGAGGGGATCGATCCTTCCAAGCAGTGGCTCCTAGGCTGTGGAATGACTTGCCTCCTTCTCTACGATGTATGAATTCTGTCGAATCTTTTTAAAAAGCAACTGAAGACTCTGCTGTTCAAGCAGGCTTTTAGTTAGTCGAGGGGTTTTTATGGTTGTTTGTTATGTTTTCTATTTGTATTTAAATGTTCTTGTATTTTAATGTGTTGTATTGTATTACATTTTATTGTGAAGCACTTTGTGATTTTTATCTGTGAAAGGTGCTAGGTACAAATAAACTTTACTGACTTATTACATACTTTGTCAAGGAATCTGATCCTGATTTATTTTTTCTTTTTATTTCTATTATAGGTTACTGGTGGATTATTTGCTTAAAACCTTTTTTTTTTTTTAATAATTGTAAAATGACAATTTAATTCTGGGTCCTGGATTTTGGAGATAGGAGGAACATCTAATATCTGTAATTACTGGTGTCTTCATCATATTACCCCTCTTTTACAATTTCTTTGTAGCCCCAACATATAGCTGGCAGTCTTGCTATGATTCACTTAAGTTCAGCGTGGCCAGCTTCTTGGCAAACAATATGTGGGTGTGGCTGTAGCCTACATTAAAAGTGGGGTCATGAATACGAAAGTATTGCAAAGTAGGCTACAGAATGGCGTCTGCCTTTCGTAAGTACCCTTTAAACATCACTCTAATGTATGTAGGCTACTAGTGATTATTATGTGTTACTTGTGTTTTAACCACATGCTTTTCCACTTGTTATGCCCTCTTAAGAAGAGCCTGTGGCCACTGTAGGTTTGTATATGTGTTTATATGTGTTTATCTGTGTGAGACATTGAGAGTTGTAGAAGCCATTGATATCAAACTAAAATGACATAGCTTATGTCTTATGAGGGAAAATACGATGGAAAGACCGAAGTGTGAACTCTTAGTCGGTTATACAGATTTATGTGGCGATCATAGTCTATGAGGAACATAATAATTTATAGTTTCAGTTTCGTTTTTCTTTTTTATTCAGCTCCCTGCAGGGTCACAACTTTAAGCCAAACCCGTGTAGTAAAATGCTTTACATTAATTTCTCATTTACTCGGCGTTACATTTAAGGTGCGCTTATTATCAAATTTGTATTCATCAAATATTTTCCAGTGTAAGTGGTGATCACCACTTACACCACTTACACCCGTCAGCAGGGGGCAGCAGATATGCATTAAGTTATGTATTGTAGACCTACACATGCACTACTTTTAAACGGTCTCAAAATTGACCAGAAACAATAGCATATGGCATTTTATAAAATAAAAAGTGAACTTTAATTATTTGTTTACTAGTTATTTACTATTTTGTTATAACCTATATATATGAACTGTATGAACGTGTTGGATGGCCTTCTTTATCAACACGGAGACTTCAACATTGGCATACCTTCATATACAAGGCAATTTTAGGTCTCCTTCCATCCTACCTTCTGACCTATATCAGTGTAAATAGTACCGGGACTTACAATCTTCGTTCCCAGGATCTTTTCCTTCTGTCTGTTCCAAAGGTTAGAACTGAGCTGGGAAAGTTTGCTGCTCCCTCTGCCTGGAACAAGTTACAGAAATCCATGAAACTTACTGAGCTGGTCTCATTGGTCGCTTTTAAGAGGATGATGATTGACTTGGAGGCAGCCACATCTGGCTGCAGATGTTTTGCCTGATGTGTTTAGGATTGTGGTTGACTTTGAAAGATGCTGTGTCAGTTGTTTTACGTTTTTTGGTGTTTTTGCGTATTTTGTGTTTGTATGTACTGTATGTGTGGTTGTACTGCTGCCTGTCTTGGCCAGGACACTCTTGAAAAAGAGATTTTTAATCTCAGTGAGTCTCTTCCTGGTTAAATAAAGGTAAAATAAAAAAATAAAATATATATATATATATATCTTTATTACATTTGGAAAGGTTCTGTGCAGGCTAGTCAAGTTCTTCCAAAGCAAACTGGGGAAACGATTTCCATAATGAACCTCATTTCACACACACATTGTCACGTTGAAACAGGACAGGGCCTTCCTTGTCACCAAGTTGGAAGTTCACTATCATCTAAAATATCATTGTATGCTGTAGCATTAAGACTACCCCTAATTGGAGCTATTGGTATCTGTCCTTATATTATTATTGTTGTTGTTGTCCTTTGTCTCTTGAATAATCTTTTATTGTTTATGTTTACAATGTGTTTTTATGCCTCTAAGCACTTTGAATTGCCCTGAGTATGAATTGTGCTATAGGCTACAAATAAACTGGCCTTGCCTTATACTTTTGGCCATATAGTGAATATTCAGACCCACTCTTTAAGGATGGGCCTAGAGACCATGTTCAATCTTCATCACTGGGGTTTATGAATAAGTGTTCCACAAACATGTAAACATTTGTGTTTTCCCAGAGTCTGACGAAGAAAATCTGCCAAAAAATGAAAATGAAAGTGAATCTGACGACAGCGATGAGTCGGACAGTGACGAGTCGGACAGTGACGGAAATTCAGATATAGAAGTTGATTGTCAGGTTTGTTTCTGGAGGAGATGATCAGCATCTATATTTTATAATTACACATTAAGCCATGAGAAGTGATCAGTAAACACGCTAAAAGCCAGTCTTTACACATGTTCAAATACTGAGTCCATTGCCATATATGCTGTAGGCTATATAGCCTACAACATAATTATATTTACCTCTCCAGTGATGGGAAAATAAGGTATATTTTCATTTTTCGATTCAGAGGAAAGAGCCCTGCAAGTATTACAACAAGGGTAGCTGTCGGGATGGTGAGAGGTGCCCTTACTTGCACATCTGCAAGAATGCTCTGACAGGAAGCTGTCGCTACAGGTCCAAGTGTAAGCTGAACCACCCCAGAGGTGGAAGACAGTCATCTGGAGCAAGCGACAGGGCTTCGCACCGATCAACGTCTAGTGGTGAGAAAGAGGAAGAGAGGTTTAATTGGATGCTCTTTCTTAATGAGCCACATCTTAATGTTAAACAAACATTTACACTTGAAACTCCATAACTTATTATACTATAATGTACGTTATTTGCCTATAACATTGTACTTCTATTTTACTACTAGGCCTACTTATTCCGTCTATTCTGCACATGCCAATTGCATGTCAGTTAGTTAGTTAGTCTGTTATGGATCCTTCACCTGCTGCCCTTCCTTAAGTTATTCTCCTTTTTGTTCAAGTTTTTCTTTTATTATTGAGTTTTTCCTTCAGAGACAAACTTGTGACACTTTTCACATTGCATGTAGTCATTTGATCCATGATTGAGCTGTAATAATGAAATAATAATTATCATTTGTGTTAAGTGCCTAAGCTTGCTCTATCAAAATGTTAAAAGTCCATTAACCAGACCCAAAGCTTACTGATGGCCGATGCTACCAGTGGCAGCTGAATGATGGAAATGGCTGGATGGATGTTGATAATGATCATATTCTTGAGGCCCAGTACTCGTTGCCCCACACCAAAAGCATTAAAATCTACAACACAGCATATGGGTAAGAGCTACAAAGCGCAGTGCTTAAACATTTTCTAAGCGTAGATGCACAGTGGTTGATCTCTCGCTCTCTGTCTCTCTCTGTAGGGCAGTGAGTATAGATTTTAACAGGATGAGAGTGAATGGAAAGAGTCTGAGAGTGAGACGTTTGGATGATGGGAACACTGTGTGGATCTGGTACTGCACATTGAGCCGGAAGTGGATCAAGTATGGAGATAAGGTAGATGGAATTAAACAGTTGAACCTTTCTTTTTGTGTGCAAAAAATACACCAAGTCTTAAGTGTGACATATTTTAGATTTTGTTAATGAATATTGATTTTCTTTTCTTTTTTCTGGACAGGGTCCGAAGGGCAACCCCAGTCCTGTGAAGAGTTCTGACATAGAGGGAAAGTTCCAGAGTAACCCAACAAGCTCGTATACTTTCACCGTCGGTGCTGAAACCCTTGAGATTAAATTTGGAGGTGAAGTTTAACTCCCAAAACCTTCACAGAATACCAAATTCCACATGTAGACTATTGTTAGTTTCTCATTGGATACCGGCCTTGTTTTCTTTTTGCTGTTTGTTAGAAATGCGACAGGTGAGTAAAAAGAGAAAGAGGAAAGTTACTCGCCGACCACAGTACAGACAACAGCCAGCAGGAGCAGGGTGAGTTTGGATTTTGGTCGTTGAAAAAAGGTGAAAAACCGAGTGGGGGGGGGGGTTCCCCAGAATGTTAAATTGTTCCTTTAAATGTTGTGACGGAATCCAGAATTTGATGTTCTCATTACAGAGTTTATCAAGCAGCCTCAGCGCTCCAGAATGTTTCTCTGGGCACCAAACCACAGTGGGAGTTTGAGGGAGACAGTGGAGCGTGGCACGTCTTCAAACACAGGGTAAGTTATCTGGTTACATTTAGCTGAGAAACTTTGATTTGTCTTTTAAATAAAAGAGCAAATATGATGGTTTGAATTGGTTTCAGCAGAGCAGTACTCCAACTGAATGCTCAGTAACCAGTGATGACATTGAGAGGAAGTACACGCAAAACCCCCACAACAGTATTACCTTCAAAGTGAAGGGACACTCCTACAAGCTGGACTTTGGAGGTTGAGTTATGTTTTAAATAATGTGATGACAAAAAAATGGTAACGCTTTATTTATGGGATCACTATTTCCTAATAATAAAAATAATATATGCGATTTTCTTGAAACTAATTGTGTATCAATTTTATAGAAAACAGTTTGTTGTGTTGAGTTTATAAGCAGTTGTTGGTTCACAGAGGAATTTCTGTGAAATAACTCAAACCCAGGAAACTTCATAGGAAATAATGAGGAATTTATGGTCCTGTAAAATAAAGCGTTACAGAGAACATTCAACTCTCTCAGATATAATAAACTGCCACTTCCTTTTAATAGTAATCCTGAAACACGACATAGAGCATTTATTTAATTGTTGTATTTCATTTTTGCCCCACAGCGATGATCCAAACCAACCTCAAGACCAAGCGTTCACGCAAGGTCAGACGTGTGCTGGTGTGAGCATTAAAGGGGATTTCAAAGACCCTAAGAAGAAAGTTTTCAAACACCATATTTATACAATCATTGTAATCTGTGATTCATATTTTTGGGGTGTTTGGATATATATTGGCCTCTTTATGCAATACATTTAATGCTGTTTACATTAGAAAGGAATTTGGGATACGACTAAATTATGCTCAAGGCTATTTTTTTTTAAACTTGGTTGTCAAAGGAGATTGTGTCAAAAGGCTTTGAGGTTTACCAACACCTAAAGATGATATACTGTACCAACATGTACACTGCCAATAACAGATGATGCTATAGACAAACAAAACTCGTGGAATTATCAGATATTTCATGTCACATTTATGCTGCCACATATCTACACACCTGCCTCTTCTGCTATACCCTAATATAGTAGATTAGAGCCAGATCTAATGCAAATTCAAGGCCATTTCTAAACAGCTGTTTTGTTCAAGATTGGAAGTCCAGTCTTGGCTCTTTATTCTGCATCATACGTATGTATTCTTCTTTGTAGGTCACTAATGTGGCAATGTGATACAGATAATATTAGATAATCTGTAATGGAAATTGGAAATGATTGCAAATAAAAACATCATCCAATATGTCTTTGTTTGTTTGTTTGTTTGTTTGTTTTAAGGCAATAAGACCTGATATGATATCAGTGTTTTGAATCTCCATTTGTTCTTGCCCTTCAATATAATATTTAGAAAATCAACCACAGTCCTGATATACTGTAACAAATCTGTGTAAATAAAGTTCTCATTTAACTGAGACAATGATAATGTACAGACAGAACATAAAGCAGATTAGAATGCTACTGTTACTCAAAGATATTACAAAAATGATAAAGAAATTTAAGAAATTTGCCTTAGGCTACATGCATCATTATATAACTTGAGTAGTGATAAAGTGAGATTAATGTTATATCTCCACCAAAACAAAGGCCAAAAGATAACAAGCAACTTCAGAAAAGAGACAGAAATAATATTAATGTAGGTCACACTGACTTAACAGGACAATACTACTGTGCAAGACTTAAACTGTGCAATACTCATGCATTAATAATGCATTTCTACATTTTAAATATTCCAATTTATACTATCCTTGTGTTTTAACCATACTCAATCATGGATCCCAAACCCAGCATTATAATTGTTTACACTGTTGTAATATTCAACATGGTGTTCTCGTATGCCTGTTTTTACATGGGCCTAATCATTTTTTCAATATATATATATATATATACTTTTTTTAGAATATGTTTTTTTTCTATAGAACGGGTGCAACTGTAACGTAACACAATTTCCCCCGTGGGATCGATAAAGTAGCCATATCTGTTTCTGATTCAGATTTTTCTGTTTTTGTTGCGTGAGTTCCATGGGCGATTTTAGACCCTTTTTAGGGGGCTCAAATTGGTAATATATGGTGCAGGTTAAAACCCAAATTGAAACGCAAGCAACAAAAATTGCTGAATGTTAGCACATTGTGTGAAATTGGTCGTTAAATTACTGTGACTTAAGCCGCTTTCCGACCAAGTAGTTACAGGAACGTAGTTATAGGAAAACTTCTTCTAAACAGTTCTACTAACTACTCTCCCCCAAAACCATTTTTTCCAATTGCATTCGCACTGGCCAAGAGGCCATAGGGACTGGTAGGAGGGGTAAGGGAATGATGCAAGCACGGCAATGGTCTTTATAGCATTAAAATCAGAAAACAAATACACCAAAAAAGTATGAACTAAATACTAAATCTAATGTATATAGCATATTTGTCATAATTTAAACAAGTCTCCCGAAGAGAAATGAGTATCTCTCTCTCTCCCCCGCCTCTGCCTGCTGCGCTGTGGACGTGCGCATATGTGTGTGTGTGTGTGTGTGTGTGTGTGTGTGTGTGTGTGTGTGTGTGTGTGTGTGTGTATGACACGGCCGGCCAGCCGCAGGACACGCTTGTGGAGTTTAACTCTGAAAAGACAGTTAACCACAGGTTCCCGTTAATCTTATGATGGACATGTGTTGTGATATTTAAACAAACAAACCGTCAACGGCGAAATAAAAGCGTCTGATTTACGGGACCGGTCTGAGAGACCTCCAGCTTACCTCGGGGTCTCTGAGCATAACTGTCCGAGCGACGAGCTAGCGGCCGGGGCAGGCGCCTGCTGGCTGTCGCCTCACTTCATGGAGCTTCTCAACTCCGAAAACTTTGAAGCAAATTGTCAATTCGGCATCAATTTTCGCAAGACTGCCTATATTCGAAATCTAAACAGTTCATTTCTCGCCTAAAACGTTGTCAGAAGTGAAATTAGTGATGAATAAGATGGCGAAAATTGTTAAAATTGTGCCGTTGTTGGTCTGTCTGTACCGGAAACCCGACCCTCGTTGACCTAGGTTCCTATGCTGAAAAGGGAACAGAGAAAAGACCCTACCCTGAAGTAGGAGCTGAAAGAGTTACAGGAACTGCGGCCAGAGGGACTTAAAAATCCCCAAATTGGTCCAGTCGGAACACGAGAAAAAAAGGGTTCTAGGAACTGCAAAAATCTCTCCGGTCGGAAAGCGGCTTTATAGTCAGTGTCAGGTTTAGTTCCATTATAATGTCAAAAAACGTTAGCTGACGTTGTTGTTCAGTAGCTAGCTCAGAGGTTATCGGCTAATGAAATTACTGATTTAGCAGAGGGGGGGTTTAACACTTTTGCAAGGCAGGTATGCATTCATGTCACCTTGTCATTAGGGGCTGAGCCCCCCTAAAGGTCTGATCCTAGAATCGCCCCTGGTGAGTTCTATTTGCGTGAACATGCCTCGCCTGAACCGAAAGTTAAAGTCGAGTTTATTGTAAAATGAAACCTTTAGATCGGTTTCTGAGTAAGAGAGATTAAATTGCATCTAATGGAACTATAACGTTTATATTTATATATACGTTTGTTTAATCTGCCTTTTAGTTGTTGATACCGTGTATTTCCTCCCAGCATGGTGAGTCTACTTCACGGGATCACTTTGGACTGACATTATCTTTGTGATGTGTTTACAGTATTTGTATTTGTCGCTTAAGTTCCAGGAACATGAAGACGAAGTTAGCTATTGGCAGGAGACTCCAGGTCTGTATAACTCGACATTTCAAATTCCTATATTCTAGAATCCCTTTTTTGTACGTAGGCTAAATGTCTGCATTTTAGGTGACTTATTTCGCCCAGTTTTTATTATACATCCATAAAAATACATTGACCACAGTGCACCTGGGCTTACTTAATTAGCTGCACACCTGTCCCAGACGGTGAAGAAATAGTCAGTGTTAAACATTAACCTAGCAGGCTTAAACTGGCTTCTGTAGCTGGCCATAGATAATAAGAGAATACATGAATGCATAATAAGATCCCATTCTTTTATTTTACAGTCAATGGGAAACATTTTGAGTGGCAGCTGTCAAATGGACATCAGTGGATGCCAATTGAAAACGACCATGTCATCGAGACCCACTACTGCCAACCTGGAGCTAAAGGAATCACCATCAACATTGGCGCTAGGTCAGTGTTGTTATTTTTTTCTTTGGTCTCATCTTCAGTCTGAAAGGGGCCATTACATCTTTATTGAATGTTTGTAATTTGTCTGACAATACCAAAAAAATGTGTCTTAATGTTCAAGTATTTTATTTAGGAAGAATTTACATATAATCTGGAGGTATTTAAATGGGAAGTGCCATATTAGATTATTACGGGAATAAATGTCTCCATTCAAACTGAGGATGGTGACAGAAATGATAATATAAAGAAGAGGAACAATATATTGATACAATACTTGGATGGATAGGTTTTGTTTTGGTGCAATCACAACAAAATGTCACATTCATAGAAGTGAATAATATACCAAACTTAATCATACGTGTCTCCGCAGGCAGCTGTTCATAGACTTTGATCAGTTACAGACTCTGACTGCAGCTCTGAAGGTGCAGAGACTAAGCTTCCTACCTCAGGGCCAGGCTGAAGATGTAGGCTGGTACTTCAGAGATGACCAGCTGTGGCGTGAATATGGGTCCCAGGTGAGGAACATCTTTAGCATCAACCCTTAAATTAATTTAATTCTCTGGGTTCTCTTTTTCACACTCTAAATTTCCTTTCTCATCCTCAGAGCTCCAGCATGCTGTCTTCCTCAATCAGCAGTGGAGATGTCGAGCGTCGGTTCACTCTAAACCCTCGGGGAGCCTTCATCTTCACGGTGGGCTCGACACGCTACTCGCTCGACTTCTCCAGTATGTGATATTTCTATCGTATTCATTTCAATAAATGTATCTTTATGCAGCAAAATCTAACTGATGGTATTTTACTCGGCAGCCATGACCCAAACAAACTGCATCACAGGCCTGGGCAGGAAAGTACGAAGGCGTCCTAAATTCACTTTCAACGCAGGGAGGTGAGACTTTTCATCTGTAGGAGTCTAAAAATGTTTCTCCTGCATTCAAACAGGCCCATAGCCTAGAAATCTAGACGCACCCTAGTTGGCAGCAAATGTAATTTGCAGCCAACATCTTGATGTGGGTCTGGCTTGTCTGGCTAACAGGCCCATGTTTGTATGTTATGCACTCAAATACATCCATCTCAATCTATTGCTCTGTCAACCGACCAACAGCTTTACCTGGGAGGATTCTTTTTATCACTAAATAGGACTTGAGAGAGAATTTTAGCATCAAACCCCTGTATAAAAGTTTGTTTTTCTCTGCAGCCTTTACGCCACTTCAGCTTTCCCCACTGCTTCCTCCTCCCAGCTCACTGATGGAGGCTACAAGTGGGAGTTCATGGGAGACGGGGAGAAATGGACAGAATACAAAGCACATGTAAGTAGGGCATCCCACAATTTCAGGTAGATGTAGCAGAAGCTTATAATTGAAATCTATGAAGAATGTTTTTATTTTTCTTTAAGTCAGGAACTTTAACTTTTGTTGTCTTATGGTATGCATTTGTATGGTTTTTAAAGATATTTAACTTCATCTTCATATTTTTTTCTTGGTGAGAAATGTCAGACAGTCAGCAGTGGCATCTGGTGGTCAAATTGCAAATACTCTTATTAGAGCTGGGCGATATGGAAAAAAAATCAAATATCACAATATTTTGGACCAAATACATAGATGTCGATGTTGCGGCAATATTGTTGGGTTGACACTTAGTGCTTATGAGAGTTTTGATAAATAATCAACAATAATGTGGATACAATGCCTAAGTGGGTAAAAGGCAAATAATAGAACAGCTAGTAAGTCTGGGAAGTTGAGAAAATTACATCACTTTAACGTAATGCAGCCTTTAAAACCAGGAAGATAACGCTTGTCATATCACGATATACAAAATTTAAGGCGATATCTAGCCTCATATGTCGATGTCGATATAATATTGATATTTTGCCCAGCCCTACTTTAAATGTGAATTCCTCTATATAAGGTGGACTTATATTTTGCATTTCTGTGTAGATATGTTCATTTGACAGCACTACCATTGAGACACAATACCAGCTGAATCCACAGGGCCAGCTACACTTCAAGATCAAGAGATACTCGTACACCCTGGATTTTTCAGGTGACGGCTACAAAGCCACTCCTAAACGAAACAATCAATCATTTTGCTTTTGATGAGGGTGGCAGTTTAAATTGCCATTAACACTCAGTGTACACTGGTTTATCATAGGAATGTGTCAAGTCAATGACAATATCGGGACTACAAGAGCAGTGAGGAGGACTGCTGACGATGGGAGACAACAGAGCAGCAGCAGCAGCAGGTCAGGTGACACATTTCACCAATAAACATCTTAACTGAATTGAACTGAATACACACATGTAAGAAAAAAAAAGGAAGAAAGAAGAAAACTCCCGTAAACTAAGTCAAATCACATCAGGTCACATGTGGTCGCTACTTCACACGTCCCTTACAGCCCATATGCAGACACCAGACCGTGATGTAATTGTTGATGTAAATCTGATGTAATTGGGCACTTGTATCAGTTGGTAGAGCGGGCGCCCATATATAGAGGTTTACTCCTCGACGCAGCGGGCCTGGGTTCCACTCCGATCTGCGGCCCTTTGCTGCATGTCATTCCTCCCTCTCTCTCTCCTTTCATGTCTTCAGCTTTCCTGTCAAAATAAAGGCCGAAAATACCCCAAAAAAATAATCTTAAAAAAAAATAATCTGATGTAATTAAACGGATTTGTCCCACACAGTAGCCTATAGGACTATAGACCATTGCAGGTAGAAAATTAACATATAGGCGACTGGAAGGGTTGTAGCCATAGTTGATTGTAACCACAGTGCAGGCTGTATTTTCACGTTTTTATCCCTGTACTAACGTTCTCTCTTTGTAACACTAGGGAGCTGCAGATTCTGATAATTCAGTGTTTGTTCATCGCACATTCTCTTTTTTATACATTTAAGAAATAGGCTATTGATTATAGTCTATATGTGATACGAATTTGCCCATTGAGCAGTATATCAGCATAATTCCCAGCTCAAAGTAAAATGCAACGAGCTGATTCATTGCGCTGGGCTGCTGAGTGGACATAGACACATGGCTCAGAAGGAATGGAAGAAGACAAGTTTTGCGAGGTAATGCAAAACATATTGCGAGGGAACACAAAATATTGCGAGAGAACGCAAAAGTAGAAAGTAGTCCCCTGAAAAAATCTCACGGTGACCCTTCCGGGGCTCCGTAAACAGTTTATGTATGCCATTGTAAATGTTTTCAACTTAAATTATTCTGTTTTGCAGTCCGGGCACACTGCCACGATGGCAGTTTCAAGATATTGGTGGAATTTGGAAAGATTTTTCCAAAGTAAGAAGCATATCCAGTCAGGACGTCGAGCTAAAGTACCAACAGAACCCGTCAGGAACCATAATGTTTACGACCAAGAAATTTAGCTACGAGCTAAACTTCCCAGGTGAGCTGGAAACACAGCAGTTTTGTAGTTTTGTTTTGTTATTTCCCACTTACAGTATAAGATGGTAATGATACAATAATGAATAATTCTGTATATCAGAAGTCCAGATTTACTTTTAATCTGTCATTTGCAGCCATGACTCAGAGGAACCTGTCCACGAACACCACCAGATCAGTGCGACGACTTAACCAATGACTGTAGGACGACAACACATTTAGAGGTTGGAGGTTAACTTAATGTTGACCCTCACAGTTAGGGAGCCTCAGGTTGTCTCTCATATATTGGAATGATTCAGTACTGTTCATCACAAGCTGCCTCTGTCTTTGCTGATTGGATGACCTTGCACAACAAAACATGGCATGAGACATTTAACAGAAGGTGTGAGGGATTATCTATATTTATTAATTCTTTTAGGTTTACCTTTTTACTCTTGTTCTGAAGTGTGTTTTCCTGTACCATTGCTTTCCGTGATTTGGCTTGGGTTAGGTTATAGTTAGGCATCATAAAAATAACTGGTCGGTGGTAAAGTTGGGTTGAGGTTAAACTGCGCCAATTTTACACTGCTTAGTCTGTTGTATAAAGCCTTTTGTGGTCCAGAGTGTGTGTGTGTGTGTGTGTGTGTGTGTGTGTGTGTGTGTGTGTGTTTTGATTCTGACAATCTCTTGGCCAGCCACGAGTCTTTTACCGTAATTTCATTGCTCTCATTTTTCGGCCCAATTAGTATACGGCGGCCGAGAAGCAAAACTACCTAGCATCACATAACCGTAGCAGTAACGCTAGTTCAAGTTCATTTCAAGTTTTAGATGTAAAGTTAATGAAAGAAAGGTGGATGTACTTTTTGTTCAAACGATGAGCAACTTTTGGTAAGTTTTAATTGATTTTTCTGCGTTTTAGTAAAATTATTTTAATAGCTATTACTACTTGCTTTAGCTAGATAGTTGCTGCTGGTGTTAGTGGCCGCTGTGCCCTTGTGTGTGCGTGGTGGCATGTGTGTTGTTGAGCCCCAGCAGCTTGGCTGGGAATTTGTGGGGAAGCCTGTTGATCGCTGATTGTGTTATTTGTTTTTGATTGCTTTGTGGTCGTCGTATGAGTAGATGTGACGGTTGTTGTGGGTTTGTTTTTGTTTCTTTGGTAATTACATTCATTTTAACAATATGTGATGCAGCATCCTGCCATACTGCGTAAAAGTGATGGCTTCAGTCACCGTGTATTCATATCAAGGCTACATTAATTGCTACTACCGTAACGCACCCAAATCTCTGACCAAACTGTCAGCTGTCGGCTTGCATTGTGGGTAATGTAGTCACCAGGTTTTTGACAAAAAAAGAGGTATGTGTGGAATAAAAGACAGTATCTCTGGTTTTGCTTCAACTTTGATACCCTCTTGATTTAAACTGTCCAACAGTGTTAAAGGACTCTTAAGTCAAGGGAGGCACAAAAATCAATCATCAATTGATGGGGAAACAGACTTCGACACCTCTTTTAACCTAAAACCAAATGGATGTTTACCAATGTCTTATATAACCCTGCCTCTTTTTGTGCATCTTAACATGTTCATGATTTATGAATGCTGCCCTGTAATCACAGCACTTTTTAATATATTTACCTTGGCAAGATACCTCTTAACCTTAAAACCAAAATGAACTTTGATGTTTCATATAACACTGCCTACTAATTGTACATGGAAATCTTAAAATGTTCTTTAATACTGCCATGTCTCTTTTTTTTTGTTGTATTAAAGTTACATACAATCCACTGTCTGATGTGGTGTTTTAAAGCCATCACAAAAAAACCGACCACCCTTTGAGACTATTAGATTGTATACTTTCCTTTATATGTACAGATTTTTCAGTGAACACCTCAGAGACCAGCACCTCAACACATAAAACAAGGGCCACACACACTACACACATATTGAAAGCAGTGGTATACAAACAAACAATCTTGTAGAAGAATAAGCTTTAATTTTCTGCTTTGAGGTTCTGCCAGCAGATGAGACAGACGCCGGACAGATCACATCCACTTTGTGATTAAATTAAAATTGCCGATCTACACATGATAAAGCTCCAATCACAGAAACATTTGTAGTCTTATGGGGCAAATATGGGGAGGTGCGCAGAACCAGAGGATTCAAATTCCCAAGCAAGTAACAACTGCCATGCAGCTGGAGAGAGCTCACCCTGTAAAGTTGGCATTATTACACAAAAACTAATGTCATCTGATAACAGACATTACACTTCAGCATGGTGCATCTAAAAACCCTAACATGGTGTAATTCTCTTCAAAACTGTAATATTTAGAATGAGGACACGTGCAGCTGTTTAGAAAATCTGACACACCTACGTAATTATTGTAGGTCGGTGGCGATGAAGGTAAGGACACATCAACGGCTGCTTGAGCCAATCGATAATCACCCTTAACAACCAATAAGGATTATTGCACACAACTCATCTAAGGCCTCTTAACCATGATAAGGACATAAAAATGCCAAGGCCCTTACAGAGCAATCCATCTTTAAATAACTTTATATTTACACTTCATAACAATATGTCACCAGCACAGCTCCTCGGACGGCTGAAAAGTGGTGAAATCAAAATATATAGTGATAATCTCTATCATTGTACAAATTGGTCAACAGAAATGGTGCACTGCAGAATTGAGATTGAGACTCTTAAAAACTTCATCGGAGCAAATCCAGCTGGATGTGTAAGAAAGGAAAAAAAGTCATTGGAATCATTAGTAGAAAAGATGCTAAAAATCTAACTTTAGATCTGTTGTGGTCAAGTTCAGTAACATGCGACAAAGCAAGTAATATGAGAAGCAAATGCCAGACAGCTGATTTGAAAAAAGGAAAATATTAATACTTGAGTAACCGATTAGTGCTGATCCTACATGTGTACGTACATGTAAGGCGCAATAGCCTAAGCAGTGCATATGGTCCTTGATCATCGCCTTTAGCATGAGCATCTTGTTAAAAAGGACACTGCTGTAATAGCTTCTCCACACATCCTATTCCACTATAAGACACAAATAAATCATTCATACTGCATTTGCAGAAATTTATACGATTGTTTTTGTTACCAAAGGAGGTGACATGGTCGTCGACAAACTTTGACCAGACAAAGCTAACCCCTTTTCAACATGCTCGCTTAGATGTCAAATTAGGAAACGGAAAAAAGCAAGCTTTGCAGCCTTGGAACCTGATGATAAAAGAATGAGTCCAAAGGGTAAAAAAAACAAAATCAGGTTTCATCAGGTTTCTGGTGCTGCAGTGAAACAGTTACAGTTGTCTGGAGACAGACTGCAGTGGGGCTACTTGGTCTTCCTCATCTGAACCGCGACTGTTGGGCTGCACGGAGGAGCCTCCTGGATGCAGATCAGTGACTGCAGGCTTGTCAGTGCTACACATCAAGCTACCTCCCACTGGCCTTAGACGTTTTGGTGTATGCGGTTTTTGTTTTTAAGCAAACTCTCTGATCACTGTAGACGTGCAGAAAATTCTAAAATAGTCTGGAGAGGCAATAAAGATACAGCAGCCTAAAACTAAGCAGATGTGAAGCTACCTTTTCCTTCATTTACTGCCAATTTTAAAAAGAGGTAATTCTGATGCAACTTGTTCAGGAAGTGAAATCCACTCAAATCACTCATGAAATGAACTCAAAACCTTCCCAAATAAACAGAGTTGGGATTCAAATCAACCCACAACATTTAGACTCCCAAGAATGTCAAGTACAAAATAGTAGGAAACCCCCAGCATTGAAAGAACACAGCATAGAAGAAGTAGTTCCCACCCAACCTTCTGGTCAAGTAGAAATGAATATTCAGATGCAGGTTAATTTCTGGCTGAATGTGAGCAAGAGTCAGAATTCATACCAGGTCAGATTAAAAACACAGATGGCAACATCCTTAAAAGGATTTGAAATCTTCACATTCAAATCACTGTTTTGTTCTGTGAGAATTCAAGGCTCTTCTGTCCAAAGATATTAAAGGAATATACTAAACCTGGCATCTATTTTATTTTATTTTATTTTTAAATTTACGTTTAGCCGAATAAGTCTTTCAGATCAGTGTTGACAGATGAACTATGTTTAATTCCACTTTGGTTCAGGCTAGGGGCAGCAGCAGGTTGAGAAAAGTTCTGCGGGCTGAAAAAAGGGTTTGCTTGCATCCCAAACCCGCTGGGCACTCCTCCCATACCTACTGGTGCACCCTGCATCGGAGTCTGAGCGTTCTGGGCTGAACCAAACTGATTGAGCCAAGGGGTGTTGGTGCCAGGTGTAGGCTTTGGACCCATTTGGTTGAGGGTGACTTTGGGCTGGCTGGGTGTGAAAAGACTGTCCAAGGCTGATAAGTTGGGGGCTTTATTTGTCTGCCCAACAGGTCCTTGATTCTGCGTGAGGGCTCCAAAGTTTGGGGTGCTGGTGGTGGTGGCCATGCCGCCGTAGAGAGCGGGGCCGGAGGGCCGCATGCCCATCCCCAAGCCCATGCCCATGCCCATGCCTCCTGTCTGAAAGCCCATGGGTGGGTTAAAGCCGTTGGAGACCGGGGCACCCATGGAGCCCACCATGGGGCCGGAGGAGGGGAAGGCAGGGATGGTGGTGCCCTGCGCTGGGGATGGTCGTGCTGTGTTGGCCAAGGACAGGCTGTTTAGAGATGTCATGCTGGTGAGCAGGCTGCTTGTCAGATCCTTAGTCTGCAACGTAAAATTGGAGTAAAATGTATCATCCCAAGCAGTAAGTGTTGTAATCAAGCACACAAGACGTTTTCAGGCATTACCTTTGTGTTGTTGGTGTTGGCTGGTTGGATACTCTGTGGTGCTAATGGCTGCTGGTTCCTCAGTTTGGCTGCCTGCTCCTGCTCCTTAGCCAATCGCTGTTTCTCCTCCAGAGTCAGAGACATCTAGGGCGGTGCAAAGGAAGAGAGACCATGAACAAATTGCTGATGCTTAACAGACAAAAAGGTGAAGATTTGTGTAAATGGGGTATGACATTGATTCCATACTCTATTAGGCTGTGGAGCTGTTGCTGCAGATCCATTCTCTTTCCCGTTAACCCCTGTGCTGCCAAAGATATCATCAATCTGAAAGCAAATTAACTAAATGAAATCCCTGCAGCACAGAAACGTAAAACATAACATTTCAAGGCTTTTTTTTTTTAGGCAAAATATTTCTGGCACAATAAGTACACCCATGTACTCTGTTACTTGGTTGCCATAGAATCAACCTCTCACCTGGTTGCCACTGCTAGGTGGGCTCTTGGTCTGCTCGGATTGGTTCCCTGGGTTTGAGATGTTTATACTCCTGTTAGAAGACACGCAATTGACAAAATCAGAAAGCAGAAAGGCCTGGTTAGTTGTACCATTATCATATTTATGTAGCCAGTATCACATGCTAATTGCTTTCTAAGACGGATCCAATTACCCTAGATGTTTTTCGCAAATTTGTATAAAACCAATTTCATATTTAATCAGAGAGAATAAAAATGAGGCTATAGTACAGGGTGATTTAAAAGTGTGACAGACACCTCTGCTGCTCCTGCATGATGTGCAGCTGCTCCAACTTGGTCTTGTGTTCATTCTCCATGCGACTCAGCATGTCCCGTATAACCACCATGAACGAGTTAAACTGAAACATGGAATATAACAGATAAGATTATATAAAAGCATTAAATAGAATTAAGCAGATGAGAAAAAAAAATGTGCTAACCACAAAATAAAGATTACAAAAATAAGATGTTTTTCATAGATTTGCAGGTGAGCGAAATGTAAAGGTATGCATGTGTGTATGGCTGTGTAGTACCTGGTTAAGGTTGAGGTTGTTGTCTATACTAAGAGACACAAGGTGGGGCAAACTCTTGGTGGCAAGGTGCTCTTTGGGGATGCCCAATTTTTTGTGGCTGAAGGTGCACTTATAGATTCCTAAAGCGAGAAGTGGGAAAGTCAAATAACCAATCGTTAAGTGTTTTAATCACATGAGCAGGAAGTGGAGCGTGTCGAGATTCTGTACCTAGAACGCCCATGAGTACTGCTGGTTCTCTGGAGGGGATCTGTTGTAGGAAGGGCAGGATCTCATCAATGACATACCACTTGTCGAGATACTCCAAAATTTTCCCTAGACACACCAAAGAGTTCACTCGTACCTACACGGTAACAGAGGAAGAGACCAAGTCTTAGACAAGGACAAGGGCAAAAGTTGTGACACCTACCAGGCATAACTACGGACACATGTAATTTATGCATGGGCAGATAGTCTGAAAGGCACAAGCTGAGAGCATGAAATGAAGACGATGGAGACTCACAGCAAGGGAAGAGGTCTGTAGGCAGGCTGATTTGATTCGAGGGATGAGGGAGTTCTTCATGGACGGGTAGTCAATCAGGTTGGCAAACGTCGGGATGATGTTCAGGCACAGCTCCTGTTCGGGCCACAGATTAGATGTTACGAACTCTGACATTTTGATGATGCCGGGGCATATTCATTCTTACGGTGCTCTCAAAGCAGCAATGAAA
The DNA here is from genome assembly GCF_031162955.1 of Sander vitreus. Lineage (NCBI taxonomy): Eukaryota > Metazoa > Chordata > Actinopteri > Perciformes > Percidae > Sander > Sander vitreus. The sequence goes on from NC_135877.1 coordinate 15,641,074, forward strand.
ATAGAACAGAGTTCAAGGTTTCCAAGTGGAATGCTAACAATATACACCAATGTAAAGTAAAATCACTATTCTCGCAATGCGTGTTGCTTTTGATACTACCTGTTAGAAGTACAAAGCAACCAGAAATCTCAAACAGGCCAAAAATATAGCTGCTTCTCTCATGAATTATTGGATGATGATAATGACGGCCGCTAATTTTGCCACCATCGGCAGTTGATCTGGTGCTCACTTTTCTGGTTAACAACTGACTGTGTTAAGTTAATCTCAACAACACCTTAAATAGTAAGCAGCCCCATTTCCCCCTACTGTACCTGGATCTGAACAGAAGGAGCTTCCAGAGCTCTGTAGACCATAGGCAGCACGCTGTTCTTAATGTCCTCCGAGGGTGTCTTGGTCAACAGTAGGTCCATCTTCTGCAGGAATATCAGCAGGATCTACACAGCACAGGGACCCAGTTAGGAAAACAAGAGTCAAAAGGTTCTGTGCTATTTTCTACATACATAGTAAAGTAGTAAGTGGAAGTTAACAGAGACAGTGCTTTCAGTGGCTTTAGTTTAGCGTTTAGTACGACAGACGACACAATGCACAAAGTAGCTCATGTGACTACTGGAGCATATTCACAGCAGATACCACTCACCATATTACTAGCCTGTAGATGCATGAAAAGGAAAATACAGAGAAAGACAAGTCTTGGTAAAGTGACAGACCAAACCCAAACAGAGCATGCTCTTTAGTCGGTTATATTTAAACTGATTAATGTCGCTTTCAAATGTCAAACACACAAAATGCCAAAAGGGACAAAATCTCATGCAAAGATTGCATTGCTAGCTTGCCAACACAGGCTTAGACTACAATAGTAATGTTGATGGCTGCTAGACATGTGCATAAGCATATTGTATGCAAGTTCTGTTTCTGTGTGTGTCTACCTGAACGGGCTCTTGCTGCTTGAAAACAGGCGTGAGGTCAGGCATGATGAGACGAATATACTCCTCCTTGGTGCACTCCTCTGCGATCAGCAGCACGTTGGGGAGCACGAAGGGAACCATGTCCGGGTTGACAAACTCAGAGGTCAGCGCCGGCAAGATTCGATAAACCACCACTCTCTGAGAGAAAGGACAGACAGAATGGATTCCAGAAGCCAGGAAGGAGTATTTACACTGTATGTTCATGATGAGTTTATTAGAGAGCACGTAGTCCCGCTTTGCCAGACCTTCCTCCACAGCGCTGCGGGGGAGGGTCTGGCTAGTCCACACAGCATTCCGGGATGGGAGAAAAACGTGAACTGGTTTATTGGCATTTCTTTAAACCAATCGCAATCGTCATGGGCGGCGCCAAGCACCGAGCAGAGCCCCGGGGCCGCTGCAAAAATAGCTCCGGGAAGGAACTTGTTTTGGTGGAACGTGTACGTTCAAAAGTTGCGCAACACAAAACTCAGATTGGACAGATTTACCCTGCAGAGATCTGAAGAGCAGTTAACCATAGTCCTCATAAATCGACCAAAGTTTAAAATTCCAACACGGAGAAAGTGGAATGTAACGGACATCTGGCTGAAAAGAGTGAAATCTGGGGGAAATTTCCGGCGGCAACGGAGCAATCCCGGAAGTGGAACGTCGTGGATATAGACCAGAGAGCACGTAACAAGCTAGAAAATAAAAAATGACTGAGAAAGAATGAGAGAAAAAAAAGAACACAAAACGGGAACTAAAATAACAGGAACCCATTGTTTAAAAAAAATATTTCTAAGAAACCAGACCTTGTCTCAAGAGAGCATGTTAGAGCGTTTCCACATACCAAATGTACAAAACATTACCTTGGGTAGTTTGGGCAGGACTTTAGGGAGGCCTTTGTAGAACTGGGACTTCTGTAGGTTATCCCTCTGGAAGAGGGAGTCAAAGTACTGCAGGGTCACAGCACCCACGTCATCAAAAAATGGGATCTGAATTTTACACAAACACAGAAAGAAATGTTTCCCTTTTAAAGAAAAAGTCATCAGATATTACCCACATAAGCACATACTATGAAATATATACGATCGTTTGTCTCTTCATGCATGTCGTGACAATACAAACCTTGGTCATCTGGTCTGCATCTGGTCTGACGTTGGGTGTGACGCTGAGCAGCATTTTGACATGCTCCCGAACCTCCTCTGGGATCTTGTTCAACACTGCTGGACTTATGCTGCTCAGCTATAATTGAAAAGACATAGAAATAATGGAGAAGAGAAGAATAAAACCAGTGTTTGATTGGTAATAGGAACACTGTTCTTAAAATACAAGTCATGCAGCAGACAATTAAAAAATGGGCTGTAGCTCAAGTCCACATTAGCCTGGGGCAGCTGGTCCTGGAGTGTGTCCAGTCACACTAATCAGGATTATTTCAAACGTGTTTCCGGTTTAACATTTTATCCAAATCTGGAAAAGACATGCGGCTGCACTTTGGGCTGGACAATGACACAAATCTTAGCAGACGACAGGGGTTGCCAGAGAGATAAACATGAGAAAAGTAAGCATGTTTGGAAATAAAATAATTGGCCCTGTATTGTAGCAGCAAGTACAATTCCTTCAATTCCATTTTTTTTTTTTTTTTTTTTTTTTTTAATGAAAGATGTATGATCTTTGTCTATCCAGTCATTGGTCATGCTCTCACGTGTGGCACACTTCCACCCACCTGGTCCAGTTGCTTGCTGAAGCTCTTAAATATGTCATGCTTGTTGACTTTGAAGACAGGCTTGCCCTCATTGAAGACGGCATGCATGACCACGCCCAGCGAGTACATGTCGGAGGCGGAGTCACAGCTGACGGACAGGATGTACTCAGGGGCCAGGTACTCAGGGTTGGGGAGGCAGAGTGGTGGGAGGTTGGGCTCCCACTCTTTACATGTGTACTTAAGCTGAAGAGGATGAGAGAACATTATATTTATTTTGTATTTTGCATCTTGAAGGCAGTAAGCTTGGGAGTAAGACGGACTGTACTGAAGGAGCAAAAGTCTTGCAAAAAACCTCGGCATCTGAGGGGTTAGTAGAGGAGATGCTGAAGTCAAATCCCATAATCTTCCAGGCTCCACTCTTGTTGAGGATGATGTTCTCTGGACACAAGTTGCCGTGGACCATTTTCACCCCACTGTGGAGAAAGGACAAACCCTCCGAGATCTAAAGGGATATAAAAATGAAAATATCCGTTTTGGTATAAAAAGGTGACGAATGTTTCTGTAATGAATACAGGTTTAGTACACGGTTGCTATGGCAAACATTGCAGACATTTTCTAGTTCTATCAACAATCAATGATTTCCCTTCAGTAACTTATATAAGGCAAGAAAACAGAAATTCATATCAATGTGGGTGAATGTGAGACACAAATGATGAGGCCTCATATCATTGGCACTACACCGTGTTGGAGCAGCATCCTAACACTAAAAGGTTAGGCATGAAATGGAGCTGGTTCAACTGGCTAGGAATAATTAGCATAAGAATGCATATTGGAATTGCAGATGTAGATGGTACTAAAACCTGCCAGACAACCAAGATTTAGAGTGCTCATTCAAAAATGTTTCAGTATACATCTGAAAGGTGGACAGTGCACAGTGTGTGTACAGAGGTTGGAAAAATAGAAATATAGCTAATACTTGGCAATTTATCGATAATAAAAATCAATTCTTAGCTGTAGCCCTACATCGAGCAAGCTAACCTGTCTGACCACGCACCTGTAGTAAGCCTAACCTGTCTGACCTCTCACCTGTAGTAAGCCTAACCTGTCTGACCTCTCACCTGTAGTAAGCCATACTTGGTCTCCACATCGTAGAGTTTGTACTCCTTAATGTCGTTGGGCATGGGGCTGGGCAGGTTCTCCCACTGGCCCAACACGTTGGACAGACTGGCAAACACGGGCTCTGTACAAAACGCCAAGCAGTCTCTGAGGGCCAAATACAGAAATAACATCAGTATCGTTTGAAACAACTGCTTTTTAAATGTTGAGTGATTCTTCAACAGACAGACAAATGGCAACGTGAGCAAGGGCAAAAACAGAGACCGAGAATTCTTCTGAATTTAGAAAGCTGCATTGGGTGAAAGTTTAAGGACAAAGTGGTAAAAAGAAAATAAGCACAAGACATCCTCAACCTTATCCTGCCCTCAGGGGCCATACAAAATTCATGGGCCAGTCTAAAGAGTCCTTTGATCATGACAAGCTCCTGCTCACATATGCACACACAGATCAAGACAAATATCCCTCCAATGTCCAGCCCCTATTTCGTGTGTGTGTGTGTGTGTGTGTGTGTGTGTGTGTGTGTGTGTGTGTGTGTTTAACTATATTAGTGGGGTCCAAGTATACTTGTGGGGTCCCAACAGCTTTGTGGGCCCAAAATGCAGGACCCCACAAGGTTAAAGGGCTGTTTGAGGGTTAAGACTTGGTTTTAGGATTAGGGATAGAATTAGGTTATGGTTAGGGTGAGGGTAAGGGTTAAGGTTAGGCATTTAGTGGTGATGGTTAAGGTTAGGGTAAGGGGCTAGGGAATGCATTATGTCAATGACGAGTCCCCACAAAGATAGTGAAACAAACGTGTGTGTGTGTGTGTGTGTGTGTGTGTGTGTGTGTGTGTGTGTGTGTGTGTGTGTGTGTGTGTGTGTGTGTGTGTGTGTGTGTGTTAATCACCGTGACTCTTCAAGAGGATGCTGCACAGTCAGGAGACGTGGGTGGCGCAGTCTGGTCAGTTGTTGCACCCCTTTTTTCAGCGAATCAACAATTTGGTCCTTCTCAAATTTCTGATACTTATCAACCATCTTTTTATCAAACACAAACACTGCCACTTCCTGGAGGGTCAAGGACAAACAACAAGGCACTGGAATTAGATGAATCAAGTCCTCAATTGACTTCAACAACAGTACAAGCAAAGTCAGTAGTTTATCCATTAAAATCTAAATTTTGATCAATTGGAGCTGGTCTGGTTAGGGGGAGGATATTTCCACACGCACCTGTTTGGTGGACTTCTTAGTGCCATTGTAGATTCTCCAGCACAAACCAGGACCCCCGCTGGCAATATGTCGTCCAACTTCAAACTCCCGTGTCACTGGGTTGCCCATGACAGCACTGGTGACATCTGCCGTCACCTTGGTGACGGTGCTTTTTAACTTGTTCAGCATAGACTCCATGTTCAAGTCTAACGTGGCAGCTATAGTGAGAGAGGTGGATGACAGACCACCCAGGACAGGTCAGCAGTCAAAGAAAAGTACGTTTTAACTAAGAGGTATAGACCAGAGAGTCACATGTCAAAACAACAACAGTCTTTGCAATCACTGAAAGTGGCAGCTGTAGCCTCACCTCTTCTAGCTAAGCAAAAGCCTTCACAATCCATTAGACATGCATTCTAATGCACCTGCTTGAAAGTGTTCACCTCAAAGTGCCCACCAGCATCCTGCCTGTGCTAGCTGAGGAGAATAAGCACCATGACAGCCCAAGCTGCCCCGAAAAATATAAAATGACTCAGAGCAAACTCAGCCACACCACATTAGGGCTCTCTTTCAAAATACTTCAGAGTGACTTGAAAACATGTGAGGCAACCGAAGTCAGACAAAAGAACATGGCTGACAGTTACAGTATATAGCCAAATTATTTCTACATGAACAGTTTCCTAAGGGTTTTATCGGTCTTAAGTGGGCTTCCAGTTCTTTGATGTTTATTTTCACAAGGCTGAATAAGCTTGTCTATACAGTAAATTGAGATGCACACAGTATAGTATGCATAATTTATTCCTCACAGATTTCCGCATAAAAAAAATAAAAATAAGTAGCCGTATTAAATAGATCAAAGCACACTGAATCTTTATAAAAATGTGAAGGCCCTTGCCAATACACACCTTGGCTAATTCTGTTAATGAGAATCCCTGCGTGTAGAGTGTAATGCCAACTGATGTAACACTATGAACAGCCAAATAAATATGAAATGATTTATCCAATTAGCATGGCTCAATCGGATGATGTCAGTTTTGTCAATGTTCATGTCAGTGTGTCAATCTTTCTCACTCCCAGTCATTTTGTAAAACAGCCAGATCAACTTGACTAACTCAAAACAATATAGCTTCCTTTGAAGTGTGCTGAGAAAGATTGCAGGATTTATGGCCTGACATACACAACTGTGAGTGAATCATAACATTGCGGCATAGTGTCAGATAGATAGACGGTCTGAGCCAAAAATGCATGACGGAACCAATATATGCCAGACGCAAATTTATGGCCATAAGGCCTAATTATTTAATACTATTTTATGAAATATTTTCACTAACATTAAGCTGTTTACATCGTTTATCTGCAACAGGTTCGAAGGATGCATTTGCCAGAGTAACTTTAACGATATTGTTGTAACGTTACGATAGCAATCTTATTTACTTTACACGAACTGACATCTGTCAACATTATAACGTTAAGCTAGGTAGTGGCCAGACGAACAGAAATAAACTGGAAGCAGCGTTTGGACACCTCACCAAAACCAGCTAGCTAGCCGTCAGGATACCACACAGTTTATTAACACCAGCTTAATAACATGGTTATGCTCTGACAAACTATTCGTGTAAAGCTCATTTTCGCGTTGGGTTGAAACATGAAATGGTATATTTGTTGCTTAGCATGATTGTCATGTTCGATTGAGAAATAGCTTTATGTTAGCTAAGTTAATTGCCTTGTTTAGCCTGTACGCACACATCAAAACCAGCACAGCACTGTGACACTATCGTTAGCGGGTTACAGCTAACGTTACCTTTACAAGCCTTCTGTTAACCCTCCATCTAGCTATGGAGCTCAAGACGGCTGACATCATCGTTGCAATCTGTTGGCTACCGTGAAAGACTTTTTATACACAAACAGATCACGGTAGCTAGCTACCTTCCCAAGCTAACTAGCCAACAATGCGCAAGTAGACAGTGACGTTACAGTCATTACATTCATAGACCGTTTGTTTTAATTCAAAACTGTCACTCCAACACCCTCCACCTAGCTACATACCTTGATGTAAAGAGGGCTCTTAGTTTTTTTCTTCTTGTTATAAGTAGACTCTCAGCTGGACCGCTGTCAGTAATGGCTGAGAAACACAGCCCCCATGTCTTCCAGTGGCATACGAAATGAGGTAGCTAGCTAGTGCGCTAGTGAACGAACCACGAACTACCCTACTTCCGGGTTGTCAGGTGCATCAACGTCATCGAGGTTGCTTTTTTTATGACTTTTGCAGCCACTCCTGTTAATTCATTGAATTTTATGATAAATATCATGATCCTGCTTGGTAAATTTCATATACACAAATTTGTCCAGTCATCCGTCCACCCCTCGGAGTTTTTTTGATGGTTTTATTTTAATTTTAATGCAATCTCTGGAACATGTTTAAAATAAAGTGTATCTACCACACTACATTGTAACCAAATAATTGGTGATGTATCTAGTATATCATTTTAAAATGTTGTCTGTTTTTTAATTTTATGTTTTACTTGTCTTCATCTCCTCTCTGGATTTATGTTCAGTAAGTGTTGCACACCTTATAAATTAACTCAGGGCAAATGGGACATCATAACAGATCACAGATTGTTGTACAAATAACTGATAGTGCACTAATTTGTGTTATCATAATGCTATCTGTCCCTGTTACAAATAACAGCTATATTGCAAAAGCACTAATTATACTTTTCACACAGTGTAGGACCAAAGAAATTGGCCCTGCGTGGTGTACCTGATTTTAATAGCTATTAACCAGTATTAAGACCCTATAATACAAAGATTGGGCCATAAATATTGACAGCGGTATAAGGGTCTGTTGACAGTACACAAACACCTACATTTTTTCAATACACAATTCAAAATGTGTGACCTATCTTAATACAACTAGACACTAACCCCAACAATTGTGTTTTTATATATATATATATATAATGTGTATATATATATATATATATGTGTGTATGTATGTATGTGTGTATATATATATATATGTGTGTGTGTACATATGTATATGTGTGTATATATATATATATATTATATATACACATACATACATAGTGTCATTAATGTGTGTGTGTGTGTGTGTGTCTCATGTTAGCAGACCCCATACAACCACATATCAAGGATCGCTGGACTCCAGTACACATGCACTAAAATAGATCACAGCAAAGTCTTGTTTGAGAGAACATCAATGAAACCTTTATTGAACATTTCAGCATCATAAAGTGCAATCTAACATGATTCCAGTGTATGTAAAGAACAAAAGATGCTGACTTAAATGAGATTTGACTGTAAATTACTTTTACATGGCCATGGCTTCACAAAGTAAAATAATACAATCCAACTGAGGCATCATGCTTAACCAAAGATTAAATTAGTAGCCTAAAACAATATTAATTTATTATTTATCACATCTTTCGTAAAAGGAATCATGTCCATTTTTCCAAGTAAAATCCTAAAAAGTTACAATTAAGACATTTGACCAAGATATGGCACTAAAAACAAGCTTAAAACCCCTGAAAATTTAAAATAATTATATTAACCTGAGCTATGGTTAGCCTAATACATTAGTGTACCCTTACTGCTTTCATTTCATATTAGTCTTTATTTTACAAATCATCAGAGAAAAATATGTCATCTCTAACAGAATAAAGTTAGAATTCAACTTTATTCAGCTACATTAGTGTTGTGTTTACCAGTATTTTTCCTTAACCATACTAGAGTATGCTTCAGTAAAACTGAAAACAAAAAGGCTGCCCTAATATTGTTGTTCTTCGTTTGACATGTAGAAATATTAATGCCTGATCAAAGTGCACAGCATTACTTCTGCAAACCGCACTTCCATTACCAAAGCTCAAATCAGCCTAACTTAAATAGATCTTAATGAGAACACATACGTTTATCCAAATACAGTATCAATACCTGGACCAAGAAGTACATCAATTAGTGCACAAGCTGTTTACAAATTGCAGCCTCAGCTGACAGCTGACTAAATGGCTGATCAAACTCAAGAGTTTCAGTAATCCCTTTTACTTTGCATATACTGTATTCCACAGCACTGCTAGGACAATCTAGTGCACAAAAGCAAATGCCCTTTTTAAACATGATTCATCTATTTAACATCAAATCAGTGTCATTAATGTAAAATTTGAAAATGTGTCCTCACTTTACACAAAATGCCAACCGCTACCAACAGCTGAAGCCACCACGGCTCACAGTCTACACACGTTTAGGCACCTGATATCATAGATGAATTGCTATTTCATTGTTAATAAACTAGTGCAAAACCATTCAAACCTATGACTTGGACAGAGTTATATCTCAAAATGAAATGTCGATCAGATAGACAATGCATCCAGTGCTACAGGGCTGTAACAAGGCAACATCTACAAATAAAACCTCAACTATTGTAGGCCTCTTGTGACTTAAAGGAATTTTAAGCCATGCTATCATGCTGTATTGTTAAATTTGACCCATGATGTGCATTAAATTATCATTCTTCAGTGTAAGCGCTGTACCACTGCAAACTAGCTTTTCAGTGGTACAATAACCCTTCAGTTGTATGTTTCAGAAGGTGCTGGATAAATGCTGGAGGAAGACCACGGGGTGATGTTTTTCAAACTCTTTGAGCAGGCTCCTCCTCTCCTTGACAGGTATGGTTTTGCTGGAGGAAATGTCATGAAGAAGCTGTTTGAGGCTCTCCAGGGTGGTAGCCTCTCGCTGATCCTCGTACTCCTGTGGCGTCACCTGCTGGCAGAAGGTGAACGCTGCAACGCGCAGAGGGGAATAGGACATTCGTTTTTGACTGGCGCATTAATGCACAGTGGACATTCAAAACATTTTCTGTATATGTATGACTGTTATTTCATATGATGGGGAAATATGTAATGCCAGCCAATGTGTGCATATTTAGTTGTAGTTGACTTACTGGCAATTGAGTCAGGGTCTTTTCCCTGCTGCATAGTCCTCAGTGTTCTCCTCACAGCTTCAATAAGGGACATAGGAGTCTGTATTCATTACAGTAAAGAGTCAAAGGAATTTAAACAAATGTGAAATAAAATGGTTTTTTTTTGTTGCTATACTGACAAAGTAGCAACTTAATAAAACTTGATTCAATTACATTTTCTATAAAGAAGTTCAGGTGGTGTGAAACTTTTCCGCCGCCCATAAAATAGCATCTAAGTGACACCTGAATTAAAAAAATAAAGTGTACCTTGAAGAGCTCCGCGCATTTGTCCATGAGAAACAGCACCAGGGTTTCACTTTGGGATCGAGTCAGTTCATGATTCTGGACAATTGCTCTCTGAAAAGTGCGGCTGACCAAGGCCCTGTTATCAATCTGAAAGGAAACACACCAGAAAGTCTAACATAAGTGACCATTGATCCAACCTTTAATATAACTCTACAAAATAAAGCTTGTTTGAATCTTAAAAAAAAGCATGGGCTGTGAACACCAAAGCTGGTTTGGCGAAAAAGGACCTGTTTTTGAAGACGGCAAGCATCTGGGCGAGCTGCTGTGGCCATAAAGGCCAGTAGTCTCCTGAGTTCATCTCTCACACTTGTCTCCAGCAGTCGAAAACACAACTGAGATGCTTTGATGGCGTCCTGCAACTTCCCTTCATCTGGAAAACAAAAACAAAATGTGGTCAAGACATGGATTACAAACTACAGAGGCACTGTGACTTATTGCTTTACATGTACACACACACACATATCATCTAATGTCAACTGTGCCAGAATGGGTTGTCAAATCTCGTTCTAAATTCAACTTTAAACCACAAAATTAAACCTTATTAAGTCTCACCCAGCAAATTCAGAATTGCAGCATGTATGTCAAGGTGGCGTCCTGAGAGCAGCGGAGCTTTTTCCTGTCCACTGTAGTACTTGGCAATGGTGTCAAAGAGCAGTCTCTTTTGGCTTGCCATCTGCTCTGCCTGGTCATCTTCTGAAAAGGCATTGGCACCTTGTTGGCTGAGCTGTTCCCCTGCAACCACGATCAGCTGGTCGGGAAAGAGCTCCAAGCAGTCCGCTGCTGCCGACAGCCACCCATCCAACCTAAAAAAAAAAAAAAAAAAAACCAAAAAGATGTTGAAACAGAACATGTTTCTTTACGGTCACTGTAGGGGAGGTGAAATACAAGGACAAACTGTTGTTGCTATCAAAACTACAAAAGGTTACCAATCAGAAGTAACTTTCTCTGTCAATTTTTGAAAATGCAGGAACGGGATAAGTTTACATAATTCTAGTTGTATGTCCAATATGCAAAAAAAGCTTGAAGTATTAATCTGAGCACTGACTGGGGCAGATTTAGGGTGTTGGGCAGCTCTCTCTCCAGACATGTGTTAGATATAACCAGGTCCTGGGTGGCCAGAGGAGCTCTCCAGGAACGGAGCTGAACCCTGGCAGGAGAGGTCAGGATGCAGTCCAGCATTGGCAGCTCTACTATCTGTAGCAGCTGCAGCAGTGTCTGCTGCTTCCAAACCTCAGCCACCACTAGGGAAGGAGGAAAGAGTAGAAAGAGTAAAAAATAATGTTTTGAGAGAAAAATATCGGAGTCCACAATAAACTCACGACTCAAGTCATGGACTGTTGTTCCCCACCATACTAGCAAATACTGACTCAAGTAAGAGCTCAGTCTTACCAGTTTTGGACAGAAAGGCAGAAGTAGTGGGGGTAGCGTTTAAAGCTGGAGACAAGGTTGGTCGCAGGTTGATGGTCCTCAGCAGCCTCTCAACCCTCCTGTCTGATGGTCCAACAGCAAGAGGATTAGAGATCGTCCTCAGTTCATTCAGCCTCCTGAAACAACAATGGTGATTAATCACTCATTAGATGTTATCTAGAGATATATGCCAATATCAATATTATATCACATATAGTTATGCATCTCCATGTCTGCTGTGCATGTGAGTGATACATTTCAATGCCGTGTTCTTCTACACTGAATGAAATGAGTCAGTTAAGGATTTAAAGTAAAACCAACCTGGAGCTCTTCTTCCTCTTTATGCCCTGTTCCTCTGGTTGAATGTTTTCTGTGTCACTATGGCAATCGGACTCCTTCATGGCAGAATTGGCTAACACTTTATATTCCAGGAAACGGTAAAGGCTGCAGCTGCTGTCCTCAAAGGTCACTTCTTTGTCTCTGCAAAACAGCTTGGTACCCACCGGTTCGAACACCTTGGCCTCCATCAGAGCCTGGCAGAGTCGAGCAGCTTTGAGGCGAGACACTTCACTTGTGCAAAACACCACATTCTGCATCAAATAACTGAGGACTGCATCCACAGCGTCTGAGCCTGTGAAACATTCGGCGTGAACGCGTAGATGCCTTCTACAGCGACGCACCTCCACCTGGGTTTGCAGGGCCTGGATGATGTTGTGCCACAGCTGGGTGGCACCGAAGGGCCCCGAGAAACCTATTAGGAGATATAGGGTTAAAGGAAAAGGGGTCAAAACAAGATAAATCCCAAAGCCATTTACATGTCTTAAAAAACAGATTTATACAATTTACTAATAAACATGTTTCGTCTAAAATTAAAGGGGACCATGAAGCGCAAATACGGCATGGTGGAAAATAAGACCTCTAACAACTAGAGATGTTCCAACACAGATACCAGTATCAGTATCGGCTCTGATACTGCCTAAAATGCTGGTATCGGGAAGTACTGGAGTTTATGCACCGATCCGATACCGCGTAATAAAGCCCTAAAGAAAATCTACGTTAAAGTAGTTTATTTATGTTCTTTTTCCATTATAACTGTCAAACTGCATAATAAAAGAAAGTTCTGTGGCGTTCATTGTTTGTTTGTTCTTTTTTCCACAAAGAGTTTTAACCTGAGCCAGACCGACAACAAAGTCAAAATCATATCACATCCATACAGGGATAGTAGTATACAGTTGTTAAAACAGAATAAAATATATGACACACTGGTATCGGATCAGTACTCGTTATCGGCCGATACGCAAGTTCAGGGTATTGGAATTGGTATCGGGAAGCAAAAAATGGTATCAGACCATCTCTACTAACAACTTGTGACAGGGAAAACAGTGAAAAAGTCTTATCACATATATTTATTTGAGATTATGCTTATTCTACTGTATGTTAAAAAATAACAGTTAACGTTAAAAGTGTAGTTTATTAGAGCTGAACAAATTAATCGATTAGTTGTCAACTTTTAAATTAATCGCCAACTATTTTGATAAATCGATTAGTCGGTTTGAGTAATTTTTTTAAGACAAAAGTAAAAATTCTTGGTTCCAGCTTGTTAAATGTAAATATTTCCTAGTTTCTTCTCTCCTCTGTGACAGTAAACTGAATATATTTCAGTTGTGGACAAAACAAGACATTTGAGGACGTCATCTTAGGCGTTTGGGAAACACTGATCCACATTTTTCACCATTTTCTGACATTTTATAGACCAAACGACTAATCGAGAAAATAATCAACAGATTAATCGACTATGAAAAGAATCGTTAGTTGCAGCCCTATAGTTTATTCATCATTTTACTGGACACCAGTAATGGAATATAACTATGCAACGTCATAGTAAGATTTCCTCAATGTATGTGCAAAGTTCAGGTAGGCCTACTTGTACTTTCCTGGAGTATAACCATGTTGTGCTACTTTACACTTCTAGTCCACTAAATTTAAAAAACGTTAATACTGCTTATTGCTGCTTAATGTTGTCTTGTTGCATCATCATCTTTTTGTCTATTATCATTAACGTCATTATTTTCTAACGTAACGTGGATTTAATCTATGTTTAAACGCAAGTTGCTGCTTGCATCCTACTTCAATAACTGCGTTTTGTCTTTACCTTTCCTTGTTTTGTTCTTTTAGGGAGTCGTAACGTTAACAGTTAAAAATAGCTCCACGTCGACCAACTACAACAGTCAAAAGCTGATTACACATCAATGCATCCGTAATAACGATTCCATATTACACTTTCCCTAAGGTACACCAGACGTTTAAATCTTTACTGGCAAAAGATAACGTGCTGTGACGTTTTTAATGCAGGACTTTTTGCTTGCAATCTGTGAATGCTAGACGCCAGCGCCTTAGCCTTTACTTATACATCTGTGCTTTGTTTGTGTGCTTGCAATTATACCAAGGGGAGATACACTAACTTTAAACTTATTTAGTAATACTCAGATCTTACCATGCTGTATATTTTCACGAAAACTCCTCGTTTGGCTGTTCAACCTTCTAAAACGCGGAGTCAAATCAACCGCCATCACGAGCACTCCGTGTGACGTAAACACCTTCTTCTTCTTCTTCTTCTTCTTCTACTACTTCTACTTCTTCTTTTGGGTTTTACGGCAGTTGGCATCCTATGCGTTGCATTACTGCCTCCTACTGGTATACTATTATTTCATTTCATTGTCATTTTCTAAGTAGTCCGGTGCTTTTCAAAATTGTAAATATATGTTTCCTTCCATTTACGGAAACCCCACTTTCAAGGACATCTTTGAACTTGATTTCCACTGGTCCTAATGTAGGCTAATCCTGCTAACATGAGCCCTCTTTCTTGATTGTATTTCCTGCATGAAATCAGGACATGCTCCACCGCCTCCTTTTCCTCACACAGACTGCAGTACCCAGTTGGTGTTTTCCAAGTATAAACCATGGATGTATTAAGAGATATATATTATAAACCTTCTTCTTCTTCTTCATCATCATCATCATCATCATCATCTTCTTCATCATCATCTTCTTCTTCTTCTAAACATTGTAACAGTTTACAGATCCTGTAAGTATTTGTTGGCATGCGTCTTATTTAATTCAAAACAAACAAAATGAATTCAGGCAAATTATTGTATGATAAATCTCATGTGGAATCATCTATGTAAAAAAAAGGCAGGTGTGTGTGTGTGTGTGTGTGTGTGTGTGTGTGTGTGTGTGTGGATGCAACCTTTAAGAGCTCCAACTTTTCGATTTCCAGCCTTTTTGTAAATTGGGCAAACGTGTGTGTGTGTGTGTGTGTGTGTGTGTGTGTGTGTGTGTGTGTGTGTGCGTGCGTGCGTGCGTGTGTGTGCGTGCGTATGCACCTGACTGTCGCGATGCAAACGTGCGTGTGTGTGTGTGTGTGTGTGTGTGTGTGTGTGTGCGTGCGCGCGTACGTGCGTGTGTGTGTGTGCGTGTGTGCGTGTGTGTGTGTGTGTGTGTGTGTGTGTCGTGGTTGAAATAATGACTCATGAGAGCCTGACCCAGTGTTTTAATAAAAGAGGCGTTTCCAATTAATGTGCCACAAGACACAAAAGAAAAGGAAAAAAATGACAGTCAAAAGTCATTTCCTTTTCTAATAAAAGTATCATTTTTCTTATACTTTAAGGATGCAAAATGTCACTCATTCAGTCACTGGAAAATTCCACACCATTCTTCTTTTTCCAGAAAAGGGTTATACATCATTATGCTTCAAAACTATTAAAGCTCTTTCACTTCTTCAGGTTACCAAGCTGTCAGGACAAACATTTAGAAGACATAGTTTGGCATTATTAGGGATCTTAGTTACTAGTTATTACAAGATTTTCCCATTCCATTTTTTTACTTTTTCACCTATTGCCACCTTTTCCTTGATTCGGATTAATTAGAGAATTTCCTTGACTAAAATGTTTGCAAATATGATGCACAACAATTCATCAACACAACCTGATGCACAAAAAACATATCAAACATATTAACCATATACTTTATTTCCTCCTGTGCATCCTGGTAGGCTACACCTAGACATTGATAAATCAACACAATGTCTTTATAATAATATTTTTGTACTTTATTGCTCCTAAAAATGACCTTTGGATTTAGTGATACATGGCACTACTATTTATTTTTGCTTGCCTATTATTATTGTAAAACCACACCTCTTCTCTTTTTCCATTGTCTCGGAAACGAACGAAAAGTTCTTTGTGTTTGTGTTGAATGCCATTTCTCCTGTGCTTTGTTCTCGGCGTACGTTATTATTGTAGCTGTTTACAGATCCTCTAAATATTGCATATATGGCATGCGTCTTTATTAATTAAAAACCAACACAATACATTCAGGCAAATTATTGTATACATCTCATGTGGAATGATCTATGTAGGCAGGTTTCAGGATGTAATCACAAAATATCACAATGAAAATGTGGAGTAATCAGACAATAGCCTCATGGACTCATGGCAGTGCACCCGGCCCGTTATGATAGCTAATCAGCACATATCTGCATTATCAACCACCAGAACCGGACCGTGTGTGTGTGTGTGTGTGTGTCCGGTTGTCTTTTGAATGTCTCGAAAACTATTCTACAAACTAATGCACACTTGGCGGGTGTATCACTGGTTACCCAATTAACTTGGCATTTGGAATTTAGGCCAGTTTGGACAGTGTTCAACATAAATAAACTGTGAATAAAATTCAGCGACCGCACAATTATTAGAAGATAAATAATGCGACCACTGTGTGTAGCTGCAGTATAGGGGCGGGGCTTCACTTCTCTCAGTCAGCATGTCTTCTAGGGGCTACCAGTCATTCACTTAACACCAGATAAATCGTGAGAACCCAACAAAATTACTACATCTCATCAACTTTGCACATCATTTTAAAGTACATGCTAAGTAGGCCAACTTGAATCAATGCCTGCTACTGCAAAGGAGCTAGCAGAGAAGCTACTTTACCTTGACCAAAATAATTCATTAATTATTACAGAGTACATTAGATACTTTAACTGGATAGGCAGGTTTAAAGTTAAATTGTCTTGGTTTGGAAAAGAACATGCTTGCAAAACTTGTAGTTACTTAAAAAACCACAGAGTACCGAGCTTTTCATGATCTTAACAAATGGTACTGGGGTTAAGATGTTGTAGTAGCCTTGGATTGGACAAGTACACAGTAGGTCAGTAATAGGCTGTACAGTGTGTTTGTATATTAAGTGCTTTGGGGCCCTTCTGTAACTAATTTTGGGGTACAATGGTTCTGGAGAAAGCTACAAGCAGCAATATCACAGGCCAAGCAATCGGGCCAAACAGGCACATTTTGAACAGGCACAGTAGCTTTAAATAAAGAATTTAATTTCTCATAAACTGTCACTTATTTGATATCAGAAATTTCAACTCAACGGTCAATATTTGATTGGAAGTGAATGCCATTTATTCATGTGATTATATATAAATATTAATAATAATAATATAAATTAAAATTGACATTATTAACTACATTTTAACTAATGCTGAAAGCCAGATTTGTTTCTATTGACAGAAATATAGATCATTAGGCAGGCTCTCTTCCAGCATGAATTCTCTTTAAAATAGATTCCCATGGTTCCCTCGCCCATTCTGCAAGTTCTGACCAATAAAGAACAAAAAGAACAATAAATTCAATCTGCAGAAACAAGATTGTACCAGCTTTAGGTTTTAGATTGTACCGCAATAGGATGCACTCTGATATCTCAGAAGAGTCATTTAAACACATGTAATATTGTGACGTGAAATAAAAGAAACGATTATGATTAAAATATGAGCAGCACGTTGGTTTGTATCCACAAAGAAACATCCTAATGCATCCATCTAGTGGCCGCCGGTAACAGCTTTTAAAGTCTTCATCTTCCCCCATATTCCATTACATTTCATTTGGCTGACGCTTTTGTCCAAAGCGACTTCCGATAAGTGTATTCAACCATGAAGGTACAAACTCGCAACAGCAAGAATCACAAGAAGTATAGCTTCAAATAAGCTATACCACGTAAATGCAACATGTACTTTCAGCTGTCCAAGTCTTAACCCGAAAAATTTACTTTGGGGGGATTTACTTCAAATGCGGGGTAACTCCATGGAGTGAGTCCCATGGATGTATTAAGAGAACGTGAGTCCCTATTACAATAACATACACTTTTGTAAACACACTGAGGTCACATCCGTAAACAAGACGCCCCACGTGAAGAAAAGCAGAGCGTACCATTTTTACCAAGAGGGAGATAGTGAAGAATGTTATATAAATTTGCCTTAGCTAAATGTGTGCATATCGTTTTATGTATACCAGTTTAAAACGTATACTTTAATCGAAATACTTATTTAATCTTTTCTTTAATCATAAACCTTGTGTTCGCCTTTAGTCGTCTGTTGATTGCCCCTATGTATCGCATGGTTTCGTCTGTTTGTCCTTAAAGCCAGCTGGGGTAACTAAAGACCTTTAAACAGAGAGCAATTTCACAGGACGACGACGACGAATCTTCTCTTCAGAGTTGAGCTATTTTTGGTATCAGTCTCCTTTTCCGGAGACTTGAATGAGGTAAAAGTCGCGTTTGTTAACACATTTTATTCTATTTGAAATTGCGAAGCATTCGGCTGGTTCTGTTCGCAACTACTACGTCCATTTTGGTTTTGTTGTGGAGTGGAAACTTGAGTACAGTCGTCGAAGGTTCCAACTATCACGACAACGCCAATGTCAACGTATAGCTGCTATATAAAAGTAACAATGTTCATGGTTTATATTCGGCTGTTATAGCCTGGGCGTTTGGTCAAGTAACAAAGACTGTCATGTAAACAATGCCATAATATAAGCAGTGACGACTTTGACGGTTATCTATAAAATGTCTTTTGCAGTAAGGGCGTAATGCATGTTGTCTTACTGTACGTTTTGTTCGGGTTCTGGCGTGGGCATATACATAAAATGTATGCTACTGCATTAAATGTTGGCTACATGAAGTTATTGTTATGGTCTGCGCTGCTCAGATCACGTGTCACCCACTTCTAACGCGTGGATATTTTTTTTTTCTTTCCACGTGCACAGCAATGTAACCAACGATTTTCCATGTAGGAATGAGGGACAGGGAGCTGCAGCCAATAACGAGACTCCCCGTGTAGTTAGCCCAGCCTCCCTGATCCTTTGCTTTGTTTACATTACACTGCAGTCGAATCTGGATCCCTGAAGATCCCTCTATCCATCGAAATACAGTCTACAATTGACAGTATATTTCAAATCAGTCAAAACCATTCTAATCGTTGGTCTTTTTAAATCACATGTCAAATGTTTAGGTTTTATATTTTACCTATTATTCAGAAGATTTCTTATAATGAAGCAGCAGATGACAGACCTAATCCATAATCAGTTTTCTGGACTGTACTGCTCCCATCACTCTAGATAATCTCTGAAAATTGGCCTGCTGCTTAGCTGTGACCTAGCTGTCAAGTCTAGCAGATGATGTAATGAATGAGTTGCACAGCGGGGGATACATATAAGTCACACACTCCCTACACCCCACCCCCACCCCTTGAGCTATCTTTAAACCAAAAGAGCAGCGAGGGAGTGTGCATTCATTTTTGGCAGGAGATAACCATGACCAGGGACAGGAACACCCAAGGGTCACCCTGTCAGCACTGTCTTTTTTGTTTATTTGGGACAGTGCACATTAGTGCACATTAATGAACAATCTAACATTTCTGTACAGTGCTGGCAGATAATATTAGAAAGGCAGAGGCCTACTAGATTAAGGGTGTTACAGTAGTCAAGATACATTGTGGGGTTTTTATTTAGCCAAGTGTGGTGATTTGTTTGTTTGTTTTGATAACGTGTAGACAAGTTATATGGTGTAGTTTGGTTTTAGCTTGTGTTTTTCTTACAAATAGTTTTTCTTTCTTATGCTATGTGTTTTTTATTTTTATTTGTGTGGAGGACAGACAACATATAAACCGGTGTAACAGGATCGCTCTGCCGGTTGAGAAGCCCTCTGTTGTCCCATGTTGCCCTGGAGACACAATTGATCTCAGACAGGCCTGGACACAGTGTCCCTTTTGTTCTCAAGGAATACAAGCTTTTGTTTAAACCTAGTTATGGAAAAGGGTTCCGTTTGTGTCCTGACTTTGGATAGTGTTGTAGACGTCTGTGGCAGTAAACACTCAACTCAGGGACATTGAATCATCAGGTGTTTTTCCAAAGAATTACTTAATGTACTATTATCGAGTTTCACAAGAAGTTGATACAAAAGGCAGCTATCTCTGTTTCCATGGAGACTGGCCCACAATCTGTTTTTTATTGAGTGTGACTCGTGTTTTTGTTACAATCTGTTAAATACCCTGGCAACAGCAACTATTGCAGGCACGCTATTGAATGCTCTCTCACTCACTGACAGCCACACACTCTTTCTCCCTCTAATGGTGCTGACACACCAGGGAGACAGTCGGCTGTTGGCCAAAGTTGGGCCGACGATGAGTGCCCATCGCCCTAGTTTTTTGCGGTGTGTCCCCAAGCTGCAACCTCTGGTGCCTAAAAATGAAGCCAATGCGGAAGTGCAACAAATTGTAGTTCATCAAGTGGCCACATGAGGCTGGCTCAAAAAGGGAGTCAATCCCAATAGACTCCCATGTTAAAATGCCCAACTTTACAGTAACTTTACCGCTTTACTTTTTTGGTTTGTATAGATAATGTCCCCATTCTTGACAACTGCATATTTTTTCATAACTCACCCAGTTAAATTATATTTAAGCTTAAAATTCTGCATGATTTAAGGATGTGCCACTTTGAGTGACAGGTGGGCTGCTGTCTTTCAGTAGGCAAGCGTAGGATTCATTCAGCCCGCCTCAGCTCCATCCACACTCCACCTCTTTGCCCATTTTTGGATAAGCCGTTGTCCGGCACTGCCAACATGGTGACTGCCAGAGCCATTGGGAGCTGTCCACTTTGAGCTTCATGTTAGCTTTTCAGAAACTATACTTCATACAGCCAGTTTGTCCCGCATCGTCGACCCTCATTTGAATTTTTTCGGCAGAGCGTATCCGTGTCAGTGAGAGGAATCACTCTTGATTGGCTGTTCAGCTTAAGCGATTAATGCACAAAAACGGAAGTGAGTAAAGCAAGCAAACGCCTAAAGTTGAGAGGGCACACACATTCATTTTCATCTTATATGATCAATCCAATACGCAATAGGGCTGTCACAATAAGCCAAAAAGGACGTTTCCTATTCCTATAAATATTCCTATATTATACTGACAAATATTCCTTCTTAAAAAAACACAGGTTCGAACTAATTTATTTTTGCACATTATTTCCATAAAAAGGGGAAATGTACAACAAGATGCATAACTACTTGTACAGGTATATTTATTTCAACATAAACATGTCTTTTAAAAGATTTGCATACCTACACACTGAAATAAACTAATAATAATAGTGCACTATACCGTAAAACTTGGAGACCGTAGACCTCTCTCCCTCATTCTCTGCACCGTGGTTGGCGCTAGACTGAGACCCTAGCAAGCTAGCTAACTAACCAGCTGGCAAATTATTACAATTTAACAACTTAATGTTTAAACCAACCATGGATCATTTTGTTTTTCTCAGTAAATGCCATGAAAAGACCAAAACCAACCATGCGTTAGTCTGTCTCTCAATACTTTCTAACATCTGTACTCTTTGGCTCTCAGCCCCAAGCCTATTTTTTCAGAGCAGCTTCCACACAAAGGAGGAATGATCACCTTTCACTTAAAATTCTAAACCTGTTCCTGTGTTTATTTTGAAGGTAGTAAGAAACCCATTAACTTGTGATGTGCTGAACACGTTCACTTGGAATACATTTTAAGCAACTCATTCTGCTGAAGTTATAGCTAACAAGCTAAGGGTTGTAACCAACTTCTCATGTGCAGCTATATCCCTAAGATGCCTCTAAATGATGAGCGACCTGCATCCACATCCAGCGGTGAGGATCAAGGCAGTGATGTGGAGTCGTCGTCAGAGCGCTGTGACAGCATGACGTCGACCAGCAACCGTGAAAGCTTCACTAGCGACTGCTCCAGCAAGCATAGCACACCTTCCTGTGAGTTTGCCACCTCACCTTTTCTGGTCTCTCCATAAGCTCAGTAGACAACCTCTGACTTTTCATGTCCATGCTGGTTTTCCTTTCTCAGGAAAGGCCTGTTAGTTGGTTTGGTTTTTGCACTGACTCAGACTGCACTTTGACAATTAATATTTATAATTCCATTTTGTTTGTACTGGCTTCCAAGGGTGTTAAAAACCATTTGGTCTTCACTACAAGCCTAAGACGGGGTAAACCAATTAAAAAACGTTATTAAGGAAAGCAATGAGATCTAACAAAGCAATTTTAAGCAGAAGCATTGTTGTAGTTAATGTTTCAGAGCCTGTATTTTATCCACAATCACAGGACTTATTAACTTCACCATTCTCATCATGCAACTTCAACAGCCAATTTTATGCTCCCACATTTTTTGTTAAAGCTCATTTTCATCTATTTACAAAGTTCAATATTTGGTTCCCACAGCAAGCCCACCCAAAACCTTAACCCTGGATGTGGTCATGGATTCTGCCAGAGACCTGTCCAATCTCACCCTTGCCCATGAGATGATTGTGAACGGCAACTTCTGTCTGGAGCCGAAGAGCCTGCCTCAGGACAGGTATGTTGTGAAAAGTTCTCCATTTGGTCACACCCTGATCATGTTTTGTGGATTATCAGTGAACCTAAATGCCAGTTTGTCAGCTATGAGCTTTACAAAAACATAAAAGTGGACCTGAGCTTTGATTACAAATGTCAGGTTTTATAGTATTTATAGTTGCGGTTGCTTTGTACTATTCACTGATGGCGAGATGAAGCCCCATGAAACGCTGAAGCTTTCTGGCCAATTGGTTCGCAAAAAGGTTAATTTCTCGAGGCTTTATGGGCTCACAATACCACCTGTTGGTCAAAGAATGTAAAACAGGCAGATATATTACTGATGATCTGATGTTATCTGTGAAACTGTATTCTGTGCCAGTAAAAGCTTAGAAATGGCAATGAAGGAAAAAAATCAGTTTCCACATAATCCATTTATATAAATGTAGTGTGTATTTTCTGGTGGTATAGAATTATTGTATAACATAACTGTATATTAAACTAATTGCCTTGAGAGGAATTTGGCTATCAAATGTGTGTAAAACCTTTGGTCATAATACAATGATGGCAGGATGGGCAATGTTGGTATTCTAAAACTGTAAAGTGGCAGTGGTTTACCTGGGCAGAGGGCAGTGAACTTGCTTGTGTACTGTATATCATGGATGTATAATAAAACTGGTGTAGATTCGAACCACTTCCTGAACCATTCACATCTGGAAGCAAGGCTCCGGAGGCATCAATGGCGTGATTTGTCTAAAACGACACAAGCCCCGATACGCGCTTCATGGAAAACTTCTGGGATTTCTCTCTAACTTTTCACACTCTGTTATTAGCTCTGCTCACAGAGATTTAACCTTTTAATTAATTCTAAAACGGTTTCCCAGTATTGACAAGAGTATGTGTACACCTCATGGAAGGGAACCTGTTATCATAGAACACAAATGTGTGAAACTGATATGTGAGTTTTCAAAGGAACAAGAGACGGCGGAAATCCAAAGAGATGCCATTATATGTGCCCAACTGAAGGTGAATGACAAAAACGGTGAGAAATTATTAAGAACAGCTCAGACAAACTGCATCAATAAAGAGGAACCGCAGTTTAAATAAACTAGGGACATGACGTACATTTACAGTATATAGGGGCTTCTCTACTAATACCTAAAATGTCCAGCCATTGTTACACTGCCTGTAAAGGTTATTGCTACTTCAAAGTAAAGGGTATTCTGATGACTTCAGTTAAAGACAAGGTGAATTTACTCAAATTATGTCAATAGTTTAGTCCCCATATCTAATAAAAATAAGTACCTAATGTTTAAGTGTATTGATCAATATTATTGTAGAAATCAGATAGAGAGACAACCTTTTGATACATATATCTTATAATAAATGTGGATCTGGATTGCATTTTATAGTAAAGAGACGGATGAGAAATGATGCGTGCACCATACTTCACTGTTTCTACTGTATTCATTGACATCTGTCTCTGTTTATCTTAAGCACAACACTGAACACGCGAGTGAAGAGGACAGACATTAGAGATCAGGGGAGCAAAGGAAAGGAGGAGAATTTCTTAATTGAAGAGTGGACAGCAGCAGATAAGATTATATTTTCAATGCTCAACAAAAAGATTGATGCTGTGTTTTTTTTTAATTTTTATTAGGAGATCTATGTCTGTTATTTAGTACCTTGTGCATCATCCCTACTAAAGCCCATTTCAGAAATGGCCATTTTTTCTGACAGATTATATACTCAGCTAATCTAAATCCTCAATTTTCTTTTCTTTTTTTGTAGTTTATGGAAGATAGTTAGAGATATTGTCCACAAGGCCTTCTGGGACATCCTGGAGTCGGAGCTGAACGACGACCCACCTGAGTATGGGCAAGCCATCAGATTATTGGAGGAGATCAGAGAGGTCAGCACACACAATGTGATGTTTACAGCTTCACTGGATCTGTAGATTTTTCCATACATTTATTTGCAGCATGATCTATATAGCAGTCCTCTTACATATTAAAGATCCTTTTGTAACTGCTTCTCGATATCTCCGTCTTCTCCTTTTGTGACTGGTATATGTAGAAAAACGGCAACGATTGAGCAACATCACTTATTAATAAAGTTCTAAATCATGCTTTCTATCATTTTTCTCTTTGGACAGATATTACTGTCATTTCTTAATCCGGGTGCCAATCGAATGCGGACCCAGATTATGGAGGTGCTGGACATGGATCTGATTCGTCAGCAGGCTGAGAACGATGCTGTAGACATCCAGGGGCTTGCCTCTTACATTATCACCACCATGGGCAAGATGTGTGCGCCAGCCAGAGATGAGGAAATCAAGAAGCTCCGTGAAAGCTCCGATAACAAAGTGACACTGTTCAGGTAAATGCACACATGGCGTGTTAAAGCTTTTGAATTGATTATGACCAGATATTGTATTGTCAGTCTGAGAGAAAAACTTGAGTTTTCCTATTTAGCTATTTTATAAGAAGCAATTCAATCCCAGTGGCTTTTATTATTTATTTTTATCCTCCAGGGAGGTCTTCCGTGTGCTGGACCTGATGAAGGCAGACACAGTCAACTTTACAATCGATAATCTGAGGCCTGTGCTGCAGAGGCAGGGTGTTGAATACGAGAGGGAAAAGTTTCAGAGCATCCTGGACAAAACACCCAGTGAGGACACCATCTCTATAGCTTTAAATACTGTATTTTTTTTATTTTTTTTTACTATTTCTGTTGCCAGATATATGGTCAGTGGAAGAAACTCATAACATTCTGTTAATTGTCAGAAAAAGTATTACGAAACCAACTCCTCAATCTGTATTGCTGTGATAAAGGTGCTTTGGAGCACACCACCTCTTGGATCAAGTCAGCACTGGAGGAGCTGTCGACCACCATCCCCAAAGAACAGCCCAACGGTCCGGGGAAAGGACAGCGACTGGTGCCCGGGCCCTTTCAGATCCTCAACACTGCCTTTCTCAGCATCCTAACATGGGACTATGATAAGAGTCCACTGCCTGAGGTGCGTGTGTTTTGAATTTGCGTATGCAACTAACGGCTGTCACCTTTTTGTATATCAGGTGTTAGTTGTGAAATATACATATTGAAATATTCTTTTTTTATTTTACGGGGCGTTGCCTGCTGTAATTATCTTTTGGTGGAAGCCATGATTTTGCGTAGTCTTGTCGTTAACATGAATGTGTGAGGTTACGAAATAGTGTGCTTTAGAGGTGCTGGTAGGTGGATTAAATTTTGGACAGAACCTGTTTGTGCCTGTTTCCAGTCTTTATTCTAAGCTAAGCCAATCTTCTCTCAGCTCCATACTTGCGTACAGACATGACTCTAGATCCATCTTCTTATCTGATTTAAGAAGACAAATAAGTGTCTTTTCCAAAATGTCAAACTATTCTTAAGCTTCTTTTTCTTCTTCTCTAGACCTGGATGACTGATGAGACACGTCTGCGAGAGATTCAACGGAAGCTCCAGCAGTATCAGGCTGTGAACGAGGTCCTGCTCATTGTCTACAGCACCGTTGGAGGGCCTATCCAGGATCTGCCCTCCCTGTCTGACCGCATGAAGAGGATGATTAGTGTGCTGCTGGATGGGATGCATAGCCCGTCAGTTGACTTTTTTTTTTTATTTTTTTTTTTTTTTTTTTTTATCCATCTTAAATCCACAATGTGTATTCAAACATACAACTGATTATCATGGGTTATTTACCATCTACTTTACCAGAACTCTCCTCTCCTCTTCAATCTGTAGGGGCTTTAACCTAGAAGAGGCACTAAAGGGTGTCAGTGCTCAGATCTGCTGTGAGCTCAACAAGTCTTTAACAGAGAGGAACTACCCTGCCCTAACCCCAGCGTTGCAGGGCACCCTCACAGGCCAGATCTGCAGCATCACTCAGAAGGACAATCCCATCCGCACTCTCGTTGGTAAGATAGAGTGAGCAGGAGTGACTGTGTGCTTATTTGAGCCTTTTGCGGGACTGTAAAGATGTTTTCATATAATTTTAATTGGAAGAGGAATATGCATTGTGAGTAAAATTGTCAGTGTCGAGCAGAGCACCCCAAATTATTTTTTACTCAAACATGAAGGTTTGTTTGGCCTGTTATTTCCCTTTCTCTTATTCTCTTTGTGTCTGTGCAGAGGATCGTGTGCAGCACTACTTCATGGCACTCATCTGTGATCCTAAACCCCAGGTCAAACTTGAAACAGTACCAGCTGGCTTGACTGCTATCAAGCCTGAACTAGCATTGATGGGAGCAAAGTTCATCTCCCTGGTTAACTACAACAAGGCTGTCTATGGACCTTTCTACGCGGATATAATAAGAAAGCTGATGTTCATCAGCAACCCACCAGCAGCAAACCATCCTCAGGACACCACTCAGGACTCTATCACCTCCAATTAAAACCATATTCTGGCTTGTGTAGTCAAATGAGTCTTTTTTGTCTACTAGACATGGCTAAAGCTAAGGAGGTATTACCATAGCTAGGCAGTACAACTGCTGTCAGGCCACTGGAGTTATCTTCATCGTATTGTAAATGTAGTTTATCACTACATTTAGCAGTAAAGGCACTGCAGTGTAGGCGCTATGTGTTAGACATTTAACGTGACCTGCATCCTTTGTGATAAATGCTCTAAAATATGCTCTCTTGTGAATATTTACAGCTTCAAACCAGTGTAAGTGTGATCCATTTCTGAACCTTATGGTGACCCCTACATTGTAAATTTGTTTGTAGTCAGACTGTTGTTATTGTGGAGGGAGTCCACAGGGGGAAAGGGCAGAACCTTAGAATATATAAAGCATACAATAAGCTTTATGAAGCAAAAGGAATACGCTTGTATATTTAGAAAAGTAGCATATCAGATTACTTGTGTAACAAGTTATTTATCACTGTTAAAATTCTAAGGTATATATTTTATATATTATAACTATGACCACGTTTGAACATCTCAAGGCAAAACATAAGATCGCCCCTTTCCCATTGAATTAGTCCTTTTGATTGTTCTCCCTTTAACTTTATCAGCCAGAAAACGAAATGTTCTGTGTTGTTTTTAATCCACTGATATTACTAAGTAAGGAATTTAAAAAAGGAAGAAAAAAAAAAAGTTTCGGATTTTGACTTCGAAACAACCTTTGTCTGCATGAGTAGCTTTGTGTTGAGGTTAAATCATTTTCAGTTTTTACTTGAGTAACTTGTCGCATGTATGTTCTATAATTTACTTATCTGCCAGTTGAATACTTATGTTGATTCTGTTACATTTTGAGGTACTGTAGTTACAGTATTGCTGTGTTGGCTGTTAGAACCTTTGGGGAAATGAAAGGTGCTGAACTCAAAAGTGGGCCTAATGATGCACAAAGAAAAGCAGTTGCGTTCTTTTACATGAAAATGTTGGAAGTTGTTGTTCTCTTCTCTATCACTGTTATTATAATAAAACTTCAAAAAGACTACTGACCACATCATTTATTTGAGGAAAATTTGTTAATCTTAATGTGTTTATTTTTAATCATCTTTTTTTTCAAATACTTTTACCTCAATGATTATCTTTCGCTAGTTCAAATGCTATTCAAAATTATTACATGTATAGAACAAAACTGAAATAAAAAGCTACATTAAACCATAATACATCAACTATTCAGAATTTTAATAAACATGTTTTTTGCCTTGGACATCCCTGATTACATGCTGCTGTTTGAGGGACGTTATAATGAAAATGAGAAACTGGAACATTTGAGATTTAGATCCTTAGGGATAAAATAAGGACCAAATTCATTAAATGTAACTAATATCTTTAAATGGAGATACAGTGGGGGGATTTTGATTTAGACTTTATATTCAGAAAGTAGTAGTGCTTTGCAAGTCTGACCACAAGCTGATTTATTCACAGCAATATACAATTATGTATGGCTACTTATACTTGCCTTATCAGTGCATCCGTATATTGTGCTTGTGGAATAAACATGCTCTCATCTCTTCCTGTCACTAGGCAGTAATGTTACCTTAAAATGCAGTCCGAAAATCTTGCAATTCAGGAGTTTCAAACAAAAATGGAAAACCTTTTGGATTACCAACGAATGTAAAATTTAGCAGACGGAAAGCATTGAGGCAGTATCAGAAATTCAGAAGAAAATAAGTGCTGTACACAAGTACTTTTGGTTAAACTAACAGATTAGTAAATGGCTAAAGTAATGCGAAAAAGACGTATTAATGAGTGAACCGACTAATATCCGGGCAGAGGAGGAGTCCATGAAAGCAGCATCAGTTTGCCCAGTTACAGAATCGTGAATGCATGACTTCACTATTCACGTGATTGAAATCTCGCCACGCAATTGGCTGCTTCACACCGGGGCAGTTGTTTTTGTTGTTGTGAATCAGGAAGCTCTCTTCTTTCAAAATTGGGCGTGTAGTACAACGTTAACAGAGAAATAAATTGCCCTCTTTTACTGATAAGCTTCTTTAAAACGTGACTTTCAGCTATAAACAGTTCAACAAATACCTTCCTCGGCAAAGGGCAAAGAAAAGAAGACATTCGTAAGTAACAAACCGTTAACTACTAGTGGTTACTTTCTTTGTTTTATTTTTCAGTAACGTTAGCTAGCTAGGTCAAAATGAGTAAACTTATAGTGACAAGTATTGACATAAGCAGTGTGTCAGTCTAACCTAGGTGAATGATAAGATGAAAGGTCGCGATAGTATGTCAGCATAGGTAACTTTAGCCCTGACGTGCAGTATTTGTATTCACTTTCACATTCAGTGACACTGCAGAGCTGTGTAAAAGTAGCTCACTTTTGATGATACTAAAGTTACATGCTGTTCATAATAAATGAATCGATAGCCAGGTCGGTAAGCTTTCTAAATTGTATTACTTTAGAACAAAATAATATGGAGACTGCTTAAGCTCTAAAGGTAATGGGTACGGGGTAAGGACTCTGTGAACAGCTAATAAGCTCTTGCATTTTCACTTTTAGGATCTTCCCCTTCCTCTTCTTGTATTTCTATTTGCGGCACATATTAGAGTCAGTAGTGGAAACTAACTACGTTACTTACATATTTCCATTACATTTCATTATACTGAAATGGGACGTCCTGCATAATGAGTACATTGACATTTGGTACTTTAAGTATATGTTGATGCTTATACTTTTGCACTCTTACCTAAGTATCATTTTGAATGCATCACTGTTACTTGTAACAGAGTATTTATACACTGTGGTATTACGATGGTAAGAGTACTTATTTCACCACTGGTCACAAGTACACTATATAAATAGTGTCTGCATGCTTTGTGTATTTTGAGGCTGTTTGTCATGTAGGTCTGCAACTAACAATTATTTTCATCATCATTATTATTATTTGTTACTGTGAGAGTTGCAAAATATCTTGTGGCTGAATGGGAGAAAATATTTGCAGCCTTTCCAAAATCTTGTGAAAAGTCTTCCCAGAAGAGTATAGAGGCTGTTATGGATATATTACTGTACATACCGTAGTTTTGGAATGAAATGTAACAATTATACATGGCTGTAATGTTTTGGTGTCCACATACTTTTGGCTATGTTGTGTGTATATCACTGAAGTTTATCAAACTTCCAGGTATCTCCTCCATTCATTTGCAGTGTACCAGGATCCTGCATGGTGGCCGTGTTGTGCAGAGATGGCGTTGGAGGAAGGGGCACGGAGCTGTCTGCTGCGCGTTCGCCACAGACTGGAGCAGGACATAAAGCCCTCCTACCTGATGGACCATATGATCAGTGATGGTGTGCTGACTGTGGATGAGGAGGAGAGAATCAGGAACCAGGTGAGCCTCTGCTCAAGCTGAGAAGGTGAAGGGGATTTTCTATGTTGCTGCTTTTTGTTCCTGATATTATCAAAACTGACACACGTTTGCCACCAAATATGATCAACATAAAGCTTTTATCCTAGATTCATTTGGTTGAAAAATTGTTTTGCGTTTTCCCACTGTTATTTGAATAATCCATTTTTATGCAATCTTGCTCTCCTTTCCTCCTCTTGGACTTTGTCATTGTCCATATAGTGAGTCACCGTCCTCCTGATTTGGTTTACATTTTCCCACTTTATCTTCCCAATTAATGTCCAGGATTTCAGGGTTGTTCAAGACAAAACTCCTCACCTTCCTTTTCACTTGTTGCCCTTGGAGTCTTTCAGCAATTAGCTGGCTCTTTTTTTTACAGAATGACAGTTGAGCAGATTTATCTTTGGTTATGCTGAGGGTAGTCTATGTCCTGGACGTTCCACTTCCGGGATTGCTCCGGTGCCGCAGGAAATTCCGCCGGATGCATGTATGTCCGTTTCCTTCCTCTTTCTTTGTGTTGGAATTTTAAACTCCGGTGTATTCATGAGGACTATGGTTAACTGCTCCTCAGATCTCTGCAGGGCAAATCCAGACAGCTAGCTAGACTATCTGTCCAATCTGAGTTTTCTCTCGCACAACTATTTTACAGCGGCTCTGTGCGGAGCTTAGCGCCGCCCATGACAATTGTGATTGGTTTAAAGAAATGCCAATAAACCAGAATATGTTTTTTTCCCATCCTGGAATGCTATTTGGACTAGCCAGACCCTCCTCCGCTCCGCAGCGTGTGGATGGTCTGGCAAAGCGAGACTATGCTGAGGGACACACTGAAAGAATACATATTAGCAGCTGTATGAAGTGAACTAGCAGCATAGCCCATATGTTTTGTTAAAAAATCCATCTTTTTATCTTCACCCCGGTCTCTGATTTTAGCACCAAGAATCAGATATATCTTCTATCTTCTCTACACTCTGTGGGTCTGACCTTTGCGCCTCCTACTCCTGACTGTAACTGCGTATGTTTATTATCTATGACTATCAATGGCTTATTTTGACTTGAGCAACATTAGAAAATGTCATGCTTTTATTGTATGACATGGTGGGTTTATTTTTATACATTGTGACTGTTAAAACAACATGCATATGCCTTTAAAAACTTGTTCTGTGTCAAAAATTGCAAATCATAGATGTTTTCACTAGCTCATATGAGAATCTTCTAAATAGCAGCATGTAAAATGCATGTTATGAAGTCCACGTCTCATCTCTAATCTCTCTCTCTCTCTCTCTCTCTCTCTCTCTCTCTCTCGCTCGCTCGCTCTCTCTCTCTCTCTGTGTGTGTGTGTAGCCCACCAGGAAGGATCAGGCTGTGGCCCTGCTGGAGCTGCTGCTTAGGAAGGACAACCGTGGCTACATCTCTTTCTACAATGCCCTGGTCAAGGAGGCATACAGTGATTTGGCCAATCTGCTACATGGTGACCTACCGCAGACGTTACCCGGTGCATGTAAAAGCTCCTCTGATGGCTGCACATCTTATGGTGAGAAAAAGGAGCTTTGGGTGTTTTCACCAAGTGGAGAGAACGGAGGTTGTGCTGTCAGTGCTTGGGAGTCTTTGAGTGTTAGTGGGGGAAAAAAGTAATTTGCAGTGATGATGATCGGTTGCATGCGCTGTTTGGGTCAGAATTGTCGGGTTACTGCAGTAGCTCAATACAGTACACCATGAGATCTTGAAAGCTCAATTTTAAATTCTTTAAAGTGTCATTTTGGAAGGTTGAAAACCTTAGCACTTATTGAGTGTTTCTGCCCTTATTGTCCTAATGATTTAGGTCTTGTCTGTCAATTCCTCTCCTTTTTCTCTAACAGTCCAGACGGTGCTCAGTGAAGGTGGCGTACCACAGAGGCCCGTGGTGTTTGTGAGCCGGCCAGAGTTTGTGAACCGCGTCAGGGAGAAACTCTACCGGCTGCAGAAAGAGCCTGGCTGGGTCACTGTCTTCGGCATGGCAGGCTCAGGAAAATCCGTCCTGGCGGCTGAGGCTGTCAGACACCATGGACTCATCGAAGGTGAATACTCTTTGACTGGCTGACACTAACTATTGGCATACATAGTGAAACTATAGAAAGAAAAAGCATTCAAATCCTGGACTGATTTTCATTCTCAATAATGTTACAATCTCAAACATGTTTGCCTGATTGTCAGTTTGTGGTAGCTTTTCAGCTCTTACCTCTCTGACATGTCTTTCTCCTCCCTTTTCCTCTTCCATCTGCAGAGTGCTTTCCCGGAGGGATCCATTGGCTGTCCATTGGCCAGCTGGACAAACCAGACTTAATGGTGAAGATCCAGTCATTGTGTTTCCGTCTTGAGCAGAGCCTGGATTCCCCCTCCCTCCACCGGCCCCCCAACTCTCTGGATGAGGCCAAGGAGCGCCTGCGCTACCTCACCCTGCGCAGATATCCAAGGTATCCAGATATTACTATATGTTTGGATAAACAGATGGATATTACTGTTGTTTAAATTTGACTAAAACACACAAGGCAAATGGGCTTGTTGATTTTAAGCATGGACTAAAGCCACAGCAAAAATGTAAGCAATAAATACAAAACAAATGGTAAAATATGGAGAACATTTAGCAGCAACAATTACCTGATACCACACCATTATTTTATATAGTATCCACAAGCATATAAAATCATTTGCCATTGTTTTCTGCATAATTAGTCAAAATAAGAAGATACATTTAAAAAGAAATACAAACCGGACAAAAAAAAAAGTAATTTAAAAAAAGAAGTTTGGTAGCAGTAACATTTTGCAATAAAATATCTTAAAATAAAAAATAATAACGAGAAAATGATAAAAACATAAAAAACGTGGATGGTATTACTCAGATTTAAAAGATAGATATATATTTATTTATTTAGTTATTTATTGAACCAAAGACACACATAAGTGGTGGCAGTAAATGTGGTTCTGGGAAATTTTCCAGTAGATGTCATTTGGATATATACTGTAAATGATAAAATACTGATGGACGATGGAGAAGATACATTTGTCTTCCTGTTCTTAATCAACTATGTCTACATGTGGTGCAAATACATACTCTTATGTTTGGTAATCTGCCATAACACAGGCCACTGTAGGTGTTGTGGTAAACAATGTTTCATAGTTTTCTTGTCTCTGATTACTTGTCTGTTTCTGTTTGGGCTTCAGATCTCTGCTGATTCTAGATGATATCTGGGACAGCATGGTACTAAAGGCGTTTGATATCCACTGTCGGATACTTTTGACCACCAGAAATAGAAGCCTCGCTGACTCTGTTAGTGGTATGTGCCCTATTTGTTTTGATCTGGATACTACACACAATTGAATAAATTAAACCTTTTGTGATTATTTTATTTACACTGGAAAAGACATGATGAGCCTTCAAAAATGTATGTGCTGTGCATTTATCAGAATTTGCTATTTCAATTTAATGTTTCTGTTTTTTTATTGAGAGCTGCTAAACTGTGTTTCGTTGTTGTGAAACAACGACAATGAAGATGTATTCTTTTCTATTTTATTTTGTAGGTGCCAAATATGAGGTGGAAGTGGAGAGTGGTCTGGATGAAAAGAAGGGACTTGAGATTCTTGCTCTGTACACTAACACTAAACTCCACGGACTTCCTGAGGAAGCTTGCAACATAGTCAAAGAATGCAAAGGTCTGTAAACTGAAACGTTTTTATACATGCATGCAATCCTTTATTTTTCCCCCAATATAAATTACAGATATTGTTACATATACAATTTGGCATATATATCTAAAATATTTGAATGTTTCTCATAGGATTATACAAGAAAAAAAGACCGGATTTCATTCTGCATTTGCTCAAATGTAAATTACCCTTTAGAAATATTAGTAAGTTGTCCTCTTGCAGATTGTGATATTGTGCCTTTTAAAACACACTTTTTTCTGCTTTTCTGTGCCGCCATCTCAGGTTCCCCTCTGGTGGTGTCCCTGATCGGGGCTCTTCTCAAAGAGAAACCCAACCGTTGGCGTTACTACCTCAACCAGTTGCAGCAGAAGCAGTTCAAGCGTATAAGGAAGTCATCGTCTTACGACTACGACGCCCTGGACCAAGCCATGGATGCGAGCATTGAAGTCCTACCTGACGAACATCGAGAGCTCTACAAGGACCTTAGCGTGTTAGAGAAGGACATCAAAGTCCCTGCAAAGGTTTGGCTACACAACAAGAGCTATGACTTGGATGTTGCATTATATATTATATTTGGACAAATAATCAGGATAATCTTGCTCTAAACAAGGACACACAGGCTACAATGTTATTCCTTCTTCCAGGTGCTGTCTGTTCTGTGGGACCGGGAGCCGGAGCACGTGGAGGACATTCTCGAGGAGTTTGTCAACAAGTCTCTGCTTTTTGTGGACAGTAACAATAAACCCTACCTGTACTACCTCCATGACCTCCAGCTGGACTTCCTGGTGGAGCAGAATCGCACCCAGCTCGAGGTAAGTTTGGATGCAACCTTACAAGAGCTCAAACGTTTGGATTTTAATCTTTTTGTAAAGTGGGCAAATGTGTGTCTGTGTGTGTGTCTGTGTGTGTGTGTGTGTGTGTCTGTGTGTGTGTGTGTGTCTGTGTGTCTGTGTGTGTGTCTGTGTGTGTGTGTGTGTGTGTGTGTGTGTGTGTTTCAGAGCCTCCACAATAAGGTGGTGCATCAGTACCAGCAGCACTACAGAGATGGTCCTCCCACCTCAGGAGATGAGGAATGTCTCTACTGGATCAGATTCCTGACCCACCACATGGCCAAAGCCAACCTCTCCCAGGTAACACACACACACACACACACACACACACACACACACACACACACACACACACACACACACACACACACACACACACACATTCCAAATTCCAACATAATTTTCCCCATTTCTGTCATTTAAATGAACAACTAGTGATAATTGAGCTTGACAATGAACCAAATGAGTTGTAAAGTATTTGTAGAACTGTATATAGCTTTACCTAATGCATAACAGTGGAACACAGTTCATTAAACTGCACATACGTACCATTTTACCTGTATTTCTACAGGTATATATCAATGTAAATTCAATTCAGTTTTACTTTATTGGCATGAAAGTTTCAATAACCGTGTTGCTAAAGCATCTCTCTCTGACTCCCTCTCTGTCTAGGAGCTCTACTCCCTCATGTTTTCTCTGGACTGGGTTAGCATCAAGGCCCAGATCATGGGCCCAGCTCACCTCATCAATGACTATGTGGAATATGGACCCATTCTGGACAAAGAGGTCAGCAGATAACATAACTGTACTATGTATGAAACAAAGCAAATTTGGTGACTTTGTGTGTTGTTGATTTTTTCCACTGTCACAAGAGAGAAGATTACAGCAGGTGAGGGTGACACCCATTCCCCTTTTATTAAAATATGAACTTTGCCCAGATATGAGTCCATCTTCAGGGAAAATGCAGGTTTAGAAGTCCATCTGTCTTTCTTTGCCTTGTCCTCTCCTTGAATTTAATCAAACTAGTGCAGTGCCTATTGAAAATGTGCCTGTTTTGAACGGGCCGATTGCTTGGCCTGTGGTGTAGCCTAGGCCTACCCCAAAATTACTTACAGAAGGACCCCAAACCACTTAAAATGCAACTCCCCTGTATACCCTACTAAACTTACTTCCCCCTAGTTGTTTTTGATTATCTCATTTAGAAACACACGTTTATTGCCCTACCTTGTTTTTGCTGTCCCTGTTTCCTTTCCAATTTTCATAATTGCAAGAGGGCAGATTTAAAAATTGGCAAATGGTTTTACCAGACACGAGTGGGGAAGCATTGGGCTATTATGCATAACTCCCACACCTGTTTTACCAGGACGTTCATAGTAAAAAGGCACTGGCAACAGTAATTTAGGATTTTTATGCCAAAGTAACAATTTAATCTTGTGTCCAATGTGTAGTTTCATCAGTATTTTTCAATAAGCGTTTATCTGTACAAGTTACAGGTATAATTAAGTACGGTATAACTGAAAAGTGTGCTTTATGGATGACATGTATGATGATTTCTGAGAAGACTGAGTCATTTATGTAAAAACAACTTTTAAATAGAAACAGATAATATTCACAAGCTAGATTTAGAATAAGGATTTTCATCATCATTTATATAACACTTTACTAAGACAACGTTTACACAACACTGAGTAAATGACTTGCATGACAAAAGCACAAGCAAAAAAGAGTATAAGGCCAAAACCCCTTGGGGTTAGGGTGACGGTACAGCGCTGTAGAGATAGGGCTGGCAATGTGAGACTAGGGTGACGGATATGTAAACAGGGACAAACGTAATCAATACACAAAACAATGTGTTAACATCAAGAAATTATTTAAAGATTAAACTTCCTTTATGGTGCTTTGTGAAGTATAGTTGTGCAGAGTTTCTCGTCAGTGTAACATACAGCAGACTTATTTTCTGTCCCCACAGAACAGTGAAGTGCGCAGTCAATTCCAGGAGTTTCTCTCTCTGAACGGCCACCAGCTGGAACAGCGTCCTTTCCCTGACGTGGTGCAGCTTGCTCTGTCTCAGCCACATACCTCCGAGGTCTACAGACAGGCTCTACTGCAAGCACAGGACCGGGCCAGCACGGGGAAACTCTACTTTGACTGGCTGTATGTAAATTCAATGCATCTAAAATGGAGTAATGCAATGACACAAGATTATCTTATTCAAAGTGACTTAGGGAGATGAATGCATTCAATTGGTCTTCTGTTTGGATTTGATTTATCCAGTACAACATAGTTCTAGTAAACTGAACAATAACCTGTATATTAGCTTTATATTCAGCCTTATTATAAATTGTACAGAAATACAATACAAAAATAGTGATCATAGGCTGCGTATCCCAGGTTGGACTGATACTGTATTTGTGGGGGGGTTTTTTGCACAGGAATAAGAGCAGCGTAGAGAATCTGTCCCGTCTGGTGATCCACCCCCACCAGGGCTCCATCTACTCCGCCTGCTTCTCCCACGATGGAGCCAAGATCGCCTCCAGTGGAGCCAGCAAGACACTAAAGGTATCAAAGCAGACACGTTTCTGTGTGTGTGTGTGTGTGTGTGTGTGTGTGTGTGTGTGTGTGTGCGTGCATGCATGCAAATAGTTTCCATGGAGACCAAATACTAGGGAATATGTAGGGCAATCCACTTTTATTGCTAGATGATGTTATTAAAAGAAAATTCTGCTGCATCCACTTGAAATACACTGCATAAAGTGTTCAAGTATCTTGTATACACATATTTATTATGTAACTGTAGGTTTGGGTTTCAGATTTTATCTTTAGTATTGTTAGTCTGGGCATATACATCAAAATTCCCATAGGGGGAATTGCTTCACTGCATATCAATGAAGATGTGTCCAAAAGTGATAGTAAACACAGTGAACATTAGGAAGTCATTCACTCATAAATGATCCAGTTTAATAGACTTCTAGAAATTTTTTTTGTAATACAGCTTCCACAGGAAAAGAGTTTGTGTTCCTAATGGGTGATACTAAACTTTTACTGAATATACATATTGTTGTGTTACTGCTGTCATCGTACCTTTCCGCTCAGGTGTTTAAAAGCACCTCAGGTGAGAAGCTCACAGAGATCCAGGCCCATGATGACGAGGTGCTCTGCTGTGCCTTCTCCCCTGACGACCTTCTACTAGCAACCTGCTCCAGTGACAGGAAAGTCAAGGTAAGCAGATAGCTCACCCATTGTGACCAGCTTGATTTCAGCAACACACAGGCAAGTTCAGTACACACCAAACGCATAATTTTTGTTTGTCATTTTATCATAACATTTTTGACACTGTGTGTCTCTTACTGCAGGTGTGGAACGTGGAGCGATCCATGCTGCTGAGGGTCTTTGAGGAGGAGCATGAAGAGCAGGTCAACCACTGTCAGTTTACCAACACGACACGACGCCTCCTGCTGGCCACCTGCTCCAACGACAAGTTCTTGAACGTCAAGGTGTGCGAGTTTGTTGTTTGCCTGTCTTGTGTATCGTTTAAATTATTTCTTGTTGACCTTCCCTCCTTTGTGTGCTGTGTAACCTTCTTTCCAAGTATGTATTTTTTTGCCATACATTGCACTAAAAGAGTAAAATATATATGCTGGTGGCCCTGTGAGCTCAACGCACTTCAACTTTAGAAAACGCAAGCATCTGTGCTACTTGCAGCGTTTCTGTATTTGGTTGTATTTTTTTCTATTTGGTTATCTCCCCTTGCATGGCGTTTCTGTAATTGGTTTCACTCTCGGGGCCATCGTAAAAGTAAGCTTATACTGTACAGGTAGTAGAGAGAAAAGTAAGTTACTGTACTCATTTTGTTACAACAAGCAACTGCCTCTCTCTCTCTCTCTCTCTCTCTCTCTCTCTCTCTCTCTCTCTCTCTCATATCTATCTTTATATATCTCTTTCTCACTGTATTTCTCTCTGTTTCTGCAGCTGTGGAACCTCAACAAGCCATCCTCCCAGAACACCATGTTTGGCCACTTTGAGCCAGTCAACCACTGCTGTTTCTCTCCCGATGACACCTATTTGTCCACTTCCTCCAACGACGGTACCGTCAAGGTGATTGCCATAAAACTAGATACTTGTAAAGCTGTCCTAATGACTAAACATATTGGGCTGGTAACTAAGTATCTGTATGTATGTATGTATGCAGCTATTTCAGATGTTGTCTGCCAATGAGTGGAAGACAATCAACGTGAGAAACATGTTTGCAGAGAGTGATGAAGAGGTCCTTGTCAAGTGCAGCACCTGGACTGCTGACGGCAAACGCATCATATGTGCAGCCAGGAACGCTGCTCTGGTAAGCATTTTGAAATGTGAACATTTGTTTGAAAGGGTATATTAGGGCTGCTCGATTATGGAAAAAATCACAATTACAATTATTTTGGTCAATATTGAAATCACAGTTGTTTAACACGATTACTCATTGACTTTTGGAAAGATGTTGCAATTATTGAACTTAAAAAACAGTCCCATCCCATTTGAAATGTTTTTGTCATTCAGAACACAAGACAAAATAAAAGTTTACTTGCAAAACGTATTGTGCAAAAATAATTATAATTTTCAAGATTATTATTGGTTTTTTTTCATTAGGAGCCGTCGTTATTATGATTACAATTTCGTTGAATTGCACAGCCCTAGGGTATATTCATATTTTAATGATTGGAGATGCAGTCTACTGTTTGCTGTAGTGTGCTGTTGATGTGTGGGAAGTACTGAATGTGTGATAAAGAGGGTGTGAAGGGTTTGGGTGTGGATCTTTCTCTCTCTCGTCGTACATGTCTCAGCTGTACAGATTAAAATCTAACACCACAGGGTTCACTTTGTCCTACTTGTCGTTTCATTAAAGCAGACAGGGAAGAGAGGCTGTTTGTCACTTTGTCTTCCAGAGAGTCTAAAGAATGTGTGTCCTGGTTGTAAATGTGAACGACCCCTCCCCTGCCGAGCTTTCCAAAATCAGTCAGTCTTGTCCTGCAATCAGTCTGTCTGTGTCCTCTATATGTCTACATTTGTTTGTATTCTGGGTAAACAACCCAGCAGACAAGTCTGAGCTCATTCCTTTGACTTTAAGGAGAGGGAACACAGGACTTTAATGTTGCAAGTTTGCACAACATAACACTTTTTATTGTACAGTACAGCTCAATACACACACTCAGTATATACAATACATACTATGTACGTAGATTCACATTGGCATGCTTTATATTATTAGCTGACTTTAACGTATATCACAGACTGGTATCAGCGTAGATAAACTGAAGTACAAAAATGCCAAAGATATGTTTGAGGACATTTAGAAACATTGTAGCCGTTACATAGTTTGTCCGCCAGGGAGCAAGTTTGTTTTATGTTATATTTGTTTAAATAATATCCAAATTGTTTTTAAACTCTCAAATATTCATATTGGCCTCAACAATCTAGTATTGGTCTACATAGGACTAATTATTGGTGGGTGCATAAGTAAAATGCCATTATGCGTCGATTATTTTTAAAACTGTAAAATGATTGCAGCTTTTTAAATATGCTGGCAGTGGAAAGGGTAGACATATTGTGCCCAGACCGAGTACAGTCTGATTTGCTGTCTTTTTGTCGCTGTTTGTCAGGTGTTTGATGTGGAGACATCGGACATGTTGTTGGAGATCAGAACGAATCGTCTGAGCACGGTGCAATACTGTCACGCCTGTTCTACCAGTAACCTGCTGGCGATCGCATTCTCAAACTACGCTGTGGAGGTACAATACACACAATCGCACTATATATTTGGTGTCCTTTTTATGATCAATATGTTCAAAACATCAGTAGATCATGTTTTATATTTCATCGATCATGAATTTATATTTTTCATTTTATCATGTTATATTGTTGAAAGAATACATGTATAAATTATTTTTATATTTATTGTTTGTTTTGTTATTTTTCTTTCTGACCCATTTTCTGCATTTCTTGTGTATGAACTGTTTACTGCACTTACTGTACCAAGTATCTGTACTGTATCTAAACAGTGGTGAATAAGTGGACAGTTGTCCATCTGTGTGTGTCTTCCAGCTGTGGGACTTGGAGGCCAATAAGAAGATGGCTGACTGCAGCGGGCACCTGAGCTGGGTCCAGCGTGTCCAGTTCTCTCCTGACGGCTCACAGCTGCTCTCCTGCTCTGATGACCAGACTGTCAGGGTAAGACTGACTCAGTGCATGTATTATACTGTGTCTGCAGCTTGCACAGATATTGTCAGTGTTGCTCTAATTACCGCTTGTGAAATCAAAGCCATGCTAACACTGAACATCACAAGTTGACTAATTGCACTCTGTCCTCTCTCTGCCAGCTGTTAAGTTTCAGTGCAGGAATTATGTCGTAGCTTTTGGTGCAACAATTTTTCTTCTGAAAACAAGTAATTACATAACATCTATATTTGTAGTTTAGCCTGGACTTTATGGTTTTTAAGGATTATTATTATTATTATTAATTACAGATATTGTGTTATATCAAGGTGGTAAAAACATGTTTTTATTTTGATAAATAGTATTTTGTGTGACAAATGACAAACTATCCTAATTCTCTATTTCACCCAAATTATCATCATTATTTTGGTGACAGTATTGTACAGTAGGTCATATGCAGCACTTTTTAAAACCAGTGTTATGTTAAACAAAATTGAAATCATAATTAAATCAAAGACAAGTAAGAATTTTTAAAAGAGTAAGAACTAACTGGGGCAAGGAGGCATCAATAACCAGAAACCAACTTTAGATTGAAATACAGTACAAATCTTGGGGTCGGATTATGCTCGATCAGAACTAGTTCTTACGACGTCCTGCTCGCCCACGTGGAAATCAAATGTGTTTACGGCTACACTAGGCGTTGGAGTGAAAAGCTGGCCATCATAGAGAGGGGGGAGACACAATATCATTTAAATATGGGGATAATGGATAATGGGACACAGCCCCACTAATCCGACGTTGGAAAGGTGTGGGGTTCTAGAAGCTATTTGACTATCTGACAAACAGTTCTGATGGAGTACACTGGCCCCTAAAACATGACCACTGAGGCGACATCTACCCCAACAGCAACTGAAACCATCCTTAACATAACAACTAATATAGGCCAAGTGCATTTCATTTAGGAGAAAGTATGGCCCATTTCTAATCCAGCGAGAAGACCAGAAAATTCTTGCTTAGGTGTCTATTACCAGTGTGTGTTTTGGTGCTGTCAGACGCAACCTGGAAATTCAGTTGCCAAACAAAAAAATGTATGACACAGATACTGATGTCTTATTTATTGCCACAGACAGGTTATTCCCAGTTTATCTTTGCAGCAAAAGGATGTCAGTCAATAGATTAATAAGCAACATCGCTGACATGTAAACTAATATGATGCAGAGGTTTTCTCACCCAAGCTCAACTCCTCTGCTTAAATACAGGTTACAAAGAAGTAATTTAGGAGAAAAGTGAATGTTGGCTGTAGCTCTTTCAGTTAAAATGTCCATTATGTTCTACTCAAGTACTTTCCTGTCTTGTGTTTCTTGTAGTTATGGGAGACTAACAAGGTGCACACCTCCTCAGCTGTCTGCCTAAAAAGAGACTCAGACGTTCTCTTCTATGATGAAGAAATCATCGTGTCAGCTGCAGATAACTGCAACAGACTGCAGGTGAGCCGGAGGGAAAATAAAGAAGAGGGACTGAATTAATGAATAAAAGGCGGTGGGCTGGTTGAAGCAGGAATGTGAAGCTGGAATGTTTGTTTTCTTTGAGATTGAGTGCATACAAGTATTACTGTACTATAATGTGCCTTTTATCAGGTTGTCATAGAAAACTCTCTGTGTGTGTGTGTGTGTGTGTGTGTGTGTGTGTGTGTGTGTGTGTGTGTGTGTGTTTGTGTGTGTGTCTGTCAGGTGCGTGATGGCAGGACAAGATCAGTGCTGTTCCAGTCGGAGGAGAAGTTGTCCAGGATCCGGTGTACGTGTATGTGCAGACAGCCCTCTGCTGTGGCCCTGGGCCAGGAAGATGGCACTGTAGAGGTAGTAAACACATTTAGACCTACAGTACACGCTGTATGTTTTTGTGTGTATGTAACACAGCAGTCAAATGGGTTTACTTAACTTCATTTCCTCCCAGCTCTGATTTTGTCATCTAACTCTGAGCAAGAAAGCGAATAGGCTTATTTTCCCCAATTTGGAAGTTATTTGTAAATCCTACATTTTGCACGTATTTCACACAGCACTTTCAACTTCAAAAAACAATAGCTCTAATATATCCCACTAGTGCACTTTGTGTCTATAAAGAGCACAATTAACAACCATGCAAACCATTACATTTTGAACTAAAGGTTTTACATTCCCGTGTGTGCGTGTGTGTGTGTGTGGGTGTGTTCTTGTTTAACTACATTTGTGGGGTCCAAAAACCGGGAATACAGTATACTTGTGGGGTCCCGACAGCTTTGTGGGGCCAAAATGCTGGACCCCACAACTTTAAAGGGCTGTTTGAGGGTTAAGACTTGGTGGTAGGATTAGGGTTAGAATTAGGTTATGGTTAGGGTGAGGGTAAGGGTTAAGGTGTGTGTGTGTGCGTGTGTGTGCGTGCGTGCGTGCGTGCGTGTGTGTGTGTGTGTGTGTGTGTGTGTGTGTGCGCGCGGATGCCATTTGGCTGTAGGAGGTGTTTTTCAGACTGTGTTGAGTCATGAGATGTGACATTAGCACTGTCACCCTTTTTATCGGTCCTGTCAGCTGTACGTCAGGTCAACTCAAAACACCTCTTTCTTCTCCCTCTCCCTCCACTCCTCGTTGTTCTGCCTTTCCTTTTACCTACTCAACGTTCTTCACTCTTGATCTCTATTTTCATATTTTGCCATCTCTGTCACACACCTTTTTATTTTATTCCCATTTTTGTTTTGAGTATCTCTCTTCCTCCTTTTGTTCTGCCTGTCCCCTTTGCTCGTCCACTCTTTGTCTTTGTGATGAATTGTTGTTGGCGGGCAGAGAATGAGGTCCTAGTCTGTTTGTGGCACGTGTGAGTTTTTTGCGTAAAGTGCATGTGTTGCATGTTATGCACATATTGCAATTGTTAAGGACATCCCCAAAAGTTCCCGTCCTATATTAAAGCCCACACATATGCACACAGTCCCCTGATTGAAGCGGCTAGGCCAGCGTCCTACAGCAGAGAGCAACTCTAATTAATTAAAAGATCCTGCAGTCTTAATGAATACGGGGGTTAATGCTTTTAATTACAGCTCTTCTCCTGGCCCCAGAGATACAGTATAAGAGAAAGGGATTAGCGGACACGAGGACTCAAAGAAGAACAGATGATTAGTAATCTGAGTTCCTAAAACCAAGAGAGACTGAATAAAAGCATTGAAGAAAATTTAGATACTTGCAGTTGATGCACACAAAATACACTAAAATCTAATTAGATGATCATGTTTATATTTAAGTAAGGAATCACAAGAAAAGTGTTGTTTTGGGAGATCTTTTGACAGCGACTGTGTCGAAACATTTCACACAATACCTACTGTGAACAGAACTCTGAGGTTGCACAAATTCCTCCTGCAAAAACTATTGATATGGTAAGATTACCTTCTGACAATCAAACAGGATTCATCCTGACCATGTACAGCATCTCATTTTGTTTGTGAAGACATATTTGTCAGTGTTTGCTCATTGCAAGGGAACTTGATACCCTTTCACTGTCATCGCCTTGCTTTTACCCACA
Organism: Sander vitreus; assembly: GCF_031162955.1. Lineage (NCBI taxonomy): Eukaryota > Metazoa > Chordata > Actinopteri > Perciformes > Percidae > Sander > Sander vitreus. The sequence goes on from NC_135877.1 coordinate 15,685,450, forward strand.
ACAGCACTGCAGTTCATCCACAGCTGGATCGCTATAATTTAATGGTAATGGTACCTGTAACCACTGTCAGTTTGCTGCTCTACAGGACCTTATTAGCATCATCAACATACATTTGAAGTGTTTTTTAATCGTCATGGAGTCCACACAGCTTTTGCTGTTGTAGTCCCCTGAGCAAACACCAGAGGGGGCCCCGGTGTTAGCTGGAGGTATTTTTGGTGCCCATAACCACTGCAGTGGAAGGCATTCATTTACTTGTCCCTCATCGTGTAGTTATTTACAGCCAGTTATATATATATATATATATATATATATATATTCATCGACTTCATTGTCAGTTTGACATAGCAGCTTTGTTCTGCTAATGTGAAGAATATCTGACCATGAAAGATGTGCAGGCAAGGACAGAAAGTAATTGTGTGTTTCTTTATGATAAAAAAAAAAGTGCAAAATTGTGAGTGTGTGTGTGCTAGTGTGTGTGTGTGTGTTCTGTGCCAGACAGCAGGGCTGACAGCTAGAAAGGTACTGAGGACACTTGGCTGCAGGATCCAGCGACTGTTGACCTCTTTCAGGGGGTTGATTCTGGCTGTAGGGCTATGCACAGGCGTGCAGGTATGGTAGGGAAAGAGTAATATCTGTTTGTATGTTTGTCTCAGATCCTTTAAGAATCACCCAAAATAACACACACACACACATACACACGTTTACATTACATAAAGTAAGTACACTTTATGTGTGTATTTTATTTTTACAAAATGCACCTGATGACTGTAAAGAGGCAGATTATGAACTACAGAAAGGATTCTACTGTTGTTACTGTCTCATCGTGCAGGGCCAGCTTCAACACTGACCCTCTCATTCCTTCCCCACTTTTATCAGTTTTCTGCAACCCTTCAGCAACTTGTTAACTCCCTTGGTAGTATTATTTAAAACAATTGTTCCTCATCTTTCCTCTTTACATTAGCCTGCTTTTATATTTGTTTTTTACCAAACGCCCTGAGGCATTTTCCTGACTGCACCATCCCAGAAAACCTTGAGCCGTATGTTTAAAGCTCGCGGAAGTGTTCTCTCCCAGGCTTTGAAACTTGCGTCTCAGTACATGGATCTTGACAAACATGGTCGGCATGCCCCAAGGCTTGTTCTGCTCAACCCTCTACTCTGAGATGTAAATATTTTAGTGGCTAATAAAATCCCAGGCATTACGGGACTCTCTTTTATACTTTTAAAACTGCAGGTGCTGTGCTGGACTGATCGTAATGTTGTGCTGTACTTTTTCACATGAGATTTTTGGGGTTTATCCCCTGTTTTTAAATCAAGTCAAAGAATTGTTTTTGTATGACTTTCCGTAAAATATTGTTTGAAAAGTTTTCAAAGTTGCAGACTCAGCAAGGACAATTTGAGTATTTTACATATCACTGGATAGATCTATCTGGAAGTTAATTAAAACAATGCAAGGCTTTGATAAGTGCTGCAAAAGATTTTATAATTGCAGTTGTAATCTAATACCCATGTTTCACCTCATAATACTTTAATTAGCCTTCTTTGTACTAGTTATTAATAAGTAGAATAAATTCATTTTAGTAGTAAAATAAACTTACGGAGGCTACCAGAAAGCCACAAACAGATAAGCATTATCCATGGATTGTGTTTAATATGATTCTCCTCCAAGGAATGATATAATATAGAATTGCTGTTAGAGAGAAGTGAACATAGACTAAGACACAACAGCCATGCTACTGGCTCTGTGTTGTACTTAGACACAGCTTTGTCTTGCGCTAAATGCAAACAACCGCATGCTAACATGCTCACGATGACAATGCTAACAGGTTGATGGTAATGTCACACTTGTTTTGTCATAAACCAAAGTATTGGACAAAGTCAAATTTAGTTCTGATTAGATGAACAGTTAAGTGATAACCAAAGTTATGACAATTTGTCCTGTGGGTAACATGAACGCCTAGAAACAAATTTCAAGGCAATCCATCCAATAGTTGTCGAGATATTTTAGTCTGGACCAGCTGGGAGACAGTAAATCCCTAGAGTCACAACACTAGCATGACTACACACTTTCTTATTTTGCTACAGAACTCCCTGGAACCCCATTAAAGACTTCTTGGAGCCTCTGGGCCGTAGTGTCACAACCATCTAGTTGGCCTTAAAAGGGCATCCACAACATGTTAGATCTCACTCAGAACCAGCTTTAAATATTCTGTGAAAGATTCCCATCTCAAAAGCTAATTGTAAAAGGGTTTTTATGTAGAAGCAGCTATCCTAAGTAAGAACACATGATGACTTTTTTTTCCCCTTTTCGAGCTGGGTCTTTTTGAGCATCAAAGCTGATTTATTCTCTGACTCCCCCAGTAATGTCTGCAGGGCTGTCAGCCAGACCTGCGGCAGCCCTCCGCACTCTTGACTGGACTGAAGGGTCACGCTCAAAGCTCACACTTTCTCCACCACTCTACTTTCTTTTTGATGTGCTTATCACCGTCAAGCCAGCAGCAGCACTTCACCTCCATCTCCCTCTTATTTACTCCCTTCAAAATGTGACTGTGTCAGGATTGTTTCGTAAACTTTCTAGGGCACTTTTCCTCCCTGAGCATATTTTGGCAAACATGGCTATCATTTGAGGGTTGCATAGATATTCTGGACACCGGATGTGGACCTTGTGTGACTTTTAGAACTTAATGCACTGTATTCCTATTTTTTTGGCCAATATCTATCTTAACCTTGCACAAAAGTATACCCATGCCTTATAGTAGTTTTTAGCTGTGGCTCTATGGATGGCAATGTTGGTCTGACTTCGGTCCACCACTTTGGTCCACACTGAAATACAACAACAACTATTGGATGGATTGCATTGAAATTCCATACAGACATTCAGGGTCCCCAAAAGATGAAACCCACTGACTTTAGTGATCCCCTGACTTTTCCTCCAGGACTCATGAAGTCTACTTTTTTGGTCTTGTGTGAAATATCTTAAAATAATTTGATGTATTGCCATGAAGTGTGGTACACACATCGATGTTTCCCTCAGGATGAATTGCAATAACTTTGATGATCGTGCAAAACTAATGACATTCCATTCTGCCTCAGCTGTACTTTGTGTTTAGTGCTAATTAGCAAATGTTAGCATGCTAGCACACTAAACTAAGATGGTGAACATGACAAATATATCGGCATTTTCGCATGCTGGCATCGCATTAAGCTCAGTGTAATAGTGCCTATTAAATCTTGTTGCTGTTTATTTGGATACTTGTGGTGCTAATGTTTGTTTATTCCTCCTAAGGTGTTGGAGGTGCCCTCTGGGAAGCTCCTAGCCACACTGCTGGGACACACCAAGACGGTGCTGCACTGCCGGTTCAGCCACAATGGCCAAACACTGATCACATCCTCTGAGGACACCACCATAAGGGTAGACTAAACTCCTCTCCTCCATCAGTTGCTCCCTTCCTCTCTTTCTGCTTGGTTTTCCTGTTTGCTCCCATTCATCCCCCTCACCCTCATCCTCACCATCTTTCCTTTCCTAATTCATGGCGTGATCTTTCACCTCCTCCCCCAGCCTGCTTCCATTTCTCTTCTCCGCTATTGATTATTCTTCTCCCCCATCCCCATTCCTCAACTTGAGTAAAACTGCCTACTCTGCTGAATCACTCATCCTCAGGTCTCTATGGTGCTTTCACTTTCCCCTACCAGCTTCTCTGTCTGCCTCTTCACCTCTCCATTCTTCATCCCCCTCTTTTGTCTCCTCTCCTTCTTTTCTCCCTCTCTTTGCATTCGGCTTTGCCGCTCGCGATAGTTCTTCATCTCCCTCCCACTCTTGTGTTGACCATGTGCAACTATCTGTGTTTGTGTGTGAGTATGTGTGTGTGTGTTATCGGCCGTTACGGTCTGTCAACCCCCTCCGTTCATGCTCTGTTGCTCATTTCCCCTTTCCTCCCCTCCCCTCTCATCTCCTCCTTCTTCATCTTTTCTTTTTGCTGACAGACCTGTCCACTGCAGCACTTCATTCCCTCTCCGACAACACAGCACCTTGTTCCGTATTCATGCGGCTGCTGCCTGTGCTATCGCTATTCTCGGACCGTCCGCCACTTATCCAGAAGCTATTCAAATTCATGCTGTTTGACATGTGCTCGCTAGAATATGGAAGTGTGTGTATATAGATGTTAATGCAGACGCAGAGTGAATGTAAAGATACCTAATGACACTGATGTTAGCTGCTGATGGATTCTAACCTTTGGGCCAATGGCAGATTCTATTCAGAGGGAGAAAAGGTGCAACATTGCTCACAAGAGCATGATTGATAGGATGTTTCTGTCTGTCCTTCCCCCGTCTTTGAGCTCAGTTGAACTGCTCATTTACCTGCCTGTCATAAAACAAGCACTCTGCAGACAGATGTGCCAGTCCAGAGTTTTAACTCCACAGATGCATTAGCATACACAGAGCATACCTAAGCAGTGATGTGATCAGAAAGATGGAAACATCTAAAAATTCAGTACAAAATATGCTGACCCACTGTGACATTAGCAATGTTTTACAGTTGAATTACTACGCTCTAAGAATTACTGAAATATTACATCCATGTATATTTTATAACGCATAGCACATACACTACACTGCAGCCTCCATTGCTCCCTATCAAATGATTGGCACAAGGCTGTAATAGCCAGGTAGGATCCACTATAGAAACAGCCTGTTATTGGAGTGACATTTTCTTTCTTTACTTTTATTTCCCAGATTTTTTAAAAGGACTGGATATTCATCTTTCTAATGAAGATGTTTTGCCCCATCTTTTAAGTCCTGTCATTTAAATGGATCCTCATGTTGGTATTTAAAGGAAAATAACCTGTTTTTGTTTGCATAATGTGTCCATTTTGACGTTGGGGGGGAAAAAAACGCAAATATGACCTATTTGAAAATTTGAAACTAGTCAGAATGGACACACAATTATGAGAAGACCGGGGTTGAAAAATACCTGCATTTTCCCTCAGTATCCCTGCTGTAAAACCAATACTCATCATACCTCTCACCTACAAATAGATTTATCAGACTTATAGAAACATTTTCTGTTTGACCTTTTCAGCTCCAATGTCCACCCTCACAGAATTGATGTCACATGCGTTATCAGTGTAAGTGCTCGAGTGAAAAGTTTGCAAGGGCCACAAATGCTGTATTAGTGACAGAGATCACATTTGACCTACACAGAGGCATTTTGGTGGCCCGTGGAGTGGGAGGCTCCTGTTAGAATGCTGTGAATTGTGGGTAAAAGACCCAAGAAAGTCTGGAGAATTACATACTCACGGACAGTTTGCACAAGCACTTGCTGATTTCACTTATCCTGACTTATCAGAAACAAGCCTCAAAGTCTGAGCACGTAAGGGTGGTAACATATTGGCTGAAGTAAAAGCATCAGCTGCTAAAAGATTCCTTGTCCCTGTTTGTCTCTCTGTTGCCCCATGTACTGTAGGTGTGGAGGTGGCAGTCTGGGGAGTGTAAAGTACTTCAGGGTCACAAGGAACAGGTCAGATGCTTCTCTCTGCTCTCCACCTTGCCTGTTGACACAAGACTGCTGTCCTGGTCCTTCGATGGCACTGTCAAGGTGAAAAACACACACACACACACACACACACACACACACACACACACACACACACACACACACACACACACACACACACACACACACACAGACTTACAATACAGTTAACAGTAGCATCAAATATAAAATGATCCCTCTCTTTTTCCTGCTAACTCTAAAGATGTGGGACATAGAAAGTGGAGAGAAGCTGCAGGACATCCAGGCTCATTGGGGAGCCATCCTGTCCTGTCATGTATCGCCAGACGGATGCCTCTTCGCCACCACCTCTGCTGACAAAACTGCTAAGGTTCAACACACACACACACACACACACACACACACACACACACACACACACACACACACACACACGCATACTCACAGGATGAGACATATCTGTTTGTGCTTCCAGTAACAACGTGACCTATTACACATCAACGTCTTCCCTCAAACCTTCTGAACTCATTACTTACAGCTTATACACACGGACACATTGCTGCGGGTGATATCCGAGGCTTTCTCCAGTAGGGAGACGAGGGACCTTAGAGATTAGCGTGCAGCAGATGGCCCCGGGCCTGGTGAGTTAGCTGCAGGTCAGTCTGTCCTTCTACACCCACGTCCAGTGATCATTTAGTTTGACTGCAGCTCGTGGACCTGCTGACCCAACAGCCTGGCAGGCTGGCTGGTCTGCAACAGACCCAGCTCCATGTCTGGATGTAGTTTTTGCCAGGTTGCCATTCACCAACACTGCTGCGCTTGCCTTTCACCTGACTTTGACTGACTCAGTGGGCTGGAGATGTGTTTTTAACCTTTCCCCGAGCAGTTCTTAAATCATTGCTTTTCCTACTCCTCATCCACAGTAAAAGGAACTGCATAGCACAGTACATGCTGAACTGTACTGAGACTGTACACTCTTTGACAGTGCTGCCCTCTCAGTGTCGTTCATTTTCTTGGATCATAAAAACAGCTGTGGTTCAGCGTTAGATTTATACTTCTCTGTCAAATATTCAACCGCAGACGACAACAACATTGTTTCCCGAATGTCCAGTATTCGAAACAATGCAAAGCCAATCTCTCAGGCATTTGTTAAAGCAGTTGATGTAGAGCCACAGATTTTCACACGGGAATTTGAATTTGGTCGACACTTACTGTAGAGAACAGCCACTGGGTCGGCAGCCAATCTGGCTTCTGTCAATGGATGTGAGAGTGAGAGAGAATGTGTGTTTTATGGATTTGGCAAAGATGATAATTGAGGTGTGTGTATTGTGGCGCTGGTTAGCAGTCAGTCACATAGTCCTTGTTCTCCAGACCGAGCCGGGGCTTTGGTGGCTCAAAACACACACACAAACATCAAGTCCCGGACTCCATCTATCTAGAGGTCAAACCAAAAGGCTCAGCCATGAGTGTATTTGTTGAGCACCACAAAAAGATGGCGGGTGCTCTCTCTCTCTCGCTCCCTGTTCACCCTTTTTCCTCTTTTTCTACTGACCTTCAGATGAATGGGACTTTGTGTGCAGACACAGTTAGCCAGCTGCCAAATGAAGTGTCTAATTATGAGGCTGTGTTATTTTCTGTGCGGCACAGGATGTGACCGGGGTAAGGAAGGAACACAGAGAGAGGAAGAGAAAGAAGGGAGGAATATAAAGAGAACAATGGATGAGAGACAGAAAGTAAAGCCGGAAAATGCAAACAAAGTGAGAGAAAGAAAACAGCAGAGTGAGAGGGCATTCATTAACAGTATCATCATTCTGATGCAGCACTGTAACAACATTAGCTCTGCATTGTTTGTCCTCATAAGACCTATTGGTGATGACTGGTTTGAGCTACAAAAATACATGAAATAACCTATTGTTATTATAACCTGTTATTCCCATGTAAAGACTGCTGTGATGATTTTATATAATAACATTTCATCTACATTACATCACACGTTAGATGCCCTGTGTTACAGAAACAGGGAGCTGGGTGGGTTACTCTTGAATAAGTAAGGGGTTGTCACTCACTTCAGTTTTATTCATCACTTATGTGATGAAGTGAATGTATCCAATACATGCAGATTTATTTCAGATAATAAAGTCAGAATGTGTAAATTTCTGTTTTTGGTTGTCATTTTTTTTATATTTCATGCACAATTGATATATACCAATTTCTGCTTTTCCTTCTTCTTGATGCATTACTTTCCATTCCTAGTTGTGGCAATGTGAGTCCTGGCAGTGTGTCCACACCCTGAGGGGCCACCAAGACTGTATCCGAAGCTGCCGATTCTCCTGGGACAGCCGATGCCTTGCAACAGGAGACGACAACGGAGAGATTTGGGTGAGTGTTCAAACATTGACCTTAACCTTTGCATTTCATATCATTGGTAGCAAAGGTTAAAAAAAAAGGCTGCATCTGAACGCTGTATCTAGGGATTCAGGCTCATTAGCAGGCTTGTTCTGCTCTTGCATTGTCAGAAATCAACCTCAGCTCAGTGCCTAAATGCAAAAAGGCGAAGTGGAGAAAATGGGAAGCAGAAATTTCTTTGGAGTTATGTAGAAAATGTGGTATTTAAGAGATGAGTGGGGGGGACTAATGGAGATCATTTGGAAGAACGTACAGAAGCTGCAGATGAGACGTGAGGACAGACTTCCCACTGACTTTCCTGCCTCAAGAAGATATCAGTGTGTCCACACACCAAATGACATTATGTAATTAGTATGAAACCATCCAATTTTCAATCCAACTTACAAAAAAATACAATTACAGCAGTCAACATTTATTCCAGAGATCACCCTATAATTACATCTCATCTCTCATTTAGATAAAGTGCTTACTAATACATCATGATTGCTGCAGCGCGCAGAGAAGGAGTGACATGAAAGGAAGGAGGCAGGGCTTCTTCTCAGATGGGGGAGCGGGAGTTGGAAGAGGTGCAGGTTGTGTGAGGAAGTTGGGATAAAGAGAGCAGGAAGAGGAGGAGATGTCTGACAGTGGGAGGTGAAGGAGAGGACTCAGGCTGCCGAATTAGATCCCCAAAGGCTTTGGAACCTGCAGTGCTTGTACACAAACGCAAAGTAAATGAAAAGTTTGTCTGCGAAGCGGAAGATTGAGCGTTGTTCAGCCTGCAGTCAACAAGGGGTTAATGCCCTCTGGTGGCCTTGGAGCTGAACTGCTCCATTATCCAGAAATGGACGAATCCATTGGATCCAATTACATAAACCACACTGAAATCTCACCCCTGTTTCTATGGAAACACATGTGAGTCATTCTGCACAAAAGCATGCCAAATGTTAAATATAGCTGTACGTGTGATGTGTCATTGTCAAATGGACATGGCATGTGAACAGTTGCATAACAGCTGCAATCAACATGATGTGCTGCTCTAGTGAAGATCACAAACCATCATTTGATTATTTATGTAGTGCGTTATGGGTACATTCACAATGTATATCACACCGCAAATTCTCTTCATTGTCCATTTTTATTGAGCTTGACCTTTAGAAACAGAAGTTTGACAAAACAAATATTATGACACATGTCATAAACAGATGCCATTTAGTTGTTATCGCGTGACCTCAGCATGGCGTTTTGATCACATCTGATGCCAGAGACCATCTTTGAACAGAGATGGAGGTTGTGATCTCCCCTTATATACGAGCACCCGTTATCAATCAAAATTCCATACTTAGGTCATTCGACGACAACTAAGCCATCTCCATGGCAACTTTGCAAACTCCAGCTGCCGATACAGGCCACAATATGGGGCTGAAAATAAGTCAACCTCGTAATAAGAATTCATTTATTTATTTTACCAGTTGAATGTTAACAGTTGAATGATAGCACAGGCATGGAGATATGTAAATGGAAACACAGCTCACATTAACACAAGCTAAATCCAAAATAATGAAATATTCACTATTATTGTAAAACATGCAGTTTTTTTTTATTTTGTAATTGGGGTTATGCTGAGTCTGACATCTTTGTTGTTTATCAGTGACATTTACGTAATGGTTGGTTTATAATGTACGGCTGTCCATCACAGCTCTGGAGTGTCAAGGACGGCTCTTTGCTGAGGATTTGTTCCCGTGACGGGAAGGACGGCATGGACTCACTCCACGGAGGCTGGGTGACCGACCTGCACTTCTCCCCAGACAACTCTCTTCTGGTCTCGACTGGCGGTTACATCAAGGTATGTTAACACATTCTATACCTTCAGACTGGTTGCTCAAAGTCTACGTTGGTCGTATGGAATCACTGGGAAGTAGAGGATACAGATTGGTAGGTAGACACGAGTCTGTTCCAAAATTATATTTTCACCTTTTTTAAATATTATGGTTTTTATGCCTTCATTAGAGAATCGACAGTAGAGAGATGAATAAGGGGAGAGAGAGAGAGAGATTGGAAATAATACGCAACAAATGTCTCCTGCCGGACTTGAACTGGGAATGTTGTGGTCTATGGTTGGTGCCCCATAGCCACCTTTTTTTCTTGAAATTATTTGGCCAGAAGTTTAAAACCAGTGATATTTTGGTTTTACGGTATGCATCTTAGACTCCACGGCTACCGGGATGCACACAAAATATTGAATAGTTTTACAAGAATAGTTTTATTTTCTAGTCATCAAGTTCTTTTATTAAACGCCAAAATATTGGAACACAAATATGTGACAATGACGTTTAAGTACTGTATATGTAGTGATGTAGAGTTTTAATAATAGCCTCTTAATATATGACTGTATTGTATCTACTACATCAGAACGTAATCAGTGCATTATAAAAAGCAGGTAGATGGCACCTAAATGCACTCTGTGCCTCTTCCTGCCCACGCGAAAAATTTAGTTCTCTGTACACATAAAGTTATCGCCACAAAATTATGCAGCATAATTCACTCTGAATGCCTTTTGCTGTTTTTCAACAATATATCATTGTGTATGTGAGAGGGAGAGCTGTTGATTGAGATGTGTTTGATATGTCTCAGTAAAACAATACAAAAATGCCCCCAACATGCGTCATTGTTACGTTAACTAGAGGAGCACTGCAGTGGTGCAGGTTTACATAAAACACTCAATACCTGAGGGAGTGATATCAATTCCTCTTTGTGACGTGTGTGTGTGTGTGTGTGTGTGTGTGTGTGTGTGTGTGTGTGTGTGTGTGTGGCTCTATCTTATTGCCTTTACCTTTACAGGAGATGGGTTCACAGAGCGGACAGTCTCAGCTGTGCTCTGATTGGCTATTTGCTGGGCAATGATGTAATCCTCAAGGGAGAGCAGTGCTGATCGATGAGGCTTGATATCTCAGATTAGTCCTGATGCTGTGTGTGGGGTCGTGTTGTGTGCCTGAACATGTGCGTGCACGCCTTTGTTTATACGTGCTTGTGTGGGCCGACAGAGATGTTACTGTTGAGAAGGCAGTAGTTGCTGCCATTCAGGCTTTTTATAGACAGGTGGCCAAAAACACATCCTAATCTCGTCTACAGCAGATTCCTGTTTACACACTCATAAAGCCTGGAGATGAGCTCAAACTCGATGAGAGTCTCATGTATTTCTTTTACTTAATACTGTTTCTTTTTTATATATTTCATAGTGTTCCGATTTTCAGAAAACTCTGTGCTACACAAAAGCACAATTTTTCTAAAGGTAAACATAGCACATGCAGTTTAAATGGCAGTGTGAAAGCCTGCATTAGGCTATTAAAAAGAAAGATGAGGTGCTAGAAAGAACACCACACACAGTAGCATGACATTAAATGTGAGGATAGAGGCTTAAAGGTTTGAATTTACTGCCTTTCTAACAGAAAAGAGCGTACGGTCGTACTTGAATCAATGTGAAGCAAACAAGCCACTGAGGATTAAGATAATAGAGGCCACTTTTGGTTGGATTCCAGATTTTTGACTGTCTACTAATAGGGCTGTCCAAAAATGTTATCGCAGTAATAATTCATGTCCATCAATATGCATATACATTATAACTCGATAAAAATGAAGTCAATATTTCTGCTGAGCTCAAAGATTTCCTTAAAGGAATAGTTTGGATATTTTGAAGTGGGGTTGTATGAGGTACTTATAGTCAGCGTATTACCTACAGTAGATGGCGGTCGGCTCGCCCCCAGTTCGGAGAAGCAGGTTGGAGTACTGACACGGAAGCTTAAAAATGTACTGCTGTGGATGGGGGTAGCAGCTAAACATATTGTTGCCAGCTAAAAAAAAGGCCCCGCTTTACCTTGACAGACAGCCCTTTGTGACTTGGAATTATTTTGTGAATCCGGACTAACCCTTTAAAACATGGATCTTCAAAGTTTTTTAAGCCAAGGACCCCTAAACTTAAAGAGAGACGGATCAGGGACCCCCTACTACATATATTGTATACATTGAGTTGCATATTAAACTGGGACTACAATAATGTGTAGGGCAGCCTAAAGCCTGTATACATAACTTTTTTTTTTACATAGAATACTAAGCTATTAAAATAGCCTAATAATTGTTGGCATGATTTTATAAATCATGTTTTAATGTTAAAACATACATGTGATGATTCACTGTGTCTGTGGATGGCCTTAGTGACTACCTTACCTATAGGCCAGTACGCCTATTATCAGTGAGGATTTATATTTGTTAATAATATATTCATGTTAAGACTTTTTAATTTTTGAAAAAACTTCAAAAATGAACAATTATTTGGAGGCCCCCCTGCATTAACTCTGAGGACCCCCTAGGGGCCCCGGACCCCCTGTTCAAGATCCCTGCTTTAAAACACCGAAAGTCACACAATAACACAAACAAACTATTGATCGACCGAGGCAGCAGCAGATCAGCAACTCCTGTGTTCTGCAAGGTAAAATTACATCTTTTATCAAAGGAGACTGCTAGCTTAGAGCATAGGTAACCGCTTCATTTCCCTGTAGGAAACCACTGTCTGATGGTAAGGTAAAGCGGTGAAAAAATTCAAAATGTAGTGTACACGTAAACTGATATTGATTTCTTTTTTTTTAGGTGGGTCTTTTTTAGGTGGCTAAAATATGTTTGCTGTTGCTCCCTAGCTTAGCATAAAGACTGGAAGCAGGGGGAACATATTAGCCTGGCTCTGTTCACATTTTTTTTATATATTAGATATGTAATAAAAAAAATATAGAGCATCCCTTGCTCTACTTTTTATTTTAGCGTTTATTTGTTTTTTTTAAATAGATTTGTATGTGTTTTGCCCTTTAAACTGTGACCAAACTAGAAACCAAACAGTCCACTAATACACCCATTGGTTTGTTTATTAGTAAACTTCACAGACAGGGCTGCTTGATGCACTAATGTAGCGCTCATCAGCTTCGTTACATCCTCATGACAGTCATAATTATTCTGGGAATCGGCTAACAGATCACTCTATTACTCCATTTCACAGACTTTTTTTTCTGCTCTCTCTCTCGTCTTTAGCATGGCATGTTGATGGATCAGCATGTGGATGTGAGGAGCAGTGATGGATTATTATGCCTGGACCCCCCTGTGTCGCAAGCTTTGATTGATTAATCGTACTGTGTGTCGGCAGGACAGCTATGAGAGACCATCCTGTCCGTCATCATAATTACCATGACAGAGTGTGTACCTCGTATGACAGATAATATAGCCCGCAGAGTACGGAAGCTGGATGATAATCTAACTGTCTATCTGTTTTAATGATTATTGCCAAGGCGTGTCTCCATGCTCGCCTGTTTTTGCAATCAGAAAATGACTTGAAACTAAAACTTGGCATCAACGCTCAGACACAGAACTTTAAACAGACTTGTTAGTAAGGAAGTTGATATTTAAAAAAAAAAAAAGAAGTCATATAGCGTAATTATTTTTCTGTCAGTCTTGGAAAAGGGTTTGGCAACCATCTGGAAGCCCTCATGGGAGTATTTGGATTGTATTTATCTTCAGCTGGTCTAAGGAGAGATTTCATTATGGAGGATCAGTGGGATAGTATTAAATGTGCATTTGGATCATAGATGTAGACTGATTTTGAAGTTTGGCTTGAATTCCACAAAAGCTCTGAACAATGGCTTTGAGGGGTACAAACTTTTTTTGTTCTTAGAAAGTAGAAACTAGTGGTTAGAAATCCATTTTCACCATATAATTTGATGAAATCATAAAGTTTGGAATGAAGATAAACTATAAATATAAGATCTTCATTATTTCATTATATGAAGCTGCTGGTTGCTTCATATTATATTATTATATATTATATATACTTTACACAGATATACCAGATGAGCTCACATTGTTGTGCTTCTGTTTCCTAGACTTAAATTAAAGAACCATTTTGCTCCAACTTACAGTCACTTCTAGTTGTACATTATGCTAGGGGCACGTCTCCCTCAATATTTAGACAACATGCATGCCCCCCCCCCCAAATAAAAACATGAAAGAAGCATAGTACTTCTATTTCGATGAACTGCTAGAATGTAACTCACACGCAACAATGCCTCCAGTAAAGTAGTGGGTGGCAATCTCAAAAGCAATGCAAATCCATTTTAGGGGCTATATGTAAACATCAGCAAGATAAGATTAATTTGGATTATGTGTTAACATAAAACAACCCCTTTAAGCATTGTTTGTGCAATCACTACAATGGTTATTTAATTGATTGTAATCTAGATCCATTGAAATGGTTTCCTTTTCCTGACACACCATTCAGAAGAGGCACTACAGTCTTTTTAAAAGAGCCTTTCCACAAATACTAACTGTAGTATATGATAAGAATGCACTGATCCTCATTGCTGTGACAGAATTCCTCAAGAGAACTGTTGGAAAAACAGAAAAATTAAAAATAAGCAGAACCGAGTAGAGAAGGCATGTATTCCTTATGGTGATGTGATCCAGTGAAGAGTTTGGAGCTATCAGATCCTCTCTGATCGCAGGTCTAAACATCTGACGCCTTTCTACAGAATGACTCAGTGTGTTGCTGCTGAACAGGATGATGTTGTTATTGGTCGAAGAAGAGCAGGAGAAGTGACTGCGGGTGATGTCTCCCATGGTTCTCTCTTAGTCAATGTGTTGATATTGTGCAACGTGAGGCTTGTAGTGTAAGGAGTCTATAATGTTTGCCTCTTTTTGTTTGCCTCTTGGTTCCCTGTGTAATGTGATGTTTTTTATTTTTTCGCTGTTTTTTTTTACTCGTCCCTGTCAGTACTGCTGCCTTTATCATCTCTCAAGCTCCTTTTTATTTTCTTCGTCTCTGCCTCTGTTGTTCTCTCCCCCCCCACACTCTGTATGGTTGGGGGGAATGGTGTGAGTGTAATTAGAAGCAGCAGGCTATTGTGTTGGGGTATATGTGCTTGTCCAATCCCCTGTTGTGTGTCGGTACCTGTGTAGAGTGTTTAATTAAACATTTCTTATGCTTCTTATCACCGACGTTCCACCTTACACTTTTTACACAAAATACATAAGGGCTTGTAATGGTGTGATGAAGTGTTGTGGTCCAGCCCTCTGAGAGAGGCTATTACATCCTACACTGACTCCCATCAGTCCTCCTCCCTTCTGCCCCGTGTCCTGTCAGGAAATGCTGCACCTGTCTCACACCTGGCCTTGACACACATACACATACACACACCCACACCCACACCTCCTCCAAACGCCAATGAGACGATCTGTCACAGTGCCATGATCCAAGAGGGAGGCGGCAGGTGTGAAAAGGCTCTTCCTGACTGTACACACACGCCCAGCAGCCCAGAGTAATTCACACCTAAGTCGTCAAGTTGCAAACTGAACAGCAATATTATCAGATTCAAAAGTGTCTTTGCTGAGTGAACACAGACACGAGAGGCCTTAATCAATATCTCTTGAGCTTTGTCTGTTTCACTTAGCCAGGCTGAGGTACCATCTCATCAGCATCTGTTCTCTTCTGTTAATCCTCCTAATTCTGTTTGATTGGACTCACTGATGCAACCATCATACCGCTATTGATTTAAAAAGAAAGGTCTAAAATTTGGGAGAGGAATCCTTTAAACATGTAGGAAAATCTAGACTATAAAAATGTATAAGAGCTACTGATTTGGTTAGTTAACCTCAAGCAACACACTGAAAAAAAAGACAGCAAAACCTGTCTGTCTCTGTTCAGTCCTTCCAAAAAAATGAGGAGTTTTTTTGTGATTGTTGTTGATTATGCGGCACGTTTTCTCAAAAAATACGATGGAATATGCGGGATATTTCTGCAATTTTATGCGACGAAATTGCGGGAACTTGCAAAAACTGCGGTTTCATCATGGCTTCATCGCGGGGTTTGCAGCTTTTTCGATGATGTTCACGTCGCGTAATTACGTCACTTCATAATGTTCCCATGGCAACAGGGGAAAATGGCTGCTTTTGTGTGAAGTAAACGCAACATTTTTCAACTTTCTGCTAAGATATATGTGACTTTTTTGCAACGAAAATGCGGGGATTATGAAATCATGCAAGCCCCGCATATTTTGTGCGGTAATCGGCAATTTATGCGGTGAAAGTGCAGCGTATTTGAAAAAAATGCGGCCCCCGCATAAATATGCGGACTTTGGCTGATTATGCATTGAATTATGCGATCGCATAATCGCGTTTTTCTGGAGGGACTGTCTGTTTGAGCCATCCAGCAGATTTCCTGTCAGATTAGCCCCACACTATAAAGTTCAATGCAGTCCAGAAGCCAGTAAAGTTCCCAGTCTTCTGTTTCATTGAGTTTGGTAATAATCTGTTGATGTTACAGTAGTCTCGCATTGCCAGACTTACCTCCACAGCACTCCGGAGGAGGGTCTGTCTAGTCCACACAACATTCCAGGATAGGAGAAGAACGTGCTCTGTATATATATAATGTATATATCATAGCTTGTATGCACTATATATTTCTATTACTGCCCTTTTGCATCATGGCAGCAGCATGCATGAGCACCTACAGTACATGTGTGTCCTCATGTGCATGGTAGTAGAGCACAAGATACAATAAAAGAGGGACCTGCTCATCAAAACATTGCTCTACAGCGCCACGAAGGGTTAAAACCCCCCACATGGTTTATTTAAAAAAAAACAAAGGAATACCAGGTTAACACCTGAGTTGTGAATTCATTGATGGTGTTCAACCCAGTAAAAAACATGTCAACTCTCATCTGGAACAGGACAGAAGCAACACAGTTATTTGCTTGCATGTTCACAACACAGTAGAACACACACATACACACACACACACACACACACACACACACACACACACACACACACACACACTTCCAGTGTATCCAGTGTATGTAGATGGATGGGCGTGTTTTAGATGACTGTTCTCCCCTGCCACCAGTGTTGTCAGACATCACTTATCAGCCAAGCCTGTGATGGAGGAGAAAGGGAGAAACACTATTTCACCTTATCTCACCTTCTCACGCTCCCCTCGCGTTCATTCTCTGTTTGTCTGTCTCTGAGTTCTCACCAGACCTGCCCTTTCTGTGTTCTCCTCTAATCTTATCTCTCTGTTTCACACCTTCAGTTGTTTTTTCATTTTCTTTCTGCTGTCATTTTCTTTTCTGTCAACTTTTGTGACCTTATGTTTGAAGCCGCCCTCCCTCGCTGGAAGCCAACGCTCCCAAGCCTTTTATATTTTCACACATAGATATTCCCCCAATGATGCTGTTTTAAAATAAAGCTTACTTTGTGCAGTAGGTCAGAGTTAAGCCATAACACTGGAGATTTCTTCCACTCATCAGGTCTCAGTCTGTCTCTCTGCTGCTTTCTCAGCTTAAGCCATCTCCATTAAGCGCATCGTAACGAGGCCTCAGCGGCTAATGAACTGTTATATCATCACTTTGACCAAAACTCAGAGTGAAGGGAAGGAGGGCAGGGTGGTGTGATGAAATGAAGGAGCCAAGGTTGCGCTGCCCTTTCCTCAAGAGACATTTGTTGGACAGAGAATCTGCCAAAGATTAAGAAACATTTGTGTAGCAGCAAGCAGTACAGGTGACAGAAGGGCCAAGTGGAAAGTAAATGCAATCACTTCTCTGAGGGACGGATGGGGTATATCAAGCAGTCAAGATTCTTGTATATTTGAGATGGACTACACCATAAGTAAATGTGGTTCCAGTCTCCCTCACTGGCAAAGACTTCAGTGCTTTCTGTCGAGGCTAAACATCAGTCCAAGTATTCATTTATCTTTCTCAGGCTAGAGTTATGTTGCCCCCGGCTAACTCCGGCCACCTCCTTTTTTGTTCCAGATTTCAGAAATATAACTTATTTGCATATGCCAGTTCTTTTGGTCGGAAATAACAACAAAGCAGGCTGTGTGCAAAAATGTTTTTATTATTTATAAACCAAGTATCACAGTTTGTGATGTAGCGTCAGAACAAAGAACTCAAAAAGGAACATCAGGCGTTGGAGTTTAGGTTTTAATTAATTAATTTATTATTATTTAGCCAAAGTTTAGTTTTATTTAGCCAAAGTTTGAGGAAGAAAAGCTGCAATTAAAAACACACAGAACAGAGGGAACTGTAAGACAATGCAAAATTCAAATATTCATCAGTCCTTTGGTGAATAGCATGGTTATATTTCTTACAGTAGCCATTAGTTAATCAATTGTTATCTTGATAAATGCTAAGTACATTTGTATTTACATCGTAAAATAATCTTTTAAATCCACATCGGTAGTAAGCCGCAAACACCTAAAGAACAACAAGTGTGTTAAGTTTTATCGTATGTCCCATTCTCATTGCAGTCGAGCAGCTTCACCTACTGTTCATTCATCTAGCCAGAAAAAAAAAGTAGCACTTGAGATCTGATTTCTTTTTCTTACAGTAAAACTCCTGTTTGCAAAAGAACATATTAAAGCAGCAAAATGCAACTATGCATATGTATAATTTTATGTGGTCTTAATTCATTAGTTCAAAAGGTCCTTCCCCCACATAGAGAAATGCCACTTTTAGACTCCAGATTTTCACAGTCAATATTTCACTTCTACTGGTCAAACTATATGTCAAAGCACTTGAACAAGCCTCCACTTCAGTAGCACATGCTCGCATTCAGACCCAAGTGGTTTGAGGAAAATCACGGCAGGCTTTTAGAGTCAGCTGTACTGTAAAACTGCCACGTTTTCTGACCGAATTGGACTCACAGAGGACATTTCGCCTTTCATTGCTGTGTCACAGTTTTACAGTATGGCTGACTTTGAGCGCCATATATATATATTTTCAATCCCCTAGGGTTTAAAAGTCGGAGTGCGCCGTATAGGAAAGGCCTGCAGGAGAGTTTTGACACACGTCTGTTGCTGTGGTAACGGAAGATGTACTGCAGTGTCAAGTTTGTTAAACGCATGAACACAGGATGCTTTATAAATAATCTATTGATATACTTTATTAATAGCTTTTTCAGCTCTTGTGGCATCCAGGGAGTTGGCTGACTTTCTTGTTTTCTCTTTTAGTTTTTTTTTTAATGTTTCATCGCTGCTTTGAAGAGAACTTCCTGGACACATTATTTGCAACAGCAATGACTGAATAAACCTTTAATCTGATCTCCCAGCAGCTTTTGCATTTGCGAACATAAAAATCACCTTCTTGCGTGTTGCTGCTGCTGTATGTTGGTTAACGGGCTAGTTGCACCCCTTGGCTTTTTCTTTAATATTTGCACCCCCACCTTATTCAAAATTGGTGCAGAGATGAAAATAACACATTTTGATGACTGCTGTTTCTGAGGGGACGTGTATGTAAATGAGGTAGTGTAACAGGCCCACCGTGTTGGTTCAGGCAGTTTGCACTTTTGATTTCATTTACGCTTTTCTTCCGTCACGCTGTTTCAGAAGTAAGCACCCTGCAGTGCTGCTCCAGCATAGCAGCAAGACCTGTCTCTAAAAATATCTACACACACTCATAAGATGCAGAGCAGCTCCTGAAAGTGCATTTGTCTGTTTTCCTCAGAATCTATTGTTCTATTTTTTCCCATCACTTTCTCTTTTTCTTATTCCAGAGATGCATTTTAACATGCACACGTTCTTCCTTATGTGGTCAAAATGCATCCAGAGTAGATGTGTTTTCCATAGGTCCTTGACTTTGACAGTTATTCGCTTCCACATGGGATAAAGCAAGAGTGAAGAACTTTAAACTTTGAAAGAGTTCAACTTTGAATGAATGTGGCCTGGTTTCCGTGCTCTTGTTGTTTGGTATAAACACAGGCTGGTGAAATATTTATCTGTCCCTCGGAGGCAGTTGTTTTCCCCTGCTTTGCTCATTAAGCCAGGGTTAATTGTCTCTCTGGCTGAAGAAGAAGGGCCTTTGTGTGTGCGAATCACACTGAGACGAAATGAGGCAGAGTGGAGATGGAAAATCATTGATAGAGGATGAGGTGGAGGAGGCTGGTGGTGCTGTGTGCTTTGTAAAATGTGTGCATACACACACACACACACACACACGCACACACACACACACACACACACACACACACACACACACACACACACACACACACTCACACTGACTGACTTTCTCTTACTCTCTCAATTTGTCTTGTCTTTCATACTCACTTTTACACTCTTTGTCCTTTTTGTGCTTTTTGTCTTACTTTCTTAACTTCTTTTTCAGTCTTATTCTGCTGTTTTCACACAGGATTCATCAATTGGAATCTCAATCTTCCACTCTCCATCCTTTCAAACCCACTGGTCTGCTTTCATCATAGTTTACTGTTGTTCTGATCTGTGGGCATCTGCGTTAAGTGTGACTACTGTTAGCCCAAAAGAAATAGCCTGGCACATAACTAGGGTTGGGTATCGTTTGGGTTTTTTCCGATACCGGTGCTAAAACGATACTTTTAAAACAGTGCCGGTGCCTTAACGGTGCCTGAACCGATACTTAAAAAATAGGGTAATAGGGAATAGGGTATTTTAAAATAACTTTGAATGCACCACGAGGCTTACTAGTTTCAAGTGAACGCACCGTCTGTGTTGTTTTTCCAACAACGGCAGCTGCAGACTGCTTAACGTCCCGCTATTGGAATCCTCTACAGTGAAATACCTACACACTTTACACCATTTAGCTGTCAGCATTTTAACCGTGTTGAATCCAGCTGCTAGCTAACGGTAGGCTAACGTTAACCTGCTGTCAAGTGAAGTGTTAACTAGCATCACGTGCAGTGATGCTTCTGTTGCCTCTAACTTCGGTTTCAGAGCATCAGAGAGCAGCGCAAAAGGCATTTAATTGGCACCGAAATGAGGCACTGAAATCTGCGTTGCAATTCAGTCCGGTAGATACCGGTCGTTTAGGCACCGGTACCGTATTAGCACCGGGTTTCGGTAACAACCCTACACATAACCCCCTGTAAGAGGACACATTGACGTACACTTTAAAACAAAATCACTACAGTTTGGTGTAACTTCAGTGGTCTGAGAGCAGTCCTTCTCCTTTGGATCTGCATCTGGGATTGGAGAAACAGTAATCTGCCGGTGTGAAAGAGCTCTGTACTTTGTCTTTGTTCTCTGCATCATTTCCTTCTGTTTCCATCATGTATCTCTTTTCTTTCCAGCTCCTCTTTCCCCCACTAGCTAACTTTTTCTCTTTTGATGTCTACTGTTCTCTCTCTCTCTCTCTCTCTCTCTCTCTCTCTCTCTCTCTCTCTCTCTCTCTAATGTTTTCTTATTATGGATCTGTCTCTACCTTCGTGTGAGGTGTGTGAGAGAAAGAAAAATAAATGGAAAAGAGAGTAACAACCTCTCTAATCCAAGGATGTAAAATCTGTGTTTCTCTTCAGTTTCAATTTCCCTGCTCCCTGCCATCTATATTCATTTCTGTATCCTTCCTTTTTTTTTTTTTTTTTCTGGTCACATCTGTGATGAAAAAGAGTTGCCAGTGTAAATAAATAAATGCGGGTGGGAGAAAGTGCAAAAAGAAAGACAAGAAAGTGTATGAGGGAGAGATGTATCTGAGTATCAATATTTCACTGGATAGAACCTTGGATGAATAATTCAACCTCAGTGTCATACTGTTTCCCTCTCTACAAGACGTTTGGCCTGGACACACACACACACACACACACACACACACACACACACACACACACACACACACACACACACACACACACACACACTAAATCCCTCACTTTCTTTCTGCCTCCATCCATTGTGTGCCTCCTGCTGGCTATAGAGTCTTTTACATTTTTTTATAAAGTGTAGAAACTGTACCAATTCCCCCTGGACTCTGTATTTGAGCTATTTATGTAGGAGGAAGATTCATTATTTCCCTCCACTCCTGAAAGACGCAACTGCGCACCCGCTCACACCTAAGCATCTCTGTGGCCTTCACAAGAACACACACGGACAGGTATTTCCGTTATGTAAGCGGTACTGACTTTCTCCTCAGGTAGCCTGAATCAGCAGACCTATTTAGCTTCAGGAGAGCAGACGGTGGAGGGCCTGTCGGAGCAGATTTGGTGCTCCACTGCTTTTAGCGGGATTGAATCAGGGTCACTCGCTTTCCCGGCTTCTCTACATGGAATGTTGACCCGTGCGTATGGGAGCATGACATTGAGAGAAAGCTTATCTGAACATGCAGAATGGTGTGGCTTTATACTGTAGATAAGGATTCAATGGCCCTTCTTGTTGTCTCTGATCATGTTTTTAACTAAGCAGATGACACGTGTATACTCTACACACCCTCTGCTCCTGGTCTCTTCTTACTCGGTCTTCTTTAAATACAATAAATTATTGAGTTGCAGCCCTTTTCACCCAATCCACGTTAGTTGTCTCAAAGCTTTTAACCCTAACCCAAACTCATTTGCTCCTCGCATGGCTGGGCGATGTGGTTGAAATCTTATAATATTCATATTTTTCCAACATCGATATACACTCAGTTGCCAGTTTATTAGGCACACCTAGCTGACATTAATGCAGTTTGATACAACAGTCCTGCAATATCTATAATGTTTAGAGAGGTCATTTTGGAGGCTGCAGTTTGTGGTGATGTTAAATTGCGTTGCATTATACTGCTCATATTTTGTCCTTATAATTTCTAGCAATGAGGTTACTAAAATATTAGAAACATTCTTGTCTGACCATTAGGAGTTTTTTTTTTTTTTAACCATGATACAGCTCGTTACCATCTGGCTTTATGTTATGCTAGTTTGGTGTTTTCTTTTGTCTCCATCTTGTTTTTTGTCTGCTGGCTTTGTATTATATTTAGAGATCCCTGGTTGATTGTATTGCCCTATATCTTGTTATTGCACTTCATTTTACCTTACACTGGAACACAGTTTTTGTTCCTGGCTTGAGCACTGCTATATAAATAAGAATTTGAGAAGGAAAAGTCCAGCCCTTGAAAGTTGTTGAAAATAGACATAAATAGTCATAAAGCTGTCATTGAAAGTGCTTTAATTTATATATTTTGTGCAAGAATAGAAGTTCTTCTACTTCTTTCTTACTTTGCTTCTGTGAAGCCTGCTAGTTCTTA